>NC_135807.1:3631014-4000061 GCF_964213995.1 Mustelus asterias
CCCGACACGGGCGCGCTTTTTCAGATTTGTTTTGAACTGCGCATGCGCAGTTCAGAGCTCCGATCGTTCCGACAGCGCTAAGCCCCGCCCACAGCACGGATCGGACTGGAGCCGGCTGAAAGCGTATGGGCACGTCTGAACTACGATTCCAAGGTCGGATCTGTACTACGCCCAGATTCGGCACTTAGAATCAAAATGGTAAAATCGGGCCCAATGTGTCAAAATGCTGGACTCTACTGTGGGTTGTAGCTATACCTCATGGACTACAGCAGTTCAAGAAGGCAGCTCATTATCACCTTCTCAAGAGCAACTGGGGTGGCATTAATTCTGGCCCAGCCAATGACACCCACATGCTGTAAAATGAGAGGAGACGTTGGCCTCCTGGTATTATCACTGGAATATTAATTCAGAAACTCACCCAGGTCTGTGTGGAGTTTGCACATTCTCCTCGTGTCTGCGTGGGTTTCCTCCGGGTGCTTCGGTTTCCTCCCACAGTCCAAAGATGTGTGGGTTAGGTTGATTGGCCAGGTTAAAAATTGCCCCTTAGAGTCCTGAGATGCATAGGTTAGAGGGATTAGCGGGTAAATATGTGGGGGTAGGGCCTCGATGGGCCGAATGGCCTCCTTCTGCACTGTAGGGTTTCTATGATTCTATGATCTAGGTTCGAAACCTGCCACAGCAGATAGTGGAATTTGAATTCAATAAAATAAATCTGGAATTAAGAGTCTACTGATGACTATGAAACCACTGTTGGAAAATCCCATCTGGTTCACTAATGTCCTTTAGGGAAGGAAATCTGCCGTCCCTATCCGGTCTGGCCTACATGTGACCCCCAGAGCGGGTTGGTTGACTCTCAGCTGCCCTCTGAAATGGCCAAGCGAGACACTCAATTGTATCAATCACTACAAAGTCTTAACAAAGAAATGAAACCGGACAGACCACCTGGCATCAAACTAGGCACCCGAAAAGACAACGGCAAAACAAACAGCCCTGTCGACCCTGCAAAATCCTCCTTACTAACATCTGGGAGCCAGTGCCAAAATTGGGAGAGCTGTCTCACAGACTAATCAAGCAACAGCCTGACATAGTCATTGTCACGGAATCATACCTTACCGATAACACCAGTTACCATCCCTGGATATATCCTGTCCCACCGGCACGACAGACCTAGCTGAGGTGGCGGCAGCACAGTGGTCTCCTGAAGTCTCATGACTTCAGGTTAAACATGGGCAAGGAAACCTCTAACTGGTTACCACATACTGTCCTCCTTCAGCTGATGAATCAGTACTCCTCCATGTTGAACAACACTTGGAGGAAGCATTGAGGGTGGCAAGGGCACAGAATGTACTCAGGCTGGGGGATTTCAATGTCCACCCCAAGAGTGGCTCCGCAGCAGCACTACTGATCAAGCTGGTCAGGTCCTAAAGGATATAACTGCTAGACTGGGTCTGCAGCAGGTGGTGAAGGAACCAACAAGAGGGAAAAACATACATAGAACATAGAACATAGAACATTACAGCGCAGAACGTGACCTCATCCTCACCAATCTGCCGGCTGCAGACGTCCATGACAGTATCGGTAAGCATAACCACCGCACAGTCCTTGTGGAGACGAAGTCCCACCTTCACATTGAGAATGACCTCCATCGTGTTGTGTGGCACTATCACCGTGCTAAATGGGACAGATTTCAAACAGATCTAGCAACGTAAAACTGGGCATCCATGAGGCACTGTGGGCCATTGACAGCAGCAGAACTGTACTCCAGCACAATCTGAAACCTCATGGCCTGGCATATTCAACTATTACCATCAAGCCAGGGGATGAACTCTGGATCAATGTAGAGTGCAGGAGGGCATGTTAGGAGCAGCACCAGGAATACCAAAAAATGAGATGTCAACCTGGTGATACCAAACAGGACTATCTGCATGCAAACAGCATAAACAGCAAGTGATGGACAGAGCTAAGCGATCCTACAACGAACGGATCAGATCTGAGTTCTGCAGTCCTGCCACATCCAGCCGTGAATGGTGGTGGACAATTAAACAACTCACTGGAGGAGGAGGCTCCACAAATATCCCCATCCTCAATGATGGAGAAGCCCCGCACATCAGTGCAAAAGATAAGGCTGAAGTATTCGCAGCAATCTTCAGCCAGAAGTGCCGAGTGGATGATCCATCTCGGCCTCCTCCAGTGGTCTCCAGCATCTCAGATGCGAGTCTCCAGCCAATTTGATTCACTCCGTGTGATGTCAAGAAACGATTGGAGGCACTGGATCCTGCAAAGACAATGGGCCCTGATAACATTCCGGCAATAGCACTGAAGACTTGTGCTCCAGAACTTGCCACTCCCCTAGCCAAGCTCTTCCAGTACAGTTACAACACTGGTATCTACCCAACAATGTGGAGAATTGCCCAGGTATGTCCTGTACACAAAAAGCAGGACAAATCCAACCCGGCCAATTACTACCCAATCAGTCTACTCTCGATCATCAGTAAAGTGATGGAAGGGGTCATCAACAGCGCTATCAAGCAGCACCTGCTCAGCAATAACCTGCTCAGTGACGCCCAGTTTGGGTTTCGCCAGGGTCACTCAGCTCCTGATCTCACTACGGCCTTGGTTCAAACATGGACAAAAGAGCTGAATTCCAGAGGTGAGGTGAGAGTGACAGCCCTTGACATCAAGGCTGCATTCGACCGAGTGTGGCATCAAGGAGCCCTGGCGAAACTGGAATCAATGGGTATCAGGGGGCAAACTCTGCTGGTTGGAGTCATACCTGGTACATTGGAAGATGGTTGTGGTTGTGAAGGGTCAGTCATCTCAGTTACAGGACATCTCTGCAGGGGTCCCTCAGGGTAGTGTCCCAGGCCCAACAATCTTCAGCTGCTTCATCAATGACCTGTCATAAGGTCAGAATGATTGTACAATGTTCAGCACCATTCGTGACTTCTCAGATACAGAAGCAGTCCATGTTCAAATGCAACAAGATCTGGATAATATCCAGGCTTGGGCTGACAAGTGGCATTCGCGCCACACAAATGCCAGGCAATGACCATCACCAGTAAGAGAGAATCTAACCATCGCCTCTTGACATTCAATGGTGCTACCATCACGGAATCCCTTACTGTCAACATCCTTGGGGTTATCATTGACCGGAAAGGCCTTTGACAAGATCCCTCATGACAGACTGGTGCAGAAGATGAAGTTGCATGGGATCAGAGGTGTACTGGCAAGGTGGATACAAAACTGGCTTGGTCAAAGAAGACAGAGGGTAGTAGTGGAAGGCTGCGTTTCTGAATGGAGGGCTGTGACAAGTGGCGTTCCTCAGGGATCAGTGCTGGGACCTTTGCTGTTTGTAATATATATAAATGATTTGGAGGAAAATGTAACTGGTTTGATTAGTAAGTTTGCGGATGACACAAAGGTTGGTGGATTTGCGGATAGCGATGAGGACCATCAGAGGATACAGCAGGATATAGATTGGTTGGAGACTTGGACGGAGAGATAGCAGATGGAGTTTAATCTGGACAAATGTGAGGTAATGCATTTTGGAAGGTCCAATACAGATAGGAAATATGCAGTAAATGGCAGAACCCTTAGGAGTATTGATAGGCAGAGGGATCTGGGTGTACAGGTACACAGGTCACTGAAAGTGGCAATGCAGATGGAGAAGGTAGTCAAGAAGGCATACGGCATGCTTGCCTTCATCGGCCGGGGCATTGAGTTTAAAAATTGGCAACCCATGTTGCAGCTTTATAGAACCTTAGTTAGACTGCACTTGGAATATAGTGTTCAATTCTGGTTGCCACACTACCAGAAGGATGTGGAGGCTTTGGAGAGGGTACAGAAAAGATTTACCAGGATGTTGCCTGGTATGGAAGGCTTTAGCTATGAGGAGATGTTGGAGAAACTTGATTTGTTCTCACTGGAACGACGGAGGTTGAGGGATGACCTGATAGAAGTCTGCAAGATTATGAGAGGCATGGACAGAGTGGATAGTCAGAAGCTTTTTCCCAGGGTGGAAGCGTCAATTACTAGGGGGCACAGGTTTAAGGTGCGAGGGACAAGGTTTAAAGGAGATGTACGAGGCAGATTTTTTACACAGAGAGTAGTGGGTGCCTGGAACTCGTTGCCGGGGGAGGTAGTGGAAGCGGATACGGTAGTGACTTTTAAGGGGCATCTTGACAAATACATGAATAGGATGGGAATAGAGGGATATGGTCCCCGGAAGGGTAGGGGGTTTTAGTTAAGTCGGGCAGCATGGTCGGTGCAGGCTTGGAGGGTTGAAGGGCCTGTTCCTGTGCTGTAATTTTCTTTGTTCTTTGTTCTCATGGAAAATACACTGAAAGGAATATCCAGAGTGGCTTTTTATCTCGATCATGTTTAAATCACAGGAGTACCACAAAAACTAAGAGGAAGTATTGTAATGGAAGCCAGGGTCAGACTAAAAAGGGAAAAACATGTTTTTCAAGCATCTGAAGTAACGTACCTCAGTTACTGGGTCGACAAAGATGGCCTACATCCAGTCGAGGAAAATCTAAGAGCCATAAAAGAGGCGTTAACGCCAAGAAGCACAACAGAGTTAAAATTGTTTCTTGGCCTCGTACGTTATCATGGGAAGTTCATTCCAAACTTAGCAACTTTACTGACACCCCTACATGCACTGCTGAAAAAACATCAGAAGTTCTGCCTCACAGTGCCAGGGACTCGGGTTCAATTCCGGCCTCAGGTCACTGTCTGTGTGGAATTTGCACATTCTCCCCATGTCTGCGTGGGTTTCCTCCGGGTGCTCCGGTTTCCTCCCACAGTTCAAAGATGTGCGGGTCAGGTGGATTGGCCATACTAAATTGACCCTAGTATCAGGAGGATTAGCAGGGTAAATATGTGGGTTACAGTAATAGGGCCTGAATGGGACTGTGGTCAGTGCAGACTTGATGGGCCAATTGGCCTCCTTCTGCACTATAGGGATTCTACGAGTCTTCTATGAACCACAGGATGATGCTTTTGTGAGGTTCAAACGTCAATCACAGTCTGATAATGTATTGACCCACTGCAACCCACAAAGACCACTGGTCATAACATGCGACAAGGAATAGGTGTAGTGCTGTAACACTGATGGATTGCGATTGCGTACGCCATTAGCCGATGCAGAAAGAAAATACGCACAGATCAAAAAGGAGTATTTGACAATGGTCTTTGCAGTGAAGAAATTTCATCAATACATTTATGGTCAATACTTTACCATCATAACAGACCACAAACACAAAACAATTCCCCCCATAGTGTCAGCTCGAATGCAATGGTGGGTGTTATTGATGAGCACCTATGAGTACGTCTTGGAACATAGAGAAGGGACACAGATTACCGAAGAAGATGCTCTGAGCTGTCTATCATTGCTCACCAGCTTACCCTCACCATCAAAAATGAGCAAAGTCATTATGATGTTAAATTTTATGGATACTTTGCCAATCTCAGCCAAACAAATTTAGGCTTGGACTCGAAATGATCCCATATTGGCAAAATTAAGCCACATCATATTAAATGGTGCCATACAGAGTATCCGCCACAAGACTTAAAACCATATGCAACAAAGTACCCAGAACTGAGCATCTTGATAACCAGAGGGCCCCAACAATAGTCTCCCTACATTCCTGGGCAAATTAAACAAATTAAATATAGCTCTGAGGGCTAAAGGGATCAAGGGAATGGGGGAAGGGGGGGTTCAGGATATTGAATTCAATGATCAGTCATGATCAAAATGAATGGTGAGGCAGGCTTGAAGGGCTGAATGGCCTACTCCTGCTTCTAATTTTTATGTTTATGTTCTTTATGTTCGATGAGCTCAGTGTTTCTGATACCAATCGATGCCCACTCCAAGTGGATTGATGAATGTACACCAGATGGCACCCACGACTTCGTACAATACCATAGAAAGCCTCAGTCTTTCAGTATGCATGGGATACCAGAAGTTCTTGTAACGGATAATGGGACCCTGTTTACCAGTGAAGAGTTCAGGACATTCCTGACCACAAATGGAGTAAGACATTTCTATACAGCTCCAAAAACAGAATGAAAAATCAAACCGGGGCTTGGACATAAAATTGGCACGATTCCTTTTAAAATATAGGACATCGGAACACATATAATGACAGGTTTAGCCCCAGCAGAACTCCTGATGGGCAGACCAAGCTAAGCCTCACCTTCCTGAATTTAAGAAGAATTGAAGAAAAATAAGAAGCCCAAAAAAGGCCACGATGGACGTAAACCTGATAGAGGTTTTTCATCAGGAAACCATCCAAGTGTGAAATCTTGGAGACAGCAGCCCACGGACACCAGGAACAATCCTTTCAAGGATTGGGCTAGTGTCTTACATGGTAAAAGTTGGGGACAACTTATTAAGGAAACATGTTGACCACCTACGCCGTCGGGAGCTGTCGACAGAAGGAACTAGTGCAGCGAGCATCTTGAACATCAGGTACACCAATAAGCAGTAAAGGAACTCAACCAACGGATGACCTTTGTGGATCCGCCTCGGAAATGGAAACGGAGGCAGTGGAATCTCAACTAGAGGTCATTGTTGAGAGTGAGCTGCCTGCAGTGATACTTCGGCAATCACCCAGAAAGAGATGCTCGCTCGCTGACTCGATATACTTCATCTGACCGGGTGGAGTACGAAATGGAAAGAAGGCTGCAGGCCAAATGACAAAGATGTCCCCGATCTCGTAAGAGTGGGATGTGATAATCCCAAGACTTACATGGGGAATCCCTGATTGACCTACCAGTGGGACGTTTAGAATATGAGTTCCCATGGTGATAAGTAATTACCTAAACAAATGGAACTCGTATCCTGAGCCCTTTATAAAGCAGGCCCCTGAGCGGGTCCATTACTCTATTGTCCTGGATGGGACATTTGTACATGGGCCACAGGCTTGTGGTTTAACTTTGCTTTATGAAATAAAACACTGTTCCTTTCCAGTTGGCTTCCTGAGTTATTACAGTTTACACGGTCTACATACTTGCTAAGAACATTAGAGGACAAAGAACAAAGAAAAATATAGCACAGGAACAGGCCCATTGGCCCTCCAACCTGTGCTGATGATGATGCCCTAACTCAACAAAAAGAAATCTTCAGCCCTTACTCGGTCCGTACCCCTCTATTCCTTCCCTATTCAGGGCAGCACGGTGACACAGTGGTTAGCACTGTTGCCCCACAATGCCAGGGATCCGGGTTCAATTCCCGGCTTTGGTCACTGTCTGTGTGGAGTTTGCACATTCTCCCCGTGTCTGCGTGGGTTTCCTCCAGGTGCTCCGGTTTCCGCCCACATTCCAAAGATGTGCAGGTTAGGTAGATTGGCCATACTAAATTGTTCCGTGGTGTCAGGGGGACTAGCAGGATAAATACGTGGGGTTACGGGGATAGGGCCTGGGTGGGATTGTGATCGATGGAGACTCGATTTGCCGAATGGCTTCCTTCTGCACTGTAGGATTCTATGATTCATGTACCCAGCCTCTTAAATGTTGCTAATGTGCCTACTTCCACCACCTTTTCTGGCAGCATATTCCAGGCACCCACCACTCTCTGTGTGAAAAACTTCCTCCGCACATCTCCATTAAACTTTCCCCTTCTTACCTGAACCTATCTCCCCTTGTAACTGACACTTCCACCTTGGGAAAAAGCCTCTGACTCTCCACCTTGTCTGTGCCTCTCATAATTTTGTAGACCTCTATCAGGTCTCCCCTCAGCCTCAGTCTTTCCAGTGAAAACAATTCTAGTTTATTCAACCTCTCTTCATAGCCAATGCATTTGAGACCAGGCAACATCCTGGTGAACCTTCTTTGCACTCTCTCCAATGCTTCCATGTCCTTTTGGTAGTGTGGTGACCAGAACTGCTTGCAAAACTCCAAATGCGGCCTAACCAAGGTTTTATATAGCTGCAACATGATTTCCCAACTCTTGTACTCAATGCCCTGGTTGATGAAGGCATGTATGCCATATGCTTTCTTAATCACTTTGGCCACCTGTGTTGCCACTTTTAGGGCTCATCCAGATCCCTCTGTATGTTAATGTTCCAAAGGGTTCTGCCATTTATAGTATAATTCACACCTAAATTTGATCCTCCAAAATGCATCGTCTTGCATTTGTCCGGATTAAACTCCATCTGCCATTTCTGTGATTTCTGGGAGGCAGACAAGTGGGTAACGTCCAGGAAGGGGAAAGCTTGGGTGATAGAGAACACCCCGGTGGATGTGCCCCTTCACAATAAGTACTCCAGTCTGAGTACTGCTGGGGGGACAGCCCACCTGGGGGAAGCAGCAGTGGCCATGTCTCTGGAGCAGAGTCCGGCCCTGTAATTCAGAGGGCTAAGGAAAGGAGGAGGAAGGCAGTATTAATCGGGGACTCAACAGTAAGGAGGTCGGACAGGCGTTTTTGCGGAGGCAGACGGGAGTCTCGGATGGTGGTCTGCCTCCCTGGTGCCGGGATCCGGGATGTCTCTGATCGCGTCCCAGATATCCTGAGGTGGGAGGGAGAGGAGCCAGAGGTCGTGGTACATATTGGTACCGCTGACATAGGTAGGAAGACGGAAGGGGTCATGAAAAGAGAATATAGGGAGTTAGGTAGACAGTTGGGAAGGAGGAACGCAAAGGTAGTAATCTCAGGATTGCTGCCTGTGCCACAGGAGAGTGAGAGCAGGAATGGAGTGAGGTGGAGGATGAATGCATGGCTGAGGGACTGAAGCAGGGGGCAGGGATTCAGGTTCCTGGATCATTGGGACCTCTTTAGGGGAAGGTGTGACCTGTACAAAAAAGACGGGTGGCACTTGAATCCCAGGGGGACCAATATCCTGGCGGGAAGGTTGGCTAAGGCTACTGGGGAGACTTTAAACTAGAAAGGTTGGGGGGAGGGAATCGTGATGAGGTGACTGAGAGCGAGGAGGTTAGCCCGCAAATAGAGAAGGATTGTACACAGTGTAAGAGGGAGAATAGACGGGTGATGGAGAAGGGGAGAGCTCAGACCAAAGGTTTGAGATGTGTCTATTTTAACGCCAGGAGTGTAGTGAATAAAGTGGATGAGCTTAGAGTGTGGATCGATGCTTGAAAGTGTGATGTGGTGGCCATTACGGAGACTTGGGGACAGGGACAGGACTGGATACTTCAGGTGCCGGGTTTCAGATGTTTCAGAAAGGACAGAGAGGGAGGCAAAAGAGGGGAGGGAGTGGCACTGCTGATCAGGGATAGTGTCACAGCTGTAGAGAAGGTGGAAGCTGTGGAGGGATTGACTACGGAGTCTCTTTGGGTGGAAGTTCGGAGCAGGAAGGGGTCGATAACTTTGCTGGGTGTTTTCTACAGACCGCCCAATAGTAACAGGGATGTTGAGGAGCAGATAGGGAAACAGATCCTGGAGAGATGTAGGAATAACAGGGTTGTCATGATGGGAGACTTTAATTTCCCAAACATCGATTGGAATATCCCTAGGGTAAGGGGTTTGGATGGGAAGGAGTTTGTTAGGTGTGTTCAGGAGGGTCTCCTGACACAGCATGTGGATAAGCCTACAAGAGGAGAGGCTGTACTCGATCTGGTACTGGCTAATGAGCCTGGATAGGTGTTGGATCTCTCAGTGGGGGAGCATCTTGGGGATAGTGATCATAACTCTATCTCCTTTACGCTAGCATTGGAAAGAGATAGGATCAGGCAAGCTAGGAAAGTGTTTATCTGGAGTAAGGGAAAATATGAAGCCATCAGGCAGGAGATTAGAGGCGTAAATTGGAAGGAGGCATTATCGAGGAAAAGTACTGAAGTAAGGTGGCAGATTTTCAAGGAATGTTTGTCTGGAGTTCTGCATGACAACGTTCCGATGAGACAGGGAGGTGTTGGTAGGTTACGGGAACCGTGGTGCACGAAAGCTGCGCTGAACCTAGTGAGAAAGAAAAGGAAAGCGTACAAAAGGTTCAGAGAGCTAGGCGATGATAGGGATCTAGATGAGTATACGGCTTGTAGGAAGGGACTTAAGAAAGAAATTAGGAGAGCCAGAAGGGGTCACGAGAAGGCCTTGGCAGGTAAGATTAAGGAGAACCCTAAGGCGTTCTACAAATATGTGAAGAGTAAAAGGAATGAGATGTGAAGGAATAGGACCTATAAAAGGTGAAGGTGAGAAAGTCTGTACAGAACCGGAAGAAATAGCAGAGGTGCTTAATGAATATTTTACATCAGTATTCACGGTGGAAAAAGACCTGGGTGGTTGTACTACAGGATTGAGGCGGACTGAAAAGATTGAGTATGTGGACATTAAGAAAGAGGATGTGTTGGAAATTTTGAATAGCATCAAGATAGATAAGTCGCTGGGACCGGATGGGATGTACCCCAGATTACTTTCCCGACGAGGGAACGAGCTATTTTGGATCTGGTATTGTGTAACGAGGTAGGTAGAATTAAGGATCTTATTGTGAAGGACCCTCTTGGGTCTAGTGACCACAATATGGTCGAATTTCTGATTCAGATGGAAGAGGAGAAAGTTTGGTCTCAAACCAGTGTCCTCTGTTTGAACAGAGGGAAATATGATAGGATGAGGGATGAATTGGCTAAGGTAGACTGGGAGAGCAGGCTGGCAGGTAGGATAGCTGAGGAACAGTGGAGGATTTTTAAGGAGATCCTTTTCAGTTCTCAGCAAAAATATATTCCAGCAAAAAACAAGGATTGTAAGAAAAAGGAGAACCAGCCGTGGATAACGAAGGAAATAAAGGAGAGTATTAAAATAAAAACAGCTGCGTACAGAGTGGCCAAAAATAGTGGAGAAAGAAGTGATTGGGAAAAATTTAAGAAACAACAAAGAGAGACTAAGAAAGCGATAAAGAAAGGAAGGATAGACTATGAAGCTAGGCTAGCAATTAATATAAAAAATGATAGTAAAAGTTTTTATAAATATATAAAAAGGAATAGAGTGGCTAGAGTGAATGTTGGACCCTTGGAGGACGAGAGGGGGGAGTTAATAGTGGGAAATGAGGATATGGCTGAGTCTTTAAATAAGTTTTTTGTGTCGGTCTTCACGGTGGAGGACACAAATAGTTTGCCAAATATTCACGATAGAGGGTTGGCAGCAGGAGAAATACTTAATACAATTAATGTTACCAGAGAGGCAGTGCTGGGTAGACTAATGGGACTGAAGGTGGACAGGTCCCCGGGTCCGGATGGAATGCATCCCAGGGTATTGAAAGAAATGTCAGAGGTAATAGTGGATGCGTTAGTGATTATTTATCAAAACTCGTTGCATTCTGGGGTAGTGCCGGTTGATTGGAAAACGGCTGATGTTACGCCGCTGTTTAAAAAAGGAAGGAGACAAAAGGCGGGTAACTATAGGCCGGTCAGCTTAACGTCTGTAGTAGGGAAAATGCTGGAATCCATTATTAAAGAGGAGATAGCAGGGCATCTGGATAGAAATGGTTCGATCAATCAGACGCAGCATGGATTCATGAGGGGAAAGTCGTGCTTGACGAACATGTTGGATTTTTATGAAGATGTGACTAGGGCGGTTGATGGAGGAGAACCGGTGGATGCGGTGTTTTTGGATTTCCAAAAGGCGTTTGATAAGGTGCCCCATAAATGGCTGCTGAAGAAGATTAGGGCACACGGAGTTGGGGGTAGTGTGTTAAAGTGGATTGGGGACTGGCTATCCGACAGGAAGCAAAGAGTCGGAATAAATGGGTGTTTTTCCGGTTGGAGGAAGGTAACTAGTGGCGTGCCGCAGGGATCGGTACTCGGGCCGCAACTATTTACCATTTATATAGATGATCTGGAGGAGGGGACGGAGTGTAGGGTAACGAAGTTTGCAGACGACACAAAGATAAGTGGAAAAGTGAATCGTGTGGAGGACGGAGAAGATCTGCAGAGAGATTTGGACAGGCTGAGTGAGTGGGCGAGGATATGGCAAATGGAGTATAACGTTGATAAATGCGAGGTTATACACTTGAGGAAATAACAACAAATGGGATTACTATCTCAATGGAAACAAATTAAAACATGCTACCGTGCAAAGGGACCTGGGGGTCCTTGTGCATGAGACACAAAAGCCCAGTCTGCAGGTACAACAGGTGATCAAGAAGGCAAATGGGATGTTGGCCTATATTGCGAGGGGGATAGAATATAAAAGCAGGGATGTCTTGATGCACCTGTACAGGGCATTGGTGAGGCCGCAGCTGGAATACTGTGTGCAGTATTGGTCCCCTTATATGAGGAAGGATATATTGGCATTGGAGGGAGTGCAGAGAAGGTTCACCAGGTTGATACCGGAGATGAGGGGTTTGGATTATGAGGAGAGGCTGAGGAGATTGGGTTTGTACTCGTTGGAGTTTAGAAGGATGAGGGGGGATCTTATGGAGACTTATAAGATAATGCGGGGGCTGGATAGGGTGGAGGCGGAGAGATTCTTTCCACTTAGTAAGGAAGTTAAAACTAGAGGACACAGCCTCAAAATAAAGGGGGGTCGGTTTAAGACAGAGTTGAGGAGGAACTTCTTCTCCCAGAGGGTGGTGAATCTCTGGAATTCTCTGCCCACTGAGGTGGTGGAGGCTACCTCGCTGAATATGTTTAAAGCGCGGATGGATGGATTCCTGATCGGTAAGGGAATTAAGGGTTATGGGGATCAGGCGGGTAAGTGGTACTGATCCACGTCAGATCAGCCATGATCTTATTGAATGGCGGGGCAGGCTCGAGGGGCTAGATGGCCTACTCCTGCTCCTATTTCTTATGTTCTTATGTTCTTATGTACTGTGGGAGGCGAGGGAAGAGATTGCAGAGGCTCTGGCGATGATCTTTGTGTCGTCGATGGAGCCGGGAGAGGTTCCGGAGGATTGGAGGATTGCGGATGTGGTTCCTATATTCAAGAAAGGGAATAGGGATAGCCCAGGAAATTACCGACCGGTGAGTCTAACCTCAGTGGTTGGTAAGTTGATGGAGAAGATCCTGAGGGACAGGATTTATGAACATTTAGAGAAGTTTAGTATGCTCAAACGTAGTCAGCACGGCTTTGTCAAAGACAAATCATGCCTTACGAGCCTGGTGGAGTTCTTTGAAAATGTGACTAAACATATTGACGAAGGAAAAGCGGTAGATGTGGTTTACATGGACTTCAGCAAGGCGTTCGATAAGGTCCCCCATGCAAGACTTCTCAAGAAAGTGAGAGGGCATGGGATCCAAGGGGCTGTTGCCTTGTGGATTCAGAACTGGCTTGCCTGCAGAAGGCAGAGAGTGGTTGTCGACGGGTCTTTTTCTGAATGGAGGTCGGTCACCAGTGGAGTGCCCCAAGGATCTGTTCTGGGACCCTTGCTGTTTGTCATTTTCATAAATGACCTGGATGAGGAAGTGGAGGGATGGGTTGGTAAGTTTGCCGACGACACGAAGGTTGGTGGTGTTGTGGATAGGTTGGAGGGATGTCAGAAGCTGCAGCGTGACATAGATAGGATGCAAGACTGGGCGGAGAAGTGGCAGATGGACTTCAACCCGGATAAATGTGTAGTGGTCCATTTTGGCAGGTCAAATGGGATGAAGGAGTATAATATCAAGGGTAAGACTCTTAGTCGTGTAGAGGATTAGAAGGACCTTGGGGTCCGGGTCCATAGGACTCTTAAATCGGCCTCGCAGGTAGAGGAGGTGGTTAAGAAGACGTATGGTGTGCTGGCCTTCATCAATCGAGGGATTGAGTTTAGGAGTTGGGAGATAATGATGCAGCTTTATAAGACCCTCGTCAGACCCCACTTGGAGTACTGTGCTCAGTTCTGGTCGCCTCATTACAGGAGGGATGTGGAAATGATTGAAAGGGTGCAGAAAAGATTTACAAGGATGTTGCCTGGATTGGCATGCCTTATGAGGTTAGGCTGAGGGAGCTCGGTCTTTTCTCCTTGGAGAGATGAAGGATGAGAGGTGACCTGATAGAGGTGTTCAAGATGTTGAGAGGTATAAATCGGGTGGATTCTCGGAGGCTTTTTCCCAGGGCTGAAATGGCTGCCAGGAGAGGACACAGGTTTAAGGTGCTGGGGAGTAGTTACAGAGGAGATGTCAGGGGTAAGTTTTTCACTCAGAGGGTGGTGGGTGAGTGGAATCGGCTGCCGTCAGTGGTGGTGGAGGCAAACTCAATAGGGTCTTTTAAGAGACTTCTGGATGAGTACATGGGACTTAATAGGATTGAGGGTTGTAGGTAAGTCTATATATAAGCCTAGGTAGGTAGGGACATGACTGGTGCAACTTGTGGGCCGAAGGGCCTGTTTGTGCTGTACTTTTTCTATGTTCTAAGCCTCCAATTTATCTATATCTTGTATCTGACAATCCCCGGCACTATCAGCAACTCCACCAATCTTCGTGTCATCCGCAAACTTACTAATCAGACCTCCCACATTTTCCTCCAGATCATTTATATATACTACAAACAACAGAGGTCCCTGCGGAACACCACTGGCTACAGATCTCCACTCTGAAAAGCACGCTTCCATCGCTACTCTCTGTCTTATATAACCAAGCTAGTTCTGTATCCATCTCGCCAGCCCACCCCAAATCCCATGTGATTTTAGTTTTTGTACCAGTCTGCCATGTGGGACCTTGTCAAATCCCTTACTAAAGTCCATTTAAACTACGTCCACAGCCCTTCCCTCATCAATTATCTTTGTCACCTCTTAAGTTGGCGAGACATGACCTTCCCCGTACAAAACCATTCTGCCTGTCACAAAGACCATTTTCTTCCAAATATGCATATATCCTATCCCTCAGTATCTTCTTCAAAAGCTTCCCCACCACTGATGTCAGGCTCACTGGCCTATAATTTCCTGGATTATCCCTGCTTCCTTTCTTAAACAAGGGAACAACATCTGGAACCTTGCCTGTGGTCAAAGAGGATGTGAAGATATCTGTTAAGGCCCCAGTAACCTGGGATAGATCCCATCTGGCCCCAGGGACTTATCTACCTTAATGCAATTTAGGATACTCAACACTTCCTCCTTTGATATATTGACATTCTCTAGAGCATTCACACACCTATCCCTGACCTCAATGTCCGTCATGTTCTTCTCCTTGGTGAATACCGATACAAAGTACTCATTAAGGATCTTGTCTACTTTCTGTCGCTCCACGCATAACTTGCCTCCATTGTCTTTGAGTCGGTCTACTCTTTCTCTTGCTATACTGTTGCATAAAAAGCCTTGGGATTCTCCTTAACCTTGTTTGCTAAAGACATTTCATGGCCCTTTTTAGCCCGCCGAATTACCCGTTTAAGTTCCTTCGTACTTTCAAAGAACAAAGAAAATTACAGCACAGGAACAGGCCCTTCAGCCCTCCAAGTCTGTACCAACCCTGCTGCCCGACAACTAAAACCCCCTACCCTTCCAAGGACCGTATCCCAATACTCACTATACTCCTCAAGGGCTCCATCAGTTTTTAGATGCCTAGACCTATTGTATGCTTCCTTTTTCCTTTTGACTAAGCTTACAATTTCCCTTGTTATCCATGGTTCCTGAATCCTGCCATTCCTATCCTTCATTTCTGCGGGGACATGCCTGGCCAGCACTTCAATCAATTATCCTTTAAAAGTCTCCCAGATGCCAGACATGGATTTGCCCTCAAATAGCTGCTCCCAATCCACATTCCCCAGTTCCTGTCTAATTTGAATGTAATTGGCGCTCGTCCAAGGGTCACTCTTGTCCTTATCCATGACTACCCGAAATCTTATGGAATTATGGTCGCTAAGTCCAAAATGCTCTCCCACTGGAACATCGATCACCTGACCTGGCATTGCAGTGTTAATGTAAGCCTATCTGTGACACTAATAAATTTTTAAAAAACTCCCCCACCTCTTTTGTTTCCTCTTCTGTCCCATCTAAAACAACGATATCCCAGAATGTTAA
Organism: Mustelus asterias; assembly: GCF_964213995.1. Lineage (NCBI taxonomy): Eukaryota > Metazoa > Chordata > Chondrichthyes > Carcharhiniformes > Triakidae > Mustelus > Mustelus asterias. Next base: position 3,646,893 of record NC_135807.1, read on the forward strand.
GCTCCCAGTCCTGTCCCTCCTTTAACCTTGTCTCTGTAATTGCAAAAACATCATAATTCCAAAATAACATCACAATTAGATGACACCATAATTAGTACAAGATAGATTTTGTAACTGGTGTATTATCCTTACAATTCCGTATATATCTAAAGGTATAGCTGGGGTGAAAGAGTAATGTACTTTAGCTAATCTAGTTTAATTAATGTTAAAGGTTAATTGGAATTCCTCTGACTCTGTTCATCCACATCTCTAAGCAAAAAATAAAAGATAGGATTCAGGATGGGATACTACTTGTCCAGTTGGGACATTAGCTGACATTGTAACACTATAGCCACATTTTAAAAATTTATTCATGAGATATGGGCGTCGCTGGCTGGCCAGCATTTATTGACCATCCCTAGTTGCCCGAGGACAGTTGAGAGTCAACCACATTGCTGTGGCTCTGCAGTCACATGTAGGCCAGACCAAGTAAGGACGGCAGATTTCCTTCCCTAAAGGACATTAGTGAACAAGATGGGGTTTTCTGACAATCGACAATCGTTTCATGATCATCAGTAGACTCTTAATTCCAGATTTTTACTGAATTCAGATTCCACCATCTGCCGTGGTGGGATTTGAACCTGGGTCCCCAGAACATGATCTGAGTTTCTGGATTAGTAGTATAGTGATAATACTACTAGGCCATTGCCTCCCCTTCTTTTGAAATCTGCATTCCTCCAATTCTGACCTTTTGCACAGCCCTGTTTTATTGTAAATCTGAAATAAAAATAGAAAACACGAAACAGACCGGGCAGTGTCTGTATAGACAGTGAACAAAACTAACTTTCATGTCAATCACCTGCTTGACCTCTTGGTATTTCCAGCATTTTCTGTTTTTATTCCTGACTTTTTAACTGCTCCACTACTGGTAGCCCACACTGTGATCCCCAAGGCTCTGGAATCCCCTCCTCAGCTCTCTACCTCTATTTTTCCTCCTTTAAGATCCTCCTTAAAACTTATTTCTTTGACGCTGTCCTGAAATCTTGGTGTGGCATGGAGTCATTTGTGAAGCGCCCTGAAATATTTTTACTATGTCAGAGATGCTCTATAAATGCAAGTTATTGTTGACATTCAATGTTCACACCCTTTGGCTGCACCGATAGACACTATTGTGGCACAAGTACAGGAAAATCCTACTCTAACCAGCAGGAAATGGGAGGACAATACTCATTCAACACGAAGACAAAAGCCTGAGTTGTTTCCTGTGTTTGCTGCTTTTATTGCCCATTCAACACTTTGGAATGTGTAACTTCATTCAGGTTACAAGTTCAGAGAGAATCAAAGCAGCAACTTATATAGACCATAAGGTGTAAGAGCAAAATTAGCCCGTTTGGCCCATCGACTCTGCTCCGCCTTTCAATCATGGCTGATAAGTTTCTTAACACCATTCTTCCACATTTTCCCCGGAACCTTTGATGCCCTAACCAATCAAGAACCCATCTATTTCTGTCTTAAATACACTCAGTGACCTGCCTCCACAGCCCTCTGTGGCAATGAATTCCATAGATTCATCACCCTCTGGCTGAAGAAATTCCTCCTCTTCTCCGTTCTAAAGGGTTGTCCCCTTATTCTGAGGCTGTGCACTTGTATCCTAGTCTCTCCTACTCATGGAAACATCTTCCCCACGCCCACTCTATCCAGGCCTTTCAGTATTCTGTAAGTTTCAATGCGATTCCCCCCTCCTCTTTTTAAACTCCATTGAGAAAGACCCAGAGTCCTCAAAAGCTCTTCTTACGTCAAGCTTTTCATTCCCGGACAAATTTTCATGAACCTCCTCTGGACCCTCTCCAAGGCCAGCACATCCTTCCTAAATAGTGCCTACAACAGAGCAAAAGGTCCCAAGGCATCCCACGTGTCATCAAACAAAAGTTGAAACTGAGCTGAAGGAACTATGAGGACAGGTGATGACAAGCCGAATCAGAGAGGTTTAAGGAGAGTTACACATGAGAACTTTAAAATTGAGGTACTTTTGGACTGGGAACCAATGTAGATGAGCGATATGGGTGGCACAGTGGCTCAATTGTTAGCACTGCTGCCTCACAGCTCCAGGGGCCTGGGTTGGATTCCTGGCTTGGGTAACAGTCTGTGTGGAGTTTCTCATTCCCGTGTCTACGTAGGTTCCCTCCGGGTGCTCCAGTTTCCTCCCACAGTCGAAAGATGTGCAGGTTAGGTTCATTGGCCATGTGAAATTGCCCCTTAGTTTCCTGGGATGTGTATGTGAGAGGGATTAGGAGGATTGTGGGGATATGTGGGGTTTTGGGGATACGGCCTGGGTGGGATTGTACCGGTGCAGACCCGATGGGCCGAATGGCCTCCTTCTGCACAGTGGGGATTGTATGTATGTATTGTATGATGATGAAGGTGAATGCGCAGCAGAGCTTTGCATGACCTCAAATATGTGGAAGGTAGAAAATGGGAGGCCACTTTCAAAGGAAGGTGGGATGATGTTGAACAATGTTATGGTGATGTGATGTAGATATGTAGTCAGCAGCTCATCTTCGCGTCACCTTGCAATAACATGCTTCACTTTCACACCAGTGCCAGAGACAGAGATGGAGTCAGTGTGTAGAGTGCATTCATCACAATATTTACCAGTACGTGTCCAGTACGATTTGTCAGACAAGCTGTGTAATAATTTAGAGTCAGTGGGGACATGGAATCAAGCAGTGTGTAGTTGAACTGGGTGTCGGCAGCATAGAAGCAGCAACTCATCCTGTTGAGCAAAAGTTGAGACAAGACCATTCTAACTCTGATTTCAGACAAATGCTCAGAGTGCTGAGTTTAGAGAATGCAGAGTGAACACTGAGCGAAGAGAATGCAGAGTGAACACTGAGTTTAGAGAATGCTCAGAGGGAACACTGAGTTTAGAGAATGCAGAGTGAACACTGAGTTTAGAGAATGCAGAGTGAACACTGAGTTTAGAGAATGCAGAGTGAACACTGAGTTTAGAGAATGCAGAGTGAACACTGAGTTTAGAGAATGCAGAGTGAACACTGAGTTTAGAGAATGCAGAGTGAACACTGAGTTTAGAGAATGCAGAGTGAAATCTGAGTTTAGAGAATGCAGAGTGAACACTGAGTTTAGAGAATGCAGAGTGAACACTGAGTTTAGAGAATGCAGAGTGAACACTCTGAGTTTAGAGAATGCAGAGTGAACACTGAATTTAGGGAATGTATGGTGAACACTGAGTTCAGAGAATGCTGACAGATTTGGACGAAGGAATTGAATGCAATATCTCCAACATCCAAACTTGCAGATGACATTAAGCTGAATGGCAGTGTGTGCTTTGAGGAGGATGCTAAGAGGCTGCAGTGTGAGTTGAGCAGGCTGGCTGAGTGGGCAAAAACTTCACAAATGGAGTATCTTGTGGATAAATGCGAGGTTATCCATTTGGTGGCAAAAACAGGAAGGTAGATTATTATCTGAATGGTGGCAGTTTAGGAAAAGGGGAAGTGCAACGTGACCTGGGTATCATAGAACATAGAACAGTACAGCACAGAACAGGCCCTTTGGCCCATGATGTTGTGCCGAGCTTTATCTGAAACCAAGATCAAGCTATCCCACTCCCTATCATCCTGGTGTGCTCCATGTGCCTATCCAATAACCGCTTAAATGTTCCTAAAGTGTCTGACTCCACTATCACTGCAGGCAGTCCATTCCACACCCCAACCACTCTCTGCGTAAAGAACCTACCTCGGACATCCTTCTTATATCTCCCACCATGAACCCTATAGTTATGCATCCTTATAATAGCTCCATCCATCCAAGGAAATAGTCTTTGAACGTTCACTCTATCTATCCCCTTAATCCTTTTATAAACCTCTATTAAGTCTCCCCTCAACCTCCTCCGCTCCAGAGAGAACAGCCCTAGCTCCCTCAACCTTTCCTCATAAGACCTACCCTCCAAACCAGGCAGCATCCTGGTAAATCTCCTTTGCACTCTTTCCAGCGCTTCTACATCCTTCTTATAGTGAGGTGACCAGAACTGCACACAATATTCCAAATGTGGTCTCACCAAGACCATGGTGGAACAATCGCTGAAGCTTGGTGTGCAAGTACAGCAGGCGATGAGGAAAGCTAATGGCATGCTGGCCTTCATAGCAACAGGATTTGAGTATGGGAGTAAGGATGTCTTGCTGCAGTTACAGTAAGATGTCTCACAACACCAGGTTAAAGTCCAACAGGTTTATTTGGTAGCAAAAGCCACAAGCTTTCAGAGCACTGCTCCATCATCAGGTGAGTGGGAGTTCTGTTCACAAACAGGGCATATAAAGACACAAACTCAATTTACAGAATAATGGTTGGAATGCGAGTCTTTACAGGTGATCAAGTCTTAAAGATACAGACAATGTGAGTGGAGGGAGGGTTAAGCACAGGTTAAAGAGATGTGTATTGTCTCCAGCCAGGACAGTTAGTGAGATTTTGCAAGCCCAGGCAAGTCGTGGGGGTTACAGATAGTGTGACATGAACCCAAGATCCCGGTTGAGGCCATCCTCATGTGTCCGGAACTTGGCTATCAGTCTCTGCTCAGCGACTCTGCGTTGTTGTTTGTCATGAAGGCCGCCTTGGAGAATGCTTACCCAAAGATCAGAGGCTGAATGCCCGTGACCACTGAAGCGTTCCCCAACAGGAAGAGAACACTCTTGCCTGGTGATTGTCGAGCAGTGTTCATTCATCCGTTGTCGTAGTGTCTGCATGGTCTCCCCACTGTACCATGCCTCGGGACATCCTTTCCTGCAGCGTATCAGGTAGACAACATTGGCCGAGTTGCAAGTGTATGTACCGTGTACCTGGTGGATGGTGTTCTCACATGAGATGGTGGCATCTGTGTCGATGATCCGGCACGTCTTGCAGAGGTTGCTGTGGCAGGGTTGATGGTCTCTGTTCTTCTGAAGGTGGGTAGTTTGCTGCGGACAATGTCCCAAGGCATGGTACGAAAGCTAGTGCTACCATATAAACCTGTTGGACTTTAACCTGGTGTTGTGAGACTTCTTACTGTGTTTACCCCAGTCCAACGCCGGCATCTCCACATCATTGCTACAGTTACACAGAGCCTTGGTGAGACCACACCTTGAGTGTTGTGTGCCGTTTTGGTCTCCTCGTCTGAGGAAGGACATTCTTGCTCTTGAGGGAGTCCAGTGAAGGTTCACCAGACTGATTCCTGGAATGGCAGAACTGACATGTGAAGAGAGACTGGATCGACTGGGCTTGTACTCACTGGAACTTAGAAGAATGAGAGGGGATCTCACAGAAACATATAAAATCCTGATGGGACTGGACAGGCTAGATGTGGGAAGAATGTTTCCGATGTTGGGAAGTCCACAACTAGGGGTCACAGTCTAAAAATAACGGGTAAGCCATTCAGGACTGAGATGAGGAAGAATTTCTTCACTCAGAGTTGTGAACCTGTGGAATTCTCTACCACTGGTGCCAGTTCATTAGATATGTTCAAGAGGGAGCTGGACATGACCCTTGTGACTAAAGGGATCAAGGGGTATGGAGAGAAAGCGGGAGTCGGATACTGACAGTGCATGAGCAACCATGATCATATTGAATGGTGATGCAGGCCCCAAAGGCCGAATGGCCTATTCCTGCACCTATTTTGTATACTTCTACGCTAGGAGACAGCGCCAAAATCTGTCAGATGACGTTTAATGGGGATAAGTGTGAGGTTATCCATTTTGGCCAAAAAAATAGAAAGGCACGTTATTATCTAAATAGAAAGCAGATTCAAAATGCGTCCATGCAGAGGGATCTGGGTATCTGTTCATGAATTGCTGAAAATCGGGATGCAGGTGCAGCATGTAATAAATTAGACAAATGGGTTGTTAGCATTTATTGCAAAATGACGGGAATATAAAAGTAGAGATGTGTTGTTGCATTAGTATAGGGTGTTGGTGAGACTACATCTGGAGTATTGTGTCCAGTTTTTGTTTTCTTATTTGAGGAAGGATGTGGTGGCATTGGAGAGATTTCAGAAGAGATTCACCAACCTGATTCGAGTGATGAAAAGTTTGACGTATAAGGAGAGATTAAACAGTACTCACTGGAGTTAGTACTATCATATTTCCCGTCTCTGCTCTCAGTATAGCACCCGCTCCGTTATATTTCCTGGCTGTGCTTTTGGTCTCAATCTTTCCTGCTCCATTATCTTTCCCGGTTCCGCTCTCGGTCTCACTCTTTCCCGCTCCGTTATATTTCCCGTCTCCGCTCTCAGTCTCTCTTTCCCGCTCCGTTATATTTCCCGGTTCCGCTTTCGGTCTTACTCTTTCCCGCTCCGTTATATTTCCCGTCTCCGCTCTCAGTCTCTCTTTCCCGCTCCGTTATATTTCCCGGTTCCGCTCTCGGTCTTACTCTTTCCCGCTCCGTTATATTTCCCGGTTCCGCTCTCGGTCTTACTCTTTCCCGCTCCGTTATATTTCCCGGTTCCGCTTTCGGTCTTACTCTTTCCCGCTCCGTTATATTTCCCGTCTCCGCTCTCAGTCTCTCTTTCCCGCTCCGTTATATTTCCCGGTTCCGCTTTCGGTCTTACTCTTTCCCGCTCCGTTATATTTCCCGTCTCCGCTCTCAGTCTCTCTTTCCCGCTCCGTTATATTTCCCGGTTCCGCTCTCGGTCTTACTCTTTCCCGCTCCGTTATATTTCCCGGTTCCGCTCTCGGTCTTACTCTTTCCCGCTCCGTTATATTTCCCGGTTCCGCTTTCGGTCTTACTCTTTCCCGCTCCGTTATATTTCCCGTCTCCGCTCTCAGTCTCTCTTTCCCGCTCCGTTATATTTCCCGGTTCCGCTCTCGGTCTTACTCTTTCCCGCTCCGTTATATTTCCCGTCTCCGCTCTCAGTCTCTCTTTCCCGCTCCGTTATATTTCCCGGTTCCGCTCTCGGTCTTACTCTTTCCCGCTCTGTTATATTTCCCGGTTCCGCTCTCAGTCTCTCTCTTTCCCGCTCCGTTATATGTCTCGGCTCCGCACTCCGTCTTGCTCTTTCCCGCTCCGTTATATTTCCCGTCTCCGCTCTCGGTCTCACTCTTTCCCGTCTCCGCTCTCGGTCTCACTCTTTCCCGCTCTGTTATATTTCCCGTCTCCGCTCTCAGCCTCACTCTTTCGCGCACTGTTATATTTCTCGGCTCCGCACTCGGTCTTGCTCTTTCCTGCACCGTTATATGTCTCTTTTCTGCTCTCGGTCTCGCTCTATCCCTCACTGTTCTTTTTCCGGATCTGCTTTTGGTATCATACTTTCCACACCATTCTATCTTCCAGCTTCGCTCTTGGCCTTGTTTTTTCCCACACCCTTATGTTTTCCCGCTCTGCCCTGTGTGTCGCTCTTTCCCACATCCTTTTATCTCCCTGTCTCCGCTCTCAGAGCTGCTCTTTCGTGCATTCTTTTATCCTCCTGGCTCCGCTCTCTGTCTTGCCTTTGTCACGCCCTTTTATCCTCCGCACTCCACTCACAGTCTCGCAAACTCAGCTCTCATTCTCTCAACAAATGTCTTGTCATCTTGTTCTAATTCCTGTCATTCTCCTTGTAATTGTGCAATCCTTTTCTCTTCAGATATATATTTGATTCTCTTTCGATGGGTTTGATCAAATCTACTTTTACCACCATCTCGCAGGCAGTGCATTCCAGATCCTAGCCATTCACTGCATAAAAGGTTGTCCTCATGTTGCTGTTGCTTGTTTTGCCAAGCACTTTAAATCTGTGACTCTGTCTACACTTCCTGCTGCCTCGGCAAAGCAGCCAGCATAATTAAGGATCCCACGCACCCCGGACGTTCTCTCTTCCACCTTCCGTTGGGAAAAAGATGCAAAGATCTGAGGACACATACCAATCGACTCAAGAACACTTCTCCCCGCTACCATCAGACCTTTGAATGGACCTACCTCGCATTAAGTTGATCTTTCTCTGCACCCTAGCTATGACTGTAACACTCCATTCTGCATTCTCGTTTTCTTCTCTATGAACGGTGTGCTTTATCTGTATAGTGTGCGAGAAACAATACTTTTCACTTTATACTAATACATGTGACAATAATAAATCAAATCAAAATCTTGATCCTTTTCCCAAGCCAAATAGGCTACTCTCCTCCAATCTACCTGATCAGACAAAACATGAGAAATAATGTGCGAAAGACTATGGCTGCAATCTGAAAAAATACTAAATCTGTATTCAAATTTTTTCAGGTTCTTGGAAGTGTGGAACAAGGTGATATGATTCCTTCTGAAGTGAACTAACAGATATTTTTTCAGTTGTTGACAGGTAATGTAAACTTTTACAATCTGATCATAAGATGAAGAGTTCTTCAATGTTCACTTCAGTTTACTCTTAGAAAATCAGCCCAATTTTATAAAGGTACACTACCATATTAAAATAATCATCTCCCAAGATATAATTTCATAAATATAAGAAATGGCGATCAGTGACATTAAAAGATCGGTGGATGAAGTTTATCCTGTCACTTTATTTTAGATGCTTTCTGTCAACAATTCTGCTAAATTATAAGATAATGATGGTGAAAATTATTTAACATTTATCCGAGTAATTTATATACTTTTACAAATACCATAATTTAAATTCAAAATTCAGACACTGAGTGAAGACAATGCTCTCAGAATGGATTTGTAGGAAGCAAAAGTTTTCTTTTCTAATCTTCTGACCTGATTTAACCAAACAGTGAAAAGATAGCAACATACTGTTGATTATTCTCTTCAGATCAGAAACCCCAAGACTTCTATATGAAACCAGACTAGACCCCAACAATTCTTTCTATTTTGGCATTAATGTGAGGATAAGATGTTTCACACCAGGCGCAATTCCACTGACAAACTGGGAAGCTTTTATCAAAACAAACTTTATTTAACAACACAATTTAATTATAAAAATTGAACAATAATTTATTCTCCCTCCACAAATGCTGTCAGACCTGCTGAGATTTTCCAGCATTTTCTGTTTTTGTTTCAGATTTCAGCATCCGCAGTATTTTGCCTTTATGAAGAATATTTAAACATGACAAGACACAATTCTTAACTGCAAACCTATCACTATGAATTCCAATCTAGCAAAATTTCCCTTATACAATTAAACCTCTCTTTAAAATTAGTTAGCAAAACACAGCTTGTGACTTAGGTTAGCAGGCTTGGAGCTTTCATAAAGTCTTTGGAGAGAGAAAGGCAGAGAAACACTGCTTTCTTCAAGCAGCCCAGACAGCAACTGCTTGTATTTTAAAATTAAACTGAAGCTCTTTCTTTCTTGCAAGCTTAGCTCCTCCCATTAACCACATGAATGTATCTCTGTCAATCAATCGAATCAAAACTCTACTCTGAGACCCCAGGAGAAACTTAAACACAAATGCATTAGGTCTTCTTAAACAATTACTTCATGTCTAAAATGATTACTTATTTTGTTCTCCCAGCTATTAAAGGTTTTCTTAGACAAACGGTCACCCTACAAAACAGAGTTGTGTTTTAAACATAACCCTTAGAAGAGATATAATATAAATATATTTCTTAAAGGCACAATATCAGCACACAAGTGATACTTGATGTTTTTCAGTTCATAAATTCTTTTATGATATGTAGAAAGCAATTTTGTTCCTGCATATTTGGAAGATTTTTCTATATGTATTCAGGAGAGTTTTCGATATGTATTCTGTTTTCACAATTCAGTCAGACCTCTGGCTAAATGTATTATATATTAAACCCCTGTGGTTTTTTTCAGATTATTTAAAATAAATATTTCCTATTAGAACATAGAACAGTACAGCACAGAACAGGCCCTTCGGCCCACGATGTTGTGCTGAGCTTTATCTGAAACCAAGATCAAGCTATCCCACTTCCTATCATACTGGTGTGCTCCATGTGCCTGTCCAATAACCGCTTAAATGTTGCTAAAGTGTCTGACTCCACTATCACTGCAGGCAGTCCATTCCACACCCCAACCACTCTCTGCGTAAAGCCCTACCTCTGATATCCTTCCTATATCTCCCACCACGAACCCTATAGTTATGCCCCCTTGTAATAGCTCCATCCACCCGAGGAAATAGTCTTTGAACGTTCACTCTATCTATCCCCTTCATCATTTTATAAACCTCTATTAAGTCTCCTCTCAGCCTCCTCCGCTCCAGAGAGAACAGCCCTAGCTCCCTCAACCTTTCCTCATAAGACCTACCCTCCAAACCAGGCAGCATCCTGGTAAATCTCCTCTGCACTCTTTCCAGCGCTTCCACATTCTTCTTATAGTGAGGTGACCAGAACTGCACATAATATTCCAAATGTGGTCTCACCGAGGTCCTGTGCAGTTGCAGCATAACCCCACGGCTTTTAAACTCCAACCCCCTGTTAATAAAAGCTAACACACTATAGGCCTTCTTCACAGCTCTATCCACTTGAGTGGCAACCTTTAGAGATCTGTGGATATGGACCCCAAGATCTCTCTGTTCCTCCACAGTCTTCAGAACCCTACCTTTGACCCTGTAATCCACATTTAAATTAGTCCGACCAAAATGAATCACCTCACATTTATCAGGGTTAAACTCCATTTGCCATTTTTCAGCCCAGCTTTGCATCCTATCTATGTCTCTTTGCAGCCTACAACAGCCCTCCACCTCATCCACTACTCCACCAATCTTGGTGTCATCAGCAAATTTACTGATCCACCCTTCAGCCCCCTCCTCTAAGTCATTAATAAAAATCACAAAGAGCAGAGGACCAAGCACTGATCCCTGTGGCACTCCGCTAGCAACCTGCCTCCAATCCGAAAATTTTCCATCCACCACCACCCTCTGTCTTTGATCAGACAGCCAGTTACCTATCCAATCAGCCAACTTTCCCTCTATCCCACACCTCCTCACTTTCATCATAAGCCGACCATGGGGGACCTTATCAAACGCCTTACTAAAATCCATGTATATGACATCAACTGCCCTACCTTCATCAACACACTTAGTTACCTCCTCAAAAAATTCTATCAAATTTGTGAGGCACGACTTGCCCTTCATGAATCCGTGCTGACTATCCCGGATTAATCCGCATCTTTCTAAATGGTCGTAAATCCCATCCCTAAGGACCTTTCCATCAATTTACCAACCACCGAAGTAAGACTAACCGGTCTATAATTACCAGGGTCATTTCTATTCCCTTTCTTAAACAGAGGAACAACATTCGCCATTCTCCAGTCCTCTGGCACTATCCCCGTGTAAGAAGTCTCACAACACCAGGTTAAAGTCCAACAGGTTTATTTGGTAGCAAATACCATAAGCTTTCGGAGCTTGCTGCTCCTTCGTCAGATGGAGTGGCCCAGAGACCACTCCATCTGACGAAGGAGCAGCAAGCTCCGAAAGCTTATGGTATTTGCTATCAAATAAACCTGTTGGACTTTAACCTGGTGTTGTGAGGCTTCTTACTGTGCTTACCCCAGTCCAACGCCGGCATCTCCACATCATGACCATCCCCGTGGACAGCGAGGACCCAAAGATCAAAGCCAAAGGCTCTGCAATCTCATCCCTTGCCTTCCAAAGAATCCTAGGATATATTTCATCAGGCCCAGGGGACTTACCGACCTTCAGTTTATGCAAAACTGCCAGGACATCCTCCCTCCGAACATCTATTTCCTCCAGCCTATTAGCCTGTAACACTTTCTCTTCCTCAAAAACATGGCCCCTCTCCTTGAACACTGAAGAAAAGTATTCATTCATCACCTCGCCTATCTCTACTGACTCCATACACAAGTTCCCACTACTGTCCTTGACCGGCCCTAACCTCACCCTGGTCATTCTTTTATTCCTCACACAAGAGTAAAAAGCCTTGGGGTTTTCTTTGATCCGACAAGGACTTCTCATGTCCCCTCCTAGCTCCCCTAAGCCTCTTTTTCAGCTAGTTCCTTGCTAACTTGTAACCCTCAATCGAGCCATCTGAACCTTGTTTCCTCATCCCTACATAAGCTTCCCTCTTCCTTTTCAGAAGACATTCCACCTCTTTCGTGAGCCATGGTTCCCTCGCTCGGCCATTTCCTCCCTGCCTGACAGGAACATACCTATCAAGGACACCCAGTATTTGTTCCTTGAAAAAGTTCCACTTTTCATTATTGCCTTTCCCTGACAGTTTCTGTTCCCATCTTATGCCCCCTAATTCTTGCCTAATCGCATCATAATTACCTCTCCCCCAATTGTAAACCTTGCCCTGCCATACAGCCCTATCCCTCTCCATTGCAATAACAAAAGACACCGAATTGTGGTCACTATCTCCAAAGTGCTCTCCCACAACCAAATCTAACACTTGGCCCGGTTCATTTCCCAGTACCAAATCCAATGTGGCCTCACCTCTTGTCGGCCTATCCACATATTGTGTCAGGAAACCCTCCTGCACACACTGTACAAAAACTGCCGCATCCGAACTATTTGACCTACAAAGGTTCCAATCAATATTTGGAAAGTTAAAGTCCCCCATGACAACTACCCTGTGACCCCCACATATATCCATAATCTGCTTAGCAATTTCTTCCTCCACATCTCTATGACTATTTGGGGGCCTATAGTAAACTCCTAACAATGTGACCGCTCCTTTCCTATTTCTAACCTCAGCCCATATTACCTCAGTGTGCAGATCCCCCTCAAAGTGCCTTTCCGCAGCCGTTAAACTATCCTTGATTAACGATGCTACTCCTCCACCTCTTTTACCAGCTTCCCTACACTTACTGAAACATCTATACCCCGGAACGTCCAACAACCATTCCTGTCCTTGTTCTACCCACGTCTCCGTAATGGCCACAACATCGTAGTCCCAAGTACCAATCCACGCCCCAAGTTCATCTACCTTGTTCCGGATGCTCCTTGCATTGAAGTAGACACACTTCAATCCACCTTCCTGTCTACCGGTACCCACCCTTGACCCTGATACCTTCCCCAATACCTCACCACCTTCACTGACTTCTGGACTACAACTCCTTTTCCCACTCCCCTGACAAATTAGTTTAAACCCCCCTGAAGAGCCCTATCAAATTTCCCTCCCAGGATATTGGTGCCCCACTGGTTCAGGTGCACCCCGTCCTGTTTGTACAGGTCCCATCTTCCCCAGAATGTGTTCCAATTATCCACGTATCTGAAACCCTCCCTCCTACACCATCCCTGCAACCACATGTTTAACTGCACTCTCTCCCTGTTCCTCAACTCGCTATCACGTGGCACCGGCAACGTACCAGAGATGACCACATGTTTTGTCTTGGCTCTCAGCTTCCAGCCCAGCTCCAGAAATTCCTGCTTTAAATTCCCGTCCCTTCTCTTACCTATGTCGTTGGTACCAATGTGTACCACGACTTGTGACTGTTTCCCCTCCCACTTCAGAATCATGAAAACACGGTCTGAGACGTCATGGACCTTGGCATCCGGTAGGCAACATACCATCCTCGAGCCTCTTTTGCTGCCACAGAACCTCCTATCTATCCCTCTAACTAATGAGTCCCCAATAACTATTGCCCTCCCGCTCTGCCCCTTACCCTCCCGAGCCACAGAGACGGACACAGTGCTGGAGATCCTCTCACTGCGGCTCACCACTGGTATGTCGTCCCCCTCAACCATTTCCAAAGCGGAATACTTGTTTCTAAGGGGAACGACCACAGGGGATCCCTGCACGGACTGCTTCCTCCCAGCCCCTCTCACCGTCACCCATCTGTTTTCATTCCTCGGAGTAACTGTATCCCTAAAGCTTCTGTCTATGGCCACCTCTGCGTCCCTAATGATCCCAAGTTCATCCAACTCCAGCTCCAGTTCCCTAACACGGTTTTGGAGGAGCTGCAGATGGGTGCACTTCCCACAGATGTAATCAGCAGGGACACTGATGGAGTCCCTCACCTCAAACATAGTGCAAGAGGAACATTGCACTGCCTGCACACCCATCCCCTCTGGATACCTTGCCAGTACCAGGTGGGAACAGCAAAAATGAATTAAACTCACCCCTGCTCGCCCTTTCTGCCTAAGCCCTGTGAGCCAAAGCCCTTACAGCTCACACTCTACTTCCCACACACTACACTGCCCGCTCTCGATGCTGCCCGCTGTATACTGCAGCCTACCTTTTATACTTCGCGCGCTTAAAAAACCCTTCCCAGACTCCTTAGCAGCCCACTTCCGGTTTTCACTTTAAACTTAAGAAAAATACTACTACAAAAGTAAAGGCCAAAAAAAACACACACACTAACTGACTAATTAAATAAATAAATAATTCAATCACTCTCTCACCAGCACTCCTGCCTCCAATCACTCCCTCTCTGCTTGCTCCAGTGGAACAATGAGTATTCTGAGTACTTAGATGTAGGCTGACACATCAGTGCAGCAGTGAAAGGGCTATATTGTCAGAGTTGCTATCTTTTGGATGACATGTTAATTTGAGGGTCAGTCTGCTTGTTCAGGTAAGCACAAAAGATTCCATCCTTAAAAGCAGGAAGTTCTCCTTGTGCCATAGAAACATAGAAGATAGGAGCAAATAGGACCCTGCTCCGCCATTCATTACGATCATGGCTGATCATCCAATAGCCTAATCCTGCTTTCTCCCCATAACCTTTGATCCCATTCGCCCCAAGTGCTATATCCAGCCGCCTCTTGAATACATTCAGTGTTTTGGCATCAACTACTTCCTGTGATAATGAATTCCACAGGCTCACCACTCATTGGGTGAAGAAATGTCTCCTCACCTCGGTCCTAAATGGTCTACCCCGAATCCTCAGACTGTGACCCCTGGTTCTGGACTCACCAACCATCGGGAATATCTTCCCTGTATCTACCCTGTCTAGTCCTGTTAGAATTTTATAAGTCTCTATGAGATCCCCCCTCATTCGTCTGAACTCCAACGAAAACAATCCTAACCTAGTCAATCTCTCCTCATACATCAGTCCTGCCATCCCCGGAATCAGCCTAGTAAACCTTCGCTGCACTCCCTCGAGAGCAAGAACATCCTTCCTCAGAAAAGGAGACCAAAACTGCACACAGTACTCTAGGTGTGGCCTCACCCAGGCCCTGTATAATTGCAACAACACATCCCTGACCCTGTACTCGAAACCTCTCATAATGAAGGCCAACATACCATTTGCCTTCATTACCGCCTGCTGTACCTGCATGTTTACCTTCAGTGACTGGTGCACAAATATACCCAGGTCCCACTGCACACTCCCCTCTCCCAATTTACAGCCATTCAGGTAGTAATCTGCCGCCTTGCTTTTGCTTCCAAAGTGAATAACCTCACATTTATCCAAATTATACTGCATTTGCCATTGGTTAGCCCACTCACCCAACCTGTCCAGATCATTTTGAAGGATCTCTGCATCCTTGTCATAGTTCACCCTCCCACCAACTTGGTATCATCTGCAAACTTTGAGACGTTACATTTTGTTCCCTCATCCAAATCATTAATATATATTGAGAAAAGCTTGGGCCCCAGCACCGATCGATCCCTGTGGCACCCCACTAGTTACTGCCTGCCAACTTGAAAAGCACCCATTAATTCCTACTCTTTGTTTCCTCTCTGCCAACCAGTTTTCTATCCATCTCAATATACTTCCCCCAATCACATGCGCTTTAATCTTGCACGATAATCTCTTGTGCGGGACTTTGTCAAACACTTTTTGAAAGTCCAAATATACCACATCGACTGGTTCCCCCTTGTCAACTCTCCTAGTTACATCTTCAAAGAATTCCAACAGATTTGTCAAGTATGATTTCCCCTTCATAAATCCATGTGGACTGGACTCTGTCTGATCTTTCCACTGCTTTCTAAATGCTCTGCTATAAAGTCCTTGATAATGGATTCGAGAATTTTCCCCACTACCGATGTTAAGCTTACTGGTCTATAATTCCCTGTTTTCTCTCTAACTCCCTTTTTGAATTCTGGAGTGACATTACTACCGTCCAATCTGCAGGGACTGTTCCAGAGTCTATAGAATCCTGGAAGATAACCACCATACATCCACTATTTTTAGAGCCACTCCCTTAAGTACTCTGGGATGTAGATTATCAGGCCCTGGGGATTTATCCACCTTCAATGCCATCAACGTTCCCAGCACCATTTCTCTACATAATATTGATCTCCCTCAGTTCTTCCCTCTCACTCAATCTTGCATTCTTCAGCATTTCTAGCATCTGATTTGTGGCCTCTTTTGTGAAGACAGAACCAAAGTATGTATTCAGTTGCTCGGCCATTTCTTTGTCCCCTATTATAAATCCCCCTGTTTCAGTTTGTAGGGGGAACCTACATTATTCTTCACCAACCTCTCTCTTCACATATCTATAGAAACTCTTAGCGTCAGTCTGTGTGTTCCCTACAAGCTTCCTCAGAAGACCAAGGAAATTTGGCATGTCTGCTACGATTCTCACCAACTTTTACAGATGCACCATAGAAAGCATTCTTTCTGGTTGTATCACAGCTTGGTATGGCTCCTGCTCTGCCCAAGACTGCAAACCAGCCTCCCATCCATTGACTCTGTCTACACCTCCTGTTGCCTCGGCAAAGCAGCAGCATAATTAAGGACCCCACGCACCCCGGACATTCTCTCTTCCATCTCCTTCCATCGGGAAAAAGATACAGAAGTCTGAGATCACGTACCAACCGACTCAATAACAGCTTCTTCTCTGCTGCCTTTCGAATGGACCTACCTTGCATCAAGTTGATCTTTCTCTACATCCTAGCTGTGACTGTAACACTACATTCTGCAATCTCTCCTTTCCTTCTCCATGAACGGTATGCTTTGTCTGTATAGCGCGCAAGAAATAATACTTTTCACTGTATGCTAATACATGTGACAATAATGAGTCGACTCAAATCAAATCAAAAGCTTACTTTCATTCTGTATTTTCCCCTTCCTAATCGATCCCTTGGTCCTTCTTTGCTGAATTCTAAACTGCTCCCAATCCTCAGACCTATTATTTTTCTTGGCCAATCTGTGTGCTTCTTCCTTAGATCGGATACTCTCTCTAATTTCTTTTGTTAGCCAAGGATTGGCCCTCTTACCCATCTTGCTTTTTGTTCACAAGTTGGTTGGTGTTTTTGCCACTAACATAACACTGATTTCACTTCAAAGATAATTAATTGACCGAAAGACAGTCCCAAGTCCTGAGGATATAAGTTCTCTGCTCCTGTCGTTTCCTTCTTCCCTCTCATCTCCTTTTTACTTTTTTTTGGGACTATTCTAGGAGAGTAAAAGGCTAAGAGGTTTAATAAGTATGTTCAAAATCACAAGGGGGCTGGACAGAGTAAACAGGGAGAAACTGTGCCTGCCCTGTAAAAGATCGAGAGGGCACAGATTTAATGTGATTTGCAAAAGAAGCAAATGCATTGTGAGAAAAAACGTTTTCACGCAACATAGAAACATAGAAAAACTACAGCACAAACAGGCCCTTTGGCCCACAAGTTGTGCCAAACACATCCCTACCTTCTAGACCTACTTATAACCCTCCATCCTATTACGCTCCATGTACTCATCCAGGAGTCTCTTAAAAGACCCTATTGAGTTCGCCTCCACCACCCCTGACGGCAGCCGATTCCACTCGCCCACCACCCTCTGTGTGAAAAACTTACCCCTAACATCTCCCCTGTACCTACCCCCCAGCACCTTAAACCTGTGTCCTCTCATAGCAGACATTTCCACCCTGGGAAAAAGCCTCTGAGAGTCCACCCGATCTATGCCTCTCAACATCTTATATATCTCTATTAGGTCTCCTCTCATCCTTCGTCTCTCCAAGGGGAAAAGACCGTGCTCCCCCAGCCTATCCTCATAAGGCATGCCACTCAATCCAGGCAACATCCTTGTAAATCTCCTCTGCACCCTTTCAATCTTTTCCACATCATTCCTATAGTGAGGCGACCAGAACTGAGCACAGTACTCCAAGTGGGATCTGATGAGGGTCTTATATAGCTGCATCATTATCCCCGGACTCCTAAACTCAATCCCTCGATTGATAAAGGCCAGCACACCATACGCCTTCTTAACCACCTCCTCCACCTGCGGGGCCGATTTCAGAGTCCTATGGACCCGGACCCCAAGGTCCTTCTGATCCTCTACCGTACTAAGAGTCTTTCCCTTTATATTGTACTCCTTCATCCCATTTGTCCTAACAAAATGGACCACGACGCATTTATCTGGGTTGAAGTCCATCTGCCACTTCTCCGCCCAGTCTTGCATCCTATCTATGTCCCTCTGTAACTTCTGACATCCCTCCAGACTATCCACAACCCCACCAACCTTCGTGTCGTCGGCAAACTTACCAACCCATCCCTCTGCTTCCTCATCCAGGTCATTTATGAAAATGACAAACAGCAAGGATCCCAGAATAGATCCCTGGGACACACCACTGGTGACCGACCTCCATTTAGAAAAAGACCCATCTATACCCACGCTCTGCCTCCTTTGGGCAAGCCAGTTCTGGATCCATAGGGCAGCAGCCCCTTGGATCCCATGCCCTCTCACTTTTTTTAGAAGCCTTGCATGGGGGACCTTATCGAACGCCTTGCTAAAATCCATATAAACCACATCTACCGCCTTCCCTTCGTCAATGTGTTTCGTCACATTTTCGAAGAACTCCACCAGGCTCGTAAGGCACGATCTGCCCTTGACAAAGCCATGCTGAGTATTCTTGAGCATACTAAACCTCTCTAAATGCTCATATATCCTGTCCCTCAGGATCTTCTCCACCAGTTTACCAACCACTGAGGTTTGACTTACCGGTCGGTAATTACCTGGGCTATCCCTATTCCTCTTCTTGAAAATAGGAACCACATCAACAATCCTCCAATCCTCCGGCACCTCTCCCGTCTCCATCGACGACGCAAAGATCATCGCCAGAGGGTCTGCAATCTCCTCCCTCGCCTCCCACAGTAACCTGGGGTACATCCCATCCGGACCCGGCGACGTATCTAGCTTGATGCCATTCAAAGATTCCAGCACAACCTCTTTCTTAAAGTCCACATACTCAATCCTTTCAGTCCACCGCACGCCCGCAGTACATCCACCCAGGTCCTTCTCCTCTGTGAAAACCGAGGCAAAATACTCTTTGAGCACCTCTGCCATTTCTACTGGTTCCGTACAGACTTTCCCGCCTTCACCTTTTATAGCCCTATTCCTTCACGTCTCATCCTTTTACTCTTCACATATTTATAGAACGCCTTAGGGTTCTCCTTAATCCTACCTGCCAGGGCCTTCTCGTGACCCCTTCTGGCTCTCCTAATTTCCTTCTTTAGTCCCTTCCTACAAGCCGTATACTCTTCGAAATCCCTATCTTCGCCAAGCTCTCTGAGCCTTTTGTACGCTTTCCTTTTCTTCTCGACTAGGTCCTGCACAGCTTTCGTGCACCACGGTTCCTTTAACCGACCAACACCTCCCTGTCTGCTCGGAACGTTGTCCTGTAGAACTCTAGACAGACATTCCTTGAAAAACTGCAACGAGTGGTTCAAGTCTGGGATGCTGTGTCTGGAAGTGTGGTGGAGGCAGGTTCATTTGAGGCATTCAACAGGTCATTAGAGGATTACTTGAATAGCAACAATGTGCCGGGGGATGGCTCTAAGTCATGATGCTTATTTGGAGAACTGGTGCAGACACAGTAGGCCAAATAACCTCCTGTGCTGTAACAGTTCTGTGATTCGATTTCTTTTTCCCGTTCCTCCTCATTTTCCATTCTCTTTATCTTTCTTTCTTCAGTCTCCTCTTTCCTGTATTGCCCTGTCCTCTTCCCCTTTCTTCCTACCATCTTTTCTTTTGACCATGCTCCAACCCACCTCTCCCTTGCCAAGTGCAATTTCATAGAACAGTGTGGACTCTGCTTAATAAGTTATTATTTTCTAAGTGCCCTGTTAATCTTGTCCCTAATAATAGATTTTAGCATTTTGCCTACGAATTATATTTGACTAACTGGCCTATAGTTTCAGAAATAAAAACAGAAAATGCTAGAATTACTCAGCAGGTTTGAAGAAAATCCTGCACTCTTTCTTGAAGTCACATCTCCCTGTCCTTGTGCTCTTTATTGAAGTCTTGTCTCTCTCTCTTCGGCACACCTTATAGACGTTTTGTCTGTTTCCCCATGCTTTTTAGTGACATTTTGTCTGTCTCTCCCATGCTCTTTACTGAAGTCTTGTCTCTCTCTCTCTCTCTCCTCATGCTTTTTATTCACATTTTGTCTCTCTCCCACGCTCTTTATTGAAGTCTTGTCTCTGTCCCACACGCTCTATTGGAGTCTCATCTTTGTCTGCCACCCTCTTTATCGAAGTCTCGTCTTTGTCTGCCACCCACTTTATTGAAGACTCATCCTTTCCCTCCCTGCGCTCTTCATTGAAGTCTCGTTTCCCTCTCCAGCACTCTTTATTGAAGTCACGTCGTTATCTCACAGCACACGTTATTGACGTCACAGCTCTTTTTCCCTGTGTTCCTGACTTACATCTCGCCTCTGTCTCCCTCTGCACTCTTTACTGAAGTCTCCTCTCTCTCCCTCCATGCTCTTTATTGACATTTTGTCTCTCTCTCTCCTGCACTCTTTATTGAAGTCTCCTCTCTCCCGCGCCCTTTATTGAAGTCTTGTCTCTCTCTCTCTCTCCCACGCCCTTTATTGAAGTCTTGTCTCTCTCTCTCTCTCCCACGCCCTTTATTGAAGTCTTGTCTCTCTCTCCCGCGCCCTTTATTGAAGTCTTGTCTCTCTCTCTCTCTCCCACGCCCTTTATTGAAGTCTTGTCTCTCTCTCTCTCCCGCGCCCTTTATTGAAGCCTCATCTCTCTCTCTCCCACGCCCTTTATTGAAGTCTTGTCTCTCCTCTCTCCTGCGCCCTTTATTGAAGTCTCGTCTCTCTCTCTCTCCCGCGCCCTTTATTGAAGCCTCATCTCTCTCTCTCCTGCGCCCTTTATTGAAGTCTCGTCTCTCCTCTCTCCCGCGCCCTTTATTGAAGTCTCCTCTCTCTCCTGCACCCTTTATTGAAGTCTTGTCTCTCTCTCTCTCTCCCGCACCCTTTATTGAAGTCTCGTCTCTCCTCTCTCCTGCGCCCTTTATTGAAGTCTTGTCTCTCCCCACACTCTTTTTTGAAGTCTCATCTCTCTCTCTCTCCCGTGCCCTTTATTGAAGTCTCGTCTCTCTCTCCTGCGCCCTTTATTGAAGTCTCGTCTCTCTCTCCTGCGCCCTTTATTGAAGTCTTGTTTCTCCCCACACTCTTTATTGAAGTCTCATCTCTCCTCTCTCCCACGTTCTTTATTGAAGTCTTGTCTCTCTCCTCTCTCTGTGCTCTTTATTGGAGTCTTGTCTCTCCTGCACTCTTTATTGAAGTCTCGCCTCTTTCTCCCGCGCTTTTTATTGATGTTACTTCACTCTCTCTCCGAACTCTTTATTAAAGTCTTGTCTCTCTCTGTGCTCTTTACTGAAGTCTCATCTCTCTCCCCACGCCTCTCCATCCCAGCATAACGTTTTGGCCTTAACTACTTTCTGTGCACAGATTCACCACTCAACTCACCTCAAACTGTGATCCCTACTCTGGACTACCCCAGCATCGGGAACATTCTTTCTGAATCTACCCTGTCTCACCCTGTCAGAATTTTATAAGTTTCTATGAGATCCCCTCTCACTCTTTTAAACTCCAATGAATATAATCCTAACCGACTTAGTCTCTCCTCATATGACAGCCTGCCATCCCAGGAATCAGCCTGGTAAACCTTCGCTATACTCCCTCTACAGCAAGGACATCCTTCCTCAGATAAGAACTCACAAACCCGTTATACAATTGCAGTAAATCATCCCTATTCCTATACTCAAATCTTCTTTCTATGAAGGTCAACTTACCATTTGCCTTCTTTACTACCTGCTGTACCTGCATGCTTACTTTCAGTGACTGACGCATGAGGACACCAAGGTCTCGCTGAGTATTGACCTTGCTCAAAAAATAACCTGCCTTCCTATTATTGCTACCAAAACGGATAACCTCACATTTATCCACATTATACTGCATCTGCCATTCATATGCCTGCCTCAGCCTGTCCAAATCATGATGAAGCATCTCTGCATCCTCCTCGCAGCTCACCCTCCCACTCAACTTTATATCATCTGCAAATTTGGAAATAGTACATTTAGTTCCTCTTCCAAATCATTAATATATATTGTAATATATGCCCATGCCAACACTATAGTTAAGAAAGCCCACCAATGCCTCTACTTTCTCAGAAGACTAAGGAAATTTGGCATGCCAGTTACGACTCTCACCAACTTTTACAGATGCACCACAGAAAGCATTCTTTCTGGTTGTATCACAGCTTGGTATGGCTCCTGCTCTAACCAAGACCATAAGGAACTACAAAAGGTCGTGAATGTAGCCAAATCCATCACGCAAACCAGCCTCCCATCCATTGACTCTATCTACACTTCCTGCTGCCTCGGCAAAGCAGCCAGCATAATTAAGGACCCCACGCACCCTGAACATTCTCTCTTCCACTTTCTTCCTTCGGGAAAAAGGAAGGTCACGTACCAACCGACTCAAGAACAGCTTCTGCCCTGCTGCTGTCAGACTTTTGAATGGACCTACCTCGCATTAAGTTGATCTTTCTCTACACCCTCGCTATGACGGTAACACTGCATTCTGCACTCTCTCCTTTGCTTCTCTATGAACGGTATGTTTTGTTCTGTATAGTGCGCAAGAAACAATACTTTTCACTGTATGCTAATACATGTGACAATAATAAATCAAATCAAATCAAACAGTTGGAGTCTTAGCACAGATCCTTGTGGATCCCTAGTCACTGCCTACCAATTGGAAAAAGATCTAATCCATCCAACTCTTTGCTTCCTGTCTGCTCACCAGCTTTTTATCCATCGCAAGACATTACCTGTAATCCCATATGCTTTAACTTTACATAGTAGTCTGTTATGTGAGACCATGTTTTTTTCAAAACCGGAAGTCGGGCCAGGAGAGGCCTGGGGAAGTTTTTGGAGGGTTTAAAAGCGCACCAAAGTATACAGCGGGCAGCATCGTAGCGGGCAGCAGAGTGAGTGGGAAGTTGAGTGAGCTGTCAGGGCTTTGGCTCACAGGGCTTGGACGAGCAGGGGTGAGTTTTTGTTTCCTTACACTCTTATTAACTTTTCACTGTCTTACTTGACATAAAGTGTCCAGTATGAGTGTGAAACCAGTGTGTTGTTCCCAGTGTAGGATGTGGGAGGTCCTGGAGGCATCTGGCCTCCCGGACATCCACATCTGTGAGGGGTGTGTCGAGCTGCGGTTCCTGAGGGACCGTGTTAGGGAGCTGGAACTGCAGCTCGAGGATCTTAGGCTGATGAGGGAGAATGAGGAGGTGATAGACAAGAGCTATCATCAGGTGGTCACACCAGGGCAACGGGAGGAGGCCAAGTGGGTGATGGCCAGGAAGGGTAAGGCTAGGGTGGTTGAGAGCACCCCAGTGGATTTGCCCCTGCACAACAAGTACTCCTGCTTGAGTACTGCTGGGGGGGACAGCCCGCCTGGGGGAAGCAGCAGTGGCCGTGTCTCCGCAGTGGAGTCCAGCCCTGTAACTCAGAGGGCTAAGGAAAAGAGGAGGAAGGCGGTATTAATCGGGGACTCGATGGTGAAGGGGACAGACAGGCGTTTCTGCGGAGGTAGGCGGGATTCTCGCATGGTGGTCTGCCTCCCTGGGGCCGGGATCCAGGATGTCGCTAGTCGCGTCCCGGAAATCCTGAGGTGGGAGGGAGAGGAGCCTGAGGTAGCGGTACATATTGGTACCGCTGATGTGGGTAGGAAGGGAGAAGGGGTCATGAAAAGGGAGTACAGGGAATTAGGGAGACAGCTGAGAAAGAGGAAAGCAAAGGTAGTAATCTCAGGATTACTGCCTGTGCCACGGGAAGGTGAGGGCAGGAATGGAGTGAGGTGGAAGATGAATGTGTGGCTGAGGGACTGGTGCAGGGGGCAGGGATTCAGGTTCCTGGACCATTGGGACCTCTTTAGGGGCAGGGGTGATCTGTATACAAAAAACGGGTGGAACTTGAATCACACGGGGACCAATATCCTGGCCGGTAGGTTGGCTAAGGTTACTGGGGAGAATTTAAACTAAATAGGTTGGGGGGAGGGGAGCTAGAAGAGTTGACTAGGATCAAGGAACTAATTGATGGGGTGGAGGATGCAGGGGTAAGGGGAATTACAAAATTAATGGTAGAGGAGAGGGTGCAAGTGAATGAAGGCGGTAATTTAGATAAGGGAGTAGAGGGAGAGGGTGTTCGCGACTCATCAAAGCGGGTCCAGATAAAAGCTGGAATAAGGACACTTTGCCTGAATGCACGAAGCATTCGGAACAAGGTAAATGAGTTGATGGTGCAAATCAGCACGAGTGGGTACGATCTAGTGGCCATTACAGAAACGTGGCTGAAAGGTGACCAGGACTGGGAGATGAATATCCAGGGGTATCAGGCGTTTAGGAAGAATAGACAGGAAGGAAAAGGTGGTGGGGTCGCGCTATTAATAAGAGATAATATATGTTCTTATATGTCGAAAGCCTTCTGAAAGTCTAAATAAACCACAACCACTAGTTCTCCTTGGTCAACTCTACTAGTTACATGCTCAATAAATTCCAGTAGATTCCAGTAGATCTTGGATCATTGGGACCTCTTCTGGGGCAGGTGGGACCTGTACAAGAGAGACGGGTTACACCTAAACTACAAGGGGACCAATATGCTTGCAGGGAGATTTGCTAGTGTTATTGGGGAGCGTTTAAACTAGATTTGCAGGGGGATGGGAACCAGAGTGCCAGAGCAGATAGTGGAGCAGGGGTAAAAAGACAGGTTAGTTCAAGCAAAATCACAAATGGAAGGGTTGAGTGTGGTGGAAATAATCTTTTGAGGTGTGTCTATTTCAATGCCAGGAGTATTGTGGGGAAGGCAGATGAGCTGAACATAAGAACATAAGAAATAGGAGCAGGAGTAGGCCATCTAGCCCCTCGAGCCTGCCCCGCCATTCAATAAGATCATGGCTGATCTGACGTGGATCAGTACCACTTACCCGCCTGATCCCCATAACCCTTAATTCCCTTACCGATCAGGAATCCATCCATCCGCGCTTTAAACATATTCAGCGAGGTAGCCTCCACCACCTCAGTGGGCAGAGAATTCCAGAGATTCACCACCCTCTGGGAGAAGAAGTTCCTCCTCAACTCTGTCTTAAACCGACCCCCCTTTATTTTGAGGCTGTGTCCTCTAGTTTTAACTTCCTTACTAAGTGGAAAGAATCTCTCCGCCTCCACCCTATCCAGCCCCCGCATTATCTTATAAGTCTCCATAAGATCCCCCCTCATCCTTCTAAACTCCAACGAGTACAAACCCAATCTCCTCAGCCTCTCCTCATAATCCAAACCCCTCATCTCCGCTATCAACCTGGTGAACCTTCTCTGCACTCCCTCCAATGCCAATATATCCTTCCTCATATAAGGGGACCAATACCGCACACAGTATTCCAGCTGCGGCCTCACCAATGCCCTGTACAGGTGCATCAAGACATCCCTGCTTTTATATTCTATCCCCCTCGCAATATAGGCCAACATCCCATTTGCCTTCTTGATCACCTGTTGTACCTGCAGACTGGGCTTTTGCGTCCATGCACAAGGACCCCCAGGTCCCTTTGCACGGTAGCATGTTTTAATTTGTTTCCATTGAGATAGTAATCCCATTTGTTGTTATTTCCTCCAAAGTGTATAACCTCGCATTTATCAACGTTATACTCCATTTGCCATATCCTCGCCCACTCACTCAGCCTGTCCAAATCTCTCTGCAGATCTTCTCCGTCCTCCACACGATTCACTTTTCCACTTATCTTTGTGTCGTCTGCAAACTTCGTTACCCTACACTCCGTCCCCTCCTCCAGATCATCTATATAAATGGTAAATAGTTGCGGCCTGAGTACCGATCCCTGCGGCACGCCACTAGTTACCTTCCTCCAACCGGAAAAACACCCATTTATTCCGACTCTTTGCTTCCTGTCGGATAGCCAGTCGCCAATCCACTTTAACACACTACCCCCAACTGAAGGCATGGATAGACACATGGAAATATGACATTATAGCCATTAGTGAAACTTGGCTACAGGAGGGGCAGGACTGGCAGCTCAATGTTCCAGGGTTCCAATGTTTCAGGCGGGATAGAGGCAGAGAGATAAAAGGTGGGGGGGTGGCATTGTTGGTCAGGGAAAATGTTACAGCAATACTCAGGCAGGATAGATTAGGGAGCTTGTCTACAGAGGCCCTATGGGTGGAGCTGAGAAACAGGAAAGGTATGACCACATTAATGGGCTTGTATTATAGACCACCCAATAGTCAGCGAAAATTGGAGGAGCAAATCAGCAGAGAGATAGCTGACAACTGCAAGAAACACAAAGTTGTGATAGTAGGGGATTTTAATTTTCCACATATAGATTGGGACTCGCATACTGTTAAAGGTTTAGATGGGGTAGAGTTTGTAAAATATGTTCAGGAGAATTTTCTACATCAGTATATAGAGGTGCCAACTAGAGAGGATGCGATATTGGATCTCCTATTGGGAAATGAGTTAGGGCAGGTGATGGATGTGAGTGTGAGGGAACACTTTGGATCCAGTGATCATCATGCCATTAGTTTCAACCTGATCATGGATAAGGATAGATCTGGTCCTCGGGTTGAAGTTCTGAACTGGAAAAAGGCCAAATTTGATGAAATGAGAAGGGATCTGGGAAGTGTGGATTGGCACAGGCTGTTCTCTGGTAAGGATGTAAATGGAAAGTGGGAGGCCTTCAAAGGAGAAATTTTGAGAGTGCAGGGTTTGTATGTTCCTGTCAGGATTAAAGGCAAAGTAAATCAGAATAAGGAACCTGGTTCTCGAGGGAGATTGTAACACTGATTAAGAGGAAGAGGGAGTTGTATGAAATGTGCAGGCAGCAAGGAACAGATCAGATGCTCGAGGAGTATAAAAAGCGCAAGAAGCTACTTAAGAGGGAAATCAGGAGGGCTAAAAGAAGATATGAGGTTGCTTTGACAGACAGAGTGAAGGAAAATCCAAAGAGCTTCTATAGGTATGTTAGGAGCAAAAGGATAGTGAGGGATAAAATTGGTCCTCTTGAAGACCAGAGTGGTAGACTGTGTATGGAACCAAAAGAGATGGGAGAGATACTAAATGGTTTTTTTGCATCCGTATTTACTGAGGAAACGGGCATGAAGTCTACGGAAATAGGGCAAACAGGTAGGGAGGTCATGGAACCTTTACAGGTTAAAGGGGAGGAGGTGCTCGCTGTCTTGAGGCAAATCAGAGTGGATAAATCCCCAGGACCGGACAGGGTATTCCCACGGACCTTGAGGGAAGCTAGTGTTGAACTTGCAGGGGCCCTGGCAGACATATTTAAAATGTCAGTATTCACGGGGGAGGTGCCGGATGATTGGAGGGTGGCTCATGTTGTTCCGTTGTTTAAAAAAGGTTCCAAAAGAAATCTGGGAAATTATAGGCCAGTAAGTTTGACGTCGGTGGTGGGCAAATTATTGGAAGTTGTGATAAGGGATAGGATCTACAAATATTTGGATAGACAGGGACTTATTAGGGAGAATCAACATGGCTTTGTGCGTGGTAGGTCATGTTTGAACAATCTATTAGAGTTTTTCGAGGAGGTTACCAGGAAAGTGGATGAAGGGAAGGTGGTGGATGTTGTCTACCTGGATTTCAGCAAGGCCTTTGACAAGGTCCCTCATGGGAGGTTAGTTAGGAAGGTTCAGTCGCTAGGTATACATGGGGAGGTAGTAAATTGGATTCGACACTGGCTCAATGGAAGAAGCCAGAGAGTGGTTGTGGAGGATTGCTTGTCTGAGTGGAGGCCTGTGACTAGTGGTGTGCCGCAGGGATCGGTGTTGGGTCCATTGTTGTTTGTCATCTATATCAATGATCTGGATGATAATGTGGTAAATTGGATCAGCAAGTTTGCTGATGATACAAAGATTGGAGGTGTAGTGGACAGTGAGGAAGGTTTTCAAAGCTTGCAGAGGGATTTGGACCAACTAGAAAAATGGGCTGAAAAATGGCAAATGGAATTTAACGCAGACAAGTGTGAGATATTGCACATTGGAAGGACAAACCAAAGTAGAACCTACAGGGTAAATGGTAGGACTCTGAAGAGTGCAGTTGAACAGAGGGATCTGGGAATACAGGTACAGAATTCCCTAAAAGTGACGTCACAGGTGGATAGGGTCGTAAAGAGTGCCTTTGGTACATTGGCCTTTATAAATCGGAGTATCGAGTATAAAAGTTGGAGTGTTATGGTAAGGTTATATAAGGTATTGGTGAGGCCGAATTTGGAGTATTGTGTACAGTTTTGATCACCTAGTTACAGGAAGGATGTAAATAAGGTTGAAAGAGTGCAGAGAAGGTTCACAAGGATGTTGCCGGGACTTGAGAAGCTGAGTTACAGAGAGAGATTGAATAGGTTGGGACTTTATTCCCTGGAGCGTAGAAGATTGAGGGGAGATTTGATAGAGGTGTATAAGATTTTGATGGGTATAGATAGAGTGAATGCAAGCAGGCTTTTTCCGCTGAGGCGAGGGGAGAAAAAAACCAGAGGGCATGGGTTAAGGGTGAAAGGAGAAAAGTTTAAAGGGAATATTAGGGAGGGCTTCTTCACGCAGAGAGTGGTGGGAGTGTGGAATGAGCTGCCGGATAAAGTGGTAAATGGTAACATTTAAGAAAAACTTGGACGGGTTCGTGGATGAGAGGGGTGTGGAGGGATATGGTCCAAGTGCAGGTCAGTGGGACTAGGCAAAAAATGGTTCGGCACAGACAAGAAGGGCCAAAAGGCTGCAATGTAATGTTTCTGAGCTGTAATTTTCTATGGTTTCTATGGTTCTAGATTTGTCAAGCATGATTTCACCTTTGTAAGTCCATGCTGATTTTGTCTGATTATACCTCTGCTTTCTAAATGCTGAGCTATGCAACCCTCGATAATGGGCTCGAGCAACTTCCTCAATGCTGACATTAGGCTCACTGGTCTACAGTTCCCTGTTTAGCGGGGAGGCGACGGCCTAGTGGTATTATCACGAGACTTAATCCAGAAACTCAGATAATGTTCTGAGGACCCTGGTTCAAATCCTGCCGTGGCAGATGGTGGAATTTGAATTCAATAAAAAATATCTGGAATTTAAAAATTTACTGATGACCATGATTGCCACATTGTCGATTGTCAGAAAAAAAAACATCTTCTTCACTAATGTATTTTAGGGAAGGAAATCTGCCATCCTTACCTGATCTGGCCTACATACGACTCCAGAGCCACAACAATGTGGTTGACTCGCAACTGCCCTCTGAACAAGGGCAACGAGGGATGGGCAATGAATGCTAAGTCAGCCAGTGACGCTCATGTCCCACAAATTAATTGAAAAAAAGGGTTTACATTAGCTACCCTCCAATCTGTAAGATTCCAAAGAATTTTGAAAAATTACCACCAATGGATTTACTATTTCCAGGGCCGCTTCCTTAAGTACTCTGGGATGAAGATCAGGCCCTGGAGATTTATTCACCTTCAGTCCAATCAATTGCCCCAGAACCATTTCTCTACTAATACGGATTTCCTTTAGCTCCTCACTAAAACCTGTTTCTCTCAGAACTTCTGGTACATTATTCATGTCTTCCTTTGTGAAGATAGAAGGAAAATACAA
The DNA here is from genome assembly GCF_964213995.1 of Mustelus asterias. NCBI lineage: Eukaryota > Metazoa > Chordata > Chondrichthyes > Carcharhiniformes > Triakidae > Mustelus > Mustelus asterias. Next base: position 3,676,560 of record NC_135807.1, read on the forward strand.
ATTTAGTTCCTCGGCCATTTCTTTATTCCCTGTTATGAATTCCCCCATTTCTGACTGTAAGGAGCCTACATGTGTTTTTATCAGTCTTTTTCTCTTTGCATACCTATAGAAACTTTTACAGTTGGTTTTTATGTTACCCGCAAGCTTACTTTCACACTGTATTTTCCCCTTCTTGATCAGTCCTTTAGTCCTTCTTTGCTGAATTTTAAACTACTCCCAGTCCTCAGGTCTATTGATTTTTCTTGCCAATGTGTATGCTTCTTTCTTGAATCTGATACTGTCGCTAATTTCCCTTGTAAGCCATGATCTGGCCACAATTCCCTTACCATTCTTGTGCCAAACAGGAATAAACCATTTTTGGAGTTCACCTATTTGTTATTAAATGCCTGCCATTGCCTGTCTACTGTCCTTTCTTTCATTCATCTTTCCCAGCCCATCACGCCCAATTCATGTCTCATATCATCATAATTACCTTTATTGAGATTCAGGACCCTGACGGCAGTGGCCGTGTCTCCGGAGTGGAGTCCGGCCCTGTAACTCAGAGGGCTAAGGAAAAGAGGAGGAAGGCAGTGTTAATCGGGGACTCGACAGGAAGGGGGTCGGACAGGCGTTTTTGCAGAGGCAGGCGGGAGTCTCGGATGGTGGTCTGCCTCCCTGGGGCCGGGATCCAGGATGTCGCTGGTCGACTCCCAGAAATCCTGAGGGGGGAGGGAGAGGAGCCAGAGGTAGCGGTACATATTGGTACCGCTGATGTGGGAAGGAAGGGGTCATGAAAAGAGAGTATAGGGAATTAGGGAGACAGCTGAGAAGGAGGAAAGCAAAGGTAGTAATCTCAGGGTTGCTGCCTGTGCCACGGGAAGGTGAGAGCAGGAATGGAGTGAGGTGGAGGATGAATGTGTGGCTGAGGGACTGGAGCAGGGGGCAGGGATTCAGGTTCCTGGACCATTGGGACCTCTTTAGGGGCAGGTGTGACCTGTACACAAAAAAACGGGTGGCACTTGAATCCCAGGGGGACCAATATCCTGGCGGGAAGGTTGGCTAAGGCTAGATAGGTTGGGGGGAGGGGATCGAGACGAGGTGACTGAGTGCGAGGAAGTTAGCTCGCAAACAGAGAAGGGTTATAGACAGTGTAAGAGAGCAGATGGACGGGGGATAGAGAAGGGGAGAGCTCAGACCAAAGGATTGAGATGTGTTTACTTTAATGCCAGGAGTATAGTGAATAAAGGGGATGAGCTCAGAGCATGGATCGATGCCTGGAAGTGTGATGTGGTGGCCATTACGGAGACTTGGATGTCTCAGGGACAGGACTGGATACTCCAGGTGCCGGGATTCAGATGTTTCAGGAAGGACAGGGAGGGAGGCAAGAGAGGGGGTGGAGTGGCACTGCTGATCAGGGATAGTGTCACAGCTGTAGAGAAGGTGTATGCTGTGGAGGGATTGTCTACAGAGTCTCTGTGGGTGGAAGTTCAGAGTGGGAAGGGGTCGATCACTTTGCTGGGAGTTTTCTATAGGCCGCCCAGTAGTAATAGGGAGGTGGAGGAGCAGATAGGGAAACAGATCCTGGAGAGTTGCAATAATAGCAGAGTTGTGATGGGAGACTTTAATTTCCCAAACATAGATTGGAATATCCTGAGGGTAAGGGGATTGGATGGGGAGGAGTTTGTTACGTGTGTTCAGGAGGGTTTCCTGACACAGCATGTGGACAAGCATACAAGAGGAGAGGCTGTACTTGATCTGATACTGACCAATGAACCTGGACAGGTGTCAGATCTCTCAGTGGGAGAGCATCTTGGGGATAGCGATCATAACTCTATCTCCTTTATGCTTGCATTGGAAAAAGAGAGGATCAGGCAAGCTAAGAAAGCGTTTATATGGAGTAAGGGGAAATATGAAGACATAAGGCAGCAAATTAGAGGAGTAAATTGGAAGGTGGTATTCTCAGGGAAATGTACTGAAGAGAGGTGGCAGTTTTTCATGGAATGTCTGTCTAGAGTTCTACAGGACAATGTTCCGAGCAGACAGGGAGGAGCTGGTAGGTTAAAGGAACCGTGGTGCACGAAAGCTGTGCGGGCCCTAGTCAAGAAGAAAAGGAAAGCGTACAAAAGGTTCAGAGAGCTTGGCGAAGATAGGGATCTAGATGAGTATACGGCTTGTAGGAAGGGAGTAAAGAAGGAAATTAGGAGAGCCAGAAGGGGTCACGAGAAGGCCTTGGCAGGTAGGATTAAGGAGAACCCGAAGGCGTTCTATAAATATGTGAAGAGTAAAAGGATGAGACGTGAAGGAATAGGGCCTATAAAAGGTGAAGGTGGGAAAATCTGTACGGAACCAGTAGAAATGGCAGAGGTGCTCAATGAGTATTTTGCTTCGGTTTTCACAGAGGAGAAGGACCTGTGTGGATGTACTGCGGGCTTGCGGTGGACTGAAAAGATTGAGTATGTGGACTTTAACAAGGAGGTTGTGCTGGAATCTTTGAATGGCATCATGATACATAAGTCGCCGGGTCCGGATGGGATGTACCCCAGGTTACTGTGGGAGGCGAGGGAAGAGATTGCAGAGCCTCTGGCGATGATCTTTGCGTCGTCGATGGAGACGGGAGAGGTGCCGGGGGATTGGAGGATTGCAGATGTGGTTCCTATTTTCAAGAAGGGGAATAGGGATAGCCCAGGAAATTACCGACCGGTGAGTCTAACCTCAGTGGTTGGTAAGCTGATGGAGAAGATCCTGAGGGACAAGATCTATGAGCATTTAGAGAGGTTTCGTATGCTCAAGAATACTCAGCATGGCTTTGTCAAAGGCAGATCGTGCCTTACGAGCCTGGTGGAGTTCTTCGAAAATGTGACTAAACACATTGACGAAGGGAAAGCGGTAGATGTGGTTTATATGGATTTTAGCAAGGCGTTCGATAAGGTCCCCCATGCAAGGCTTCTAGAAAAGGTGAGAGGGCATGGGATCCAAGGGGCTGCTGCCCTATGGATCCAGAACTGGCTTGCCCAAAGGAAGAAGTCTCACAACACCAGGTTAAAGTCCAATTTGGTAGCAAATACCATAAGCTTTCGGAGCGCTGCTCCTTCGTCAGATGGAGTGGAAATGTGCTCTCAAACAGTGCACAGAGACACAACATCAAGTTACAGAATACTGATTGCCCAAAGGAGGCAGAGAGTGGGTATAGATAGGTCTTTTTCTAAGTGGAGGTCGGTCACCAGTGGTGTGCCCCAGGGATCTGTTCTGGGACCCTTGCTGTTTGTCATTTTCATAAATGACCTGGATGAGGAAGTGGAGGGATGGGTTGGTAAGTTTGCCGACGACACGAAGGTTGGTGGGGTTGTGGATACTCTGGAGGGATGTCAGAAGTTACAGAGGGACATAGATAGGATGCAAGACTGGGCGGAGAAGTGGCAGATGGACTTCAACCCAGATAAATGCGTTGTGGTCCATTTTGGCAGGTCAAATAGGATGAAGGAGTACAATATAAAGGGAAAGACTCTTAGTACTGTAGAGGATCAGAAGGACCTTGGGGTCCGGGTCCATAGGACTCTAAAATCGGCCCTGCAGGTGGAGGAGGTGGTTAAGAAGGCGTATGGTGTGCTGGCCTTTATCAATCGAGGGATTGAGCTTAGGAGTCCGGGGATAATGATGCAGCTATATAAGACCCTCGTCAGACCCCACTTGGAGTACTGTGCTCAGTTCTGGTCACCTCATTACAGGAAGGATGTGGAAAAGATTGAAAGGGTGCAGAGGATATTTACAAGGATGTTGCCTGGATTGAGTGGCATGCCTTATGAGGATAGGCTGAAGGAGCTCGGTCTTTTCTCCTTGGAGAGACGTAGGATGAGAGGAGACCTAATAGAGATATATAAGATGTTGAGAGGCATAGATCGGGTGGACTGTCAGAGGCTTTTTCCCAGGGTGGAAATGGCTGCTACGAGAGGACACAGGTTTAAGGTGCTGGGGGGTAGGTACAGGGGAGATGTTGGGGGGAAGTTTTTCACACAGAGGGTGGTGGGCGAGTGGAATCGGCTGCCGTCAATGGTGGTGGAGGCAAACTCAATAGGGTCTTTTAAGAGACTCCTGGATGAGTACATGGGACTTAATAGGATGGAGGGTTATAGGTAGGCCTAAAAGGTAGGGATATGTTCGGCACAACTTGTGGGGCCGAAGGGCCTGTTTTGTGCTGTAGATTTTCTATGTTTCTATCTCAGAGTCAACTACATTACTATCCACCTTGACAAAAAATTCTATCACATTATGGTCACGCATCCCCAATGGCTCTCTCACAACTAGGTTGCCAACTAATCCTTTCTCATTGCACAATACCCAGTCCAAGATGGCTTGTTGCCTTGTTGGTTCCTCAACATATTGGTCCAAAACCCATCCCATATACACTCCAGAAATTCCTCCTCTATCGTGCTGTGACAAATTTTACTCTCGCAATCTAACTGCAGACTAAAGTCACCCAAAATCACAGATGTTCCTTTAACACACGCATCTCTGATTTCCTGTTTACTGCTATTCCCAACACCACCTCTGAACGGGAAAATTCATAACGGGGGATAAAGAAATGGCGGAGAAACTAAATTCGTACTTTGCTTCTATCTTCACAAAGGAAGACATGAATAAGGTACCAGAAGTTCCGAGAGAAACAGGTTTGAGTTAAGAGCTGAAGTCATGCAATGTTGGTCTGAGGAATCCGATGATCTCCTACGGGACTGCTTGGAGTCAGTGGACTGGTCAGTATTTAAAAACTCAGCGACTAGCCTGAGCGAATATGCCACTACAGTAACTGCTCCATTCGTAAGTGTAGAAGACTGTGTGCCAAAGAAGCAAATCCGCATGTTTCCCAACTGGAAACCATGGATGAACAGGGATATCTACCGCTTGCTGAAGTCTAGGTCTGAAGCGTTCAAGTCAGGCGACCCTGACCTACACAAGAAAACCAGATATGATCAAAGGAGATCCATCAAAGATGCCAAAAGACAGAGTCCCAGGCTAGCCACATGGACCCCTGCAGACTATGGCAAGGTCTGCAAGATATAACAGGCTACAAGATAAAGGTACGTAAAACAGCCGGCTCCAACACATCCCTCCCTGATGAGCTTAATGCATTCTATGCCCGTTTTGAGCAAGAGGTCAGCTAGAGCATACCCTCCATCTGGGAAGCCTCGGATGCATCTATATCTGAGGTCACCGTTGCAGATGTAGAGCAGCCTTCTCAAAGGTCAACCCACGGAAAGCGACTGGCCTGGATGTGTACTCAGATCCTGCGCGGTTCAGCTGGCGGGGGTATTCACAGACATCTTCAACCTCTCTTTACAATAACCTGAGGTCCCTATCTGCTTCAAGACGACGACCATCATCCCAGAACCAAAAAAAAGCCAAGCAGCGTGCCCTAGTGACTATCGTCCAGTGGCTCTGACATCCATCATTAAAGTTAAAGTTGAAGTTAAATTTTATTTATTAGTCACAAGTAAGGCTTGCATTATTGCAATGAAGTTACTGTGAAATTCCCCTAGTTGCCACATTCTGGCGCCTGTTTGGGTCAATGCACCTAACCAACACGTCTTTCGAACTGTGGGAGGAAATCGGAGCACCCAGAGGAAACCCACGCAGACACGGGGAGAATGTGCAAACTCCACACAGACCCAAGCCGGGAATCGAACCCAGGTCCTGGCGCTGTGAGACAGCACTGCTAACCACTGTGCCACCATGAAGTGATCAAGTGCTTCAAAAGGCTAGTCATGGCACAAATCAATTCCAGCCTCCCAGACTGCCTAAGTCCACTACAGTTTGCCTACCACTGCAACAGGTCCACAGCAGCCGCCATCTCCCTGGTCCTGCACTCAACCCTGGAACACCTAAATAGCAAAGACACCTATGTCAGACTCCTATTTATTGACTACAGCTTAGCCTTCAATACCATTATTCCAATGAAACTCATCTCCAAACTCCGTGGCCTGGGCCTTGGCTCCTCCCTCTGCGACTGGATCCTAACCCACAGACCACAATCAGTAAGGATAGGCCAGAACACCTCCTCCACGATCATCTTCAACACTGGTGCCCCACAAGGCTGAGTTCTCAGCCGCCTACTATACTCCTTATATACCTATGACTGTGTGGCAAAATTCCCCTCCAACTCGATCTTCCAGTTTGCTGATGACACCACCGTAGTGGGCCAGATCTCAAACAATGACGAAACAGAGTACAGGAGTGAGATAGAGAATCTGGTGAACTGGTGCGATGACAATAATCTCACCCTCAATGTCAACAAAACGAAGGAGATTGTCGTCGACTTCAGGAAGCGTAAAGGAGAACATGCCCCTGTCTACATCAACGGGAACAAAGTAGAAATGGTCGAAAGCTTCAAGTTTTTAGGTGTCCAGATCACCAACAACCTGCCATGGTCCCCCCATGCCGACACTACAGTTAAGAAAGCCCACCAATGCCTCTACTTTCTCAGAAGACTAAGGAAATTTGGCATGTCAGTTATGACTCTCACCAGCTTTTACAGATGCACCATAGAAAGCATTCTTTCTGTTTGCATCACAGCTTGGTATGGCTTCTGCTCTGCCCAAGACTTCAAGAGTCTACAAAAGATCGTGAATGCAGCCCAATCCATCACGCAAACCAGCCTCCTATCCACTGACTCTGTCTACACTTCCCGCTGGCTCGTCAAAACAGCCAGCATAATTAAGGACCCCACGCAGCCCGGACATTCTCTCTTCCACCTTCTTCCGTCGGGAAAAGGATATAAAAGTCTGAGGTCATGTACCAACTGACTCAAGAACAACTTTTTCCCTGCTGCCACCAAACTTTTGAATGCACCTACCTCGCATTAAGTTGATCTTTCTCTATACCCTAGCTATGACTGTAACCTACATTCTGCATTCTCTCCTTTCCTTCTCTATGAACGGTATACTTTGTCTGTATAGCGCGCAAGAAACAATACTTTTCACTGTATACTAATACATGTGACAATAATAAATCAAAGAACAAGGAAATTACAGCACAGAAACAGGCCCTTCGGCTCTCCAAGCTTGCACCGACCATGCTGCCTAACTGAACTAAAACCCCCTACCCTTACAGGGACCGTATCCCTCTATTCCCATCCCATCAAGATGTTGGAAAAAATTATAAGGGATAGGATTTATAGTTATTTGGAGAGTAATGAATTGATAGGTGATAGTCAGCATGGTTTTGTGGCAGGTAGGTCGTGCCTTACTAACCTTATTGAGTTTTTTGAGAAAGTGACCAAGGAGGTGGATGGGGGCAAGGCAGTGGACGTGGTATATATGGATTTTAGTAAGGCGTTTGATAAGGTTCACCATGGTAGGCTTCTGCAGAAAATGCAGATGTATGGGATTGGGGGTGATCTAGGAAATTGGATCAGGAATTGGCTAGCGGATAGGAAACAGAGGGTGGTGGTTGATAGTAAATATTCATCATGGAGTGCGGTTACAAGTGGTGTACCTCAGGGATCTGTTTTGGGGCCACTGCTGTTTGTAATATTTATTAATGATCTGGATGAGGGTATAGTTGGGTGGATTAGCAAATTTGCTGATGACACCAAAGTCGGTGGTGTGGTAGACAGTGAGGAAGGGTGTCGTAGTTTGCAGGAAGACTTAGACAGGTTGCAAAGTTGGGCCGAGAGGTGGCGGATGGAGTTTAATGCGGAGAAGTGTGAGGTAATTCACTTTGGTAGGAATAACAGATGTGTTGAGTATAGGGCTAACGGGAGGACTTTGAATAGTGTGGAGGAGCAGAGGGATCTAGGTGTATGTGTGCATAGATCCCTGAAAGTTGGGAATCAAGTAGATAAGGTTGTTAAGAAGGCATATGGTGTCTTGGCGTTTATTGGTAGGGGGATTGAATTTAGGAGTCGTAGCGTTATGTTGCAACTGTACACAACTCTGGTGCGGCCGCACTTGGAGTACTGTGTGCAGTTCTGGTCCCCACATTACAGGAAGGATGTGGAGGCTTTGGAGAGGGTGCAGAGGAGGTTTACCAGGATGTTGCCTGGTATGGAGGGGAGATCCTATGAGGAGAGGCTGAGGGATTTGGGATTGTTTTCGCTGGAAAGGCGGCGGCTAAGAGGGGATCTTATTGAAACATATAAGATGATTAGAGGTTTAGATAGGGTGGATAGTGATAGCCTTTTTCCTCTGATGGAGAAATCCAGCACGAGGGGGCATGGCTTTAAATTGAGGGGGGGTAGTTATAGAACCGATGTCAGGGGTAGGTTCTTTACCCAGAGGGTGGTGAGGGATTGGAATGCCCTGCCAGCATCAGTAGTAAATGCGCCTAGTTTGGGGGCGTTTAAGAGATCCGTAGATAGGTTCATGGACGAAAAGAAATTGGTTTAGGTTGGAGGGTCACAGTTTTTTTTTTAACTGGTCGGTGCAACATCGTGGGCCGAAGGGCCTGTTCTGCGCTGTAATGTTCTATGTTCTATGTTCTATGTTATTCATGTATTTGTCCAGACGCTCCTTAAAACTCACTATTGTATCTGCTTCCACTACCTCCCCCGGCAGAGAGTTCCAGGCACCCACCACCCTCTGTGTAAAAACTTGCCTCGTAATCTCCTTTAAACCTTGCCGCTCGCACCTTAAACCTATGCCCCCGAGTAATTAACTCTTCCACCCTGGGAAAAAGCTTCTGACTATCCACTCTGTCCATGCCTCTCATAATCTTGTAGATTTCTATCAGGTCGCCCCTCAAATCAAATCAAATCAAATCAGCACTACACATTGGTGGTCTGTATACCCATCCCCACAAATGTTTTTTACCCCTTGGTGTTTCTTAACTCGACCTGTACAGATTTCACATCATCTGTGCTAATATCTTTCCTCAATATCATATCAATATGTGCTTTAATCAACAATGCAACTCCACCACCTTTTCCTTTCTGTCTTGTCTGTCTTGAATAGCCCTCAATGTTTACTCCCCATCCTTGATCACCTTGGCGCCATGTCTCAGTAATGCCAACTATATCATACCCCTTTACATTTATCTGCGCAACTATCCATTTTGTTTTGAATGTTCCAAGCATTCAGGTACAAAAGCTTAAGGTGAGCTCTTTTAACATTTCTTGTCCCATTCCTACTATTTTGTATTATGACCTTATCTGATTCTGGCCCTTGATTTCTCTGCCTATCACTTTTCTTATTCACCTTGCTGTCTTTTCCTCTTGTTCTTGATTCCTGCTGCTCTGAATCCTTATGTAGGTTCCCTCCCACCTTCCATATTAGTTTAAACCCTCCCCGACCACTCTAGTAAATACCACCCTCTCCAAGGACATCAGACCCGTTTCCGCCCAGGTGTAACTCATCCAGTTTGTACAGATTACACCACCCCCAGAACCAGCCCAATGCCTCAGGAATCGGAAACCCTCTGCTCACACCATCTTTTCAGCCACATATTCATCCTATGTATCCTGCTGTTTCTCCTCTGACTAGGACTTGGCACTGGTAGTAATCCTGAGATCACTACCTTTGAGGTCCTACTTTTCAGCTTGTTTCGTAGTTGCTTAAATTCTGCTTTTTACCTATGTTGTTTGTACCCATGTGTACACCCTCCACCTTCAGAACATCTTGCAACCACTCTGAGAAATCCTTGACCTTCTGTGAAATTCTAAACTTTTGATATTTCACCAGGCCCTAGCCTTATCACAAAATGCAGTGACGGGATTTTTTCAGCAATAGTAAGCAAAGTAACTGACACAACAGAAACTCAGCTGTTGGCACTCCACTTTAGCACATTGAGCTAAAGAGGAAAAGTGTTCAAACGTTATTTACATTTCAGCTAAATGACATCGATTTCTGTGTACAATGCCTGATTCCCCAGGATTGATTGTTCTCTTTTAACTTTGGCACCTACTAAAAGTTCAAAATGAGAATCTAAATCTACACCCAGGTGGACCCATTTTGGCACATGCAGTTAGATTTGTAGTGTTATAGCAAGGCAGATGGTAAGTGCCAGGCTGCTCAAATCCCAAAGGGAAACTGGAATTAACTGCCAGAACAATTCTACAACTTTGTGTATTATAATAAGAATATAAGAACATAAGAACTAGGAGCAGGAATAGGCCATCGGGCCCCTCGAGCCTGCTCCGCCATTCAATAAGATCATGGCTGATCTTTTTGTGGACTCAGTGCCACTTACCTGCCCGCTCACCATAACCCTTAATTCCTTTACTGTTCAAAAATTTATCTATCCTTGCCTTAAAAACATTCAATGAGGTAGCCTCAACTGCTTCACTGGGCAGGGAATTCCACAGATTCACAACCCTTTGTGTGAAGAAGTTCCTCCTCAAATTAGTCCTAAATCTGCTTCCCCTTATTTTGAGGCTATGCCCCCTAGTTCTAGTTTCACCCGCCAGTGGAAACAACTTGCCTGCTTCTATCTTATCTATTTCCTTCATAATCTTATATGTTTCTATAAGATCTCCCCTCATTCTTCTGAATTCCAATGAGTATAGCCCCAGTCTACTCAGTCTCTCCTCATAAGCCAACCCTCTCAGCTCCGGAATCAACCTAGTGAATCACCTCTGCACCCCCTCCAGTGCCAGTATATCCTTTCTCAAGTAAGGAGACCAAAACTGTACAGAGTACTCCAGGTTTGGCCTCACCAGCACCTTATATAGCTGCAACATAATCGCGCTGTTTTTAAACTCCATCCCTCTAGCAATGAAGGACAAAATTCCATTTGCCTTCTTAATTACCTGCTGTACCTGCAAACCAACTGCTTGAGATTCCTGCACAAGGACACCCAGATCCCTCTGCACAGCAGCATGCTACAATTTTTTACCATTTAAATAATAGTCCATTTTGCTATTATTCCGACCAAAATGGATGACCTCACATTTACCAACATTGTACTCCATCTGCCAGACCCTCGCCCACTCACTTAGATTATCTATATCCCTTTGCAGACTTTCAGCGTCCTCTGCACACTTTGCTGTTCCACCCATCTTAGTGTCATCTGTGAATTTTGACACACTACACTTGGTCCCCAACTCCAAATCATCTATGTAAATCGTAAACAATTACGATGCCAACACTGATCCCCGAGGCACACCACTGGTCACTGATCGCCAACGAGAAAAACACCCATTTACCCCCACTCTTTGCTTTCTGTTAGTTAACCAATCCTCCATCCATGCTAATACATTACCCGTAACATTATCTTATGTAGCAGTCTTTGGTGCGGCACCTTGTCAAATGCCTTCTGGAAATCCAGATACACCACATCCACAGGTTCCCCATTGTCCACTGTACATGTAATGTTCTCAAAGAATTCCACCAAATTGGTGGTGGTGGATGGAAAATTTTCGGACTGGAGGCAAGTTGCTAGCGGAGTGCCACAGGGATCAGTGCTTGGTCCTCTGCTATTTGTGATTTTTATGAATGACTTAGAGGAGGGGGCTGAAGGGTTGATCAGTAAATTTGCTGATGACACCAAGATTGGTGGAGTAGTGGATGAGGTGGAGGGCTGTTGTAGACTGGAAAGAGACATAGATAGGATGCAAAGCTGGGCTGAAAAATGGCAGATGGAGTTTAACCCTGATAAATGTGAGGCGATTCATTTTGGTAGGACAAATTTAAATGTGGATTACAGGGTCAAAGGTAGGGTTCTGAAGACTGTGGATGAACAGAGAGATCTTGGGGTCCATATCCACAGATCTCTGAAGGTTGCCACTCAAGTGGATAGAGCTGTGAAGAAGGCCTATAGTGTGTTAGCTTTTATTAACAGGGGGTTGGAGTTTAAGAGCCGTGGGGTTATGCTGTAACTGTACAGGACCTTGGTGAGACCACATTTGGAATATTGTGTGCAGTTCTGGTCACCTCACTATAAGAAGGATGTGGAAGCACTGGAAAGAGTGCAAAGGAGATTTACCAGGATGCTGCCTGGTTTGGAGGGTAGGTCTTATGAGGAAAGGTTGAGGGAGCTAGGGCTGTTCTAATTCCATTAGGGATAGCCAGCACGGTTTTGTGAATGGTAGGTCGTGCCTCACAAACCTTATTGAGTTCTTTGAGAAGGTGACCAAAGAGGTGGATGAGGGTAAAGCGGTTGATGTGGTGTATATGGATTTCAGCAAAGCGTTTGATAAGGTTCCCCATGGTAAGCTTTTGCAGAAAATACGGACACATGGGATTGAGGGTGATTTAGTGGTTTGGATCAGGAATTGGCTAGCTGTAAGAAAACAGAGGGTGGTGGTTGATGGGAAATATTCATCCTGGAGTTCAGTTACTAGTGATGTACCGCAAGGATCTGTTTTGGGGCCACTGCTGTTTGTCATTTTTATTAATGACCTGGATGAGGGCGTGGAAGGATGGATTAGTAAATTTGCGGATGACACTAAAGTCGGTGGAGTTGTAGACAGTGCGGAGGGATGTGGCAGGTTACAGAGGGACATAGATAAGCTGCAGAGCTGGGCTGAGAGGTGGCAAATGGAGTTTAATGCGGAAAAGTGTGAGGTGATTCACTTTGGAAGGACTAACAGGAATACAGAGTACTGGGCTAATGGCAAGATACTTGGTAGTGTGGATGAACAGAGGGATCTGGGTGTCCATGTGCATAGATCCCTGAGAGTTGGCACCCAGGTTGATAGGGTTGTTAAGAAGGCATACGGTGTGTTAGCTTTTATTGGTAGAGGGATTGAGTTTCGGAGCCAGGAGGTCATGCTGCAACTGTACAAAACTCTGGTGCGGCCGCATTTGGAGTATTGCGTACAGTTCTGGTCGCCGCATTATAGGAAAGATGTGGAAGTGTTGGAAAGGGTGCAGAGGAGATTTACCAGGATGTTGCCTGGTATGGTGGTAAAATCGTATGAGGAAAGGCTGAGGGGCTTGAGGTTGTTTTCGTTAGAGAGAAGGTTAAGAGGTGACTTAATAGAGGCATACAAGATGATCAGAGGATTAGATAGGGTGGATAAAGAGAGCCTTTTTCCTCGGATGGTGTTGGCTAGCACAAGGGGACATAGCTTTAAATTGAGGGGTGAGAGATATAGGACAGATGTCAGAGGTAGGTTCTTTACTCAGAGAGTAGTAAGGGCGTGGAATGCCCTGCCTGCAGCAGTAGTGGACTCGTCAACATTAAGAGCATTCAAATGGTTATTGGATAAACATATGGATGATATTGGAATAGTGTAGATTAGAGGGGCTTTAGATTGGTTCCACTGGTCGGCGCAACATCGAGGGCCGAAGGGCCTGTACTGCGCTGTAATGTTCTATGTTCTCTCTGGAGCGGAGGAGGTTGAGGGGAGACTTAATAGAGGTTTATAAAATGATGAAGGGGATAGATAGAGTGAACGTTCAAAGACTATTTCCTTCGGGTGGATGGAGCTATTACAAGGGGGCATAACTATAGGGTTCATGGTGGGAGATATAGGAAGGATGTCCGAGGTAGGTCCTTTACTCAGAGAGTGGTTGGGGTGTGGAATGGACTGCCTGCAGTGATAGTGGAGTCAGACACTTTAGGAACATTTAAGCGGTTATTGGATAGGCACATGGAGCACACCAGGATGATAGGGAGTGGGATAGCTTGATCTTGGTTTCAGATAAAGCTCGGCACAACATCATGGGCCGAAGGGCCTGTTCTGTGCTGTACTGTTCTATGTTCTATGTTCTAATTAGTCAAACATGACCTGCCCTTCATGAACCCTAATACGTAATACGTATGTGTACATAATACATCATCACATTGCTAGGGAGGCCGTGGCAGAATGGTATTGGTAATCCAGGGAAGCATTTAATAAAATAAAGGAAAAATAATACTTAACACAGTTAATTTAATACTATAATTAAATTTAGGAGGTTAAAATAGCACAGATTGCCATGTTGGTAAACTTTGATAAAGAACAGCAAAATGAGGTTACCTTTCAAAATAGTATTTTTTTCAGTGCGGTGTATTTATTTTATTCTCTTTGATTCAGGTACAGCAGAAATTATCCAAGATGCCGTCACACGGTAAACTAATGGTGCCTGAAGGTTTGAAATCTCTACTAGAGGCATTAGGCAGAGCTGTTGTGCAAGACCAGCCAGAAAATATCCACCAGTTTGCCTCGTCATATTTCTCAGAGTTGCTTCAATTTAGAGATGGTTTGTGTTCTGTCTGAATTATATTTTTGTGCTGTAAATTATCAAGATTTCAAATATAATTGAATCTCATTTTTGTATGGTCTAATTAAAATACAGATCAGCTTTGTATATTTCCATCTGTTGTATAGGGAATCCAGCTCTTGATGTATGCGACCTAGTGAAAATGTTCCACTTGAGCAGAGGTAAGAAGAACAAAATAATTTACTGAATGGGGATTATAGTGCTTAGCTTTTTTGGCTGCACTGATTAAGAGTGTGCTCTAGTGTTATTTTCCTCCATTTTAACAGTAACCAAAGGTAGTCTGGAAGATAGGTTTGTAGAATACTTTGGGATCATTTATTGTGGAACCAGCGAGGGATAAAGCTATTTTAGATCTTGTAATATATAATAAGACAGATTTAGTTATTAATCTCATGGTAAAAGAATCTCTGGGAAAAAGTGATCATAATACAATGAAGTTCCATATTAAGTTTGAAAGTAACATACTCCAGTCCAAAATAAAAAACTTCACATTAAAGTCATGTGCACAGGTTATTGTCGAGGGTGCGGTCAGGCTAAAGTTGGTGGGAATGATCAATAAAAATGCATTCCATTAAAAATAGCAAAGCTCAACAAGGGCCACCTTTCATCAGAACTGATGAAACGTCATTGAGCTGGAACCTTAACTGTGTGCCTCTCTATCTCTCTCTTCACAAATGCTGTTATTGATTTTGGTAGTAAGAACAGAACAAAGAAAATTACAGCACAGGAACAGGCCCTTCAGCCCTTCGGCCGTCCAAGCCTGCACCGACCATGTTGCCCGACTTAACTAAAACCCCCTACCCTTCCAGAACCATATCCCTCTATTCCCTTCCTATTCATGTATTTGTCAGGATGCCTCTTAAACGTCACTACCGTATCTGCTTCCACTACCTTCCCCAGCAACAGGTTCCAGGCACCTGTCTAAAAAATCTGCCTCGTACATCTCCTTTAAACCTTGCCCCTCGCACCTTAAACCTGTGTCCCCTAGTAATTGACTCTTCCACCCTGGGAAAAAGCTTCTGACTATCCACTCTGTCCATGCTCCTCATAATCTTGTAGACTTCTTTCAGGTCGCCCCTCAACCTTCGTTGTTCCAGTGAGAACAAACCAAGTTTTTCCAACCTCTCCTCATAGCTAATGCCCTCCATACCAGGCAACATCCCTGTAAATCTTTTCTGTACCCTCTCCAAAGCCTCCACATCCTTCTGGTAGTGTGGCAACCAGAATTGAACACTATATTCCAAGTGCGGTCTAACTAAGGTTCTATAAAGCTGCAACATGACTTGCCAATTTTTAAACTCAATGCCCCGGCCGATGAAGGCAAGCATGCCGTATGCCTTCTTGACTACCTTCTCCACCTGCATTGCCACTTTCAGTGACCTGTGTACATCCCTTTGCCTATCAATACTCTTAAGGGTTCTGCCATTTATTGTATATTTCCTATCTGTATTGGACCTTCCAAAATGCATTACCTCACATTTGTCCGGATTAAACTCCATCTGCCATCTCTCTGTCCAAGTTTCCAAGTGATCTGTATCCTCTAATGCTCATCATCGCTCTCCTCAAATCCACCAACCTTTATGTCATTCGCAAACTTACTAATCAAACAGTTACATTTTCCTCCAAATCATTTATATATATTACAAACAACAAAGGTCCCAGCACTGATCACTGAGGAACGCCACTTGTCACAGCCCTCCATTCAGAAATGCACCCTTCCACTGCTACCCTCTGTCTTCTTTGACCGAGCCAGTTTTGTATCCACCTTACCAGCTCACCTCTGATCCCATGCAGCTTCACCTTCTGCACCAGTCTGCCATGAGGGCCTTTGTCAAAGGCCCTACTAAAGTCCATGTAGACAACATCCACTGCTTTACTCTCATCAATCATCTTCGTCACTTCCTCGAAAAACTCGATCAAGTTAGTGAGACATGACCTCCCCTTCACAAAACTATGTTGCCTCTCATTAATACGTCCACTTATTTCCAAGTGGGAATAAATCCTGTCTCGAAGAATCCTCTCCAATAATTTCCCTACCACTGATGTAAGGCTCACTGGCCTGTAATTACCTGGATTATTCTTGCTACTCTTCTTAAACAAAGAAACAATATTGGCTATTCTCCAATCCTCTGGGTCCTACCCTGTAGCCAGTGACAGATTTCTCTCAAGGCCCTAGCAATTTCCTCCCTTGCCTCTCTCAGTATTCTGGGGTATATCCCATCAGGCCCTGGGGACTTGTCTACCTTAATGTTTCTCAAGAACCCCAGTACCTCCTCCTTTTTGATCTCAACATGACTCAAACTATCTACACACCCTTTCCCAGACTCATCATCCACCAAGTCCTTCTCTTTGGTGAATACTGATGGAAATACTCATTTAATACCTCGCCCATTTCCCCTGGCTCCACGCATAGATTCCCTCCCTTGTCCTTGAGTGGGCCAACCCTCTCCCTGGCTACCCTCTTGCTCTTTATATATGTATAAAAAGCCTTGGGATTTTCCTTAATCCTGCTGACCAAAGCTTTTTCGTGACCCCTTTTAGCCTTCCTTACTCCTTGCGTAAGTTTATTTCTGCTTTCCTTGTATTCACACTTGCTTCGTGTGTTCCCAGCCTCGTGGCTTTGACAAATGCTTCCTTTTTCTCTTTGACTAGGCTCACAATATCTCTCGTTATCCAAGGTTCCCAAAAGTTGCCATACTTATCCTTCATCCTTTCAGGAATGTGCCGGTCCTGAATCCCTATCAACTTACAGTTGAAAGCCTCCCACATGCCAGATGTTGATTTGCCCTCAAACATCTGCCCCCAATTTACATTCTTCAGTTCCTGCCTAATATTGTTGCAATTAGTCTTCCCCCAATTTAGCACCTTAACTTGAGGACTACACTTGTCTTTATCCATCAGTAACTTAAAACTTACTGAATTGTGGTCACTGTTACTAAACTGCTCCCCTACTGAAACATTGACCAGCTGGCCAGGTTCATTCCCCAATACCAGGTCCAGTATGGTCCCTACTCTAGTTGGACTATCTGCATATTGTTTCAAGAAGCCCTCCTGGTTGCTCCTTACAAATTCTGCCCCATCCATGCCCCTGGCACTGAGTGAGTCCCAGTCAATATAGGGGAAGTTAAAATCTCCCACCACACCAACCCTTTTACTTTTACACCTTAAAGCAGAGTTGTTTAAAAAAGGCATAAAACTTGAAAATGTCGATGTTCAAAGGGACTTAGGAGAGTTGTACAAGGAACACAGAAAGTTAGCATGCAGGCACAGCAAGCAATTAGGAAAGCAAATTGCATGTTGACCTTAATTGCAAAGGGATTGAAATACAGGAATAAGGGAATCTGGCTGCAGTTGTACAGGTCTTTAATTAGACTACTTCTTGGATACTGTGCGCAATTTTGGACTCCATATCTAAGGAAGGTTATAGAGTCATAGAGGTTTACAGCATGGAAACAGGCTCTTCGGCCCAAATTGTCCATGCCGCCCTTTTTTTTAAACCCCTAAGCTAATCCCAATTGCCCGCATTTGGCCCATATCCCTCTATACCCATCTTACCCATGTAACTGTCCAAATGCTTTTTAAAAGACAAAATTGTACCCGCCTCTACTACTACCTCTGGCAGCTTGTTCCAGACACTCACCACCCTCTGTGTGAAAAAATTGCCCCTCAGGACACTTTTGTATCTCTCCCCTCTCATCTTAAACCTATGCCCTCTAGTTTTAGATTCCCCTACCTTTGGGAAAAGATATTGACTATCTAGCTGATCTGTGCCCCTCATTATTTTATAGACCTCTATAAGATCACCCCTCAGCCTCCTACGCTCCAGAGAAAAAGTCCCGGTCTATCCAGCCTCTCCTTATAACTCAAACCATCAAGTCCCAGTAGCATCCTAGTAAATCTTTTCTTCCTAATTTTATACCTAACTTTGAACAGCAAAACTTCATTAGATTAGTTCCTTGGATGAGAAGGTTACAGTCAGAGTTTTACAGCACTACAAGAGGCCCTTTGGCCCATTGTCATCCTTTGATGTGGGGTTGAGTAAATTTGGTCCATATTCTCTGGAGTTTAGAAGAATAGTAAGAAGTCTCACAACACCAGGTTAAAGTCCAACAGGTTTATTTGGTAGCAAATACCATAAGCTTTCGGAGCTTGCTGCTCCTTCGTCAGATGGAGTGGTCTCTGTTCTCCAACAGTGCACAGACATAGAAATCAAGTTACAGAATACTAATTAGAATGCAAATCTCTACAGCCAGCCAGGTCTTAAAAGGTACAGATAATGCACAGAAGAATGCCAGGTGATCTCACTGAAACATACAAGATTTTGAAATTAGATACTGAGAAGTTGTTTCCACAGGCTGGATAATTTAGAACTCCTTCATCACTCACCTGATGAAGGAGCAGCGCTCCGAAAGCTCGTGATTCCAAATAAACCTTTTGGACTTTAACCTGGTGTTGTGAGACTTCTTAATTTAGAACATGACACTGCAACCTCAGAATAAGAGGTCAACCATTTACAACTGAAATGAGGAGACATTTCTTTGCTCAAAGGGACTGTCGATCCCAGATGGTTGTGGATGCTACATGGTTGAGTATATTTAAGACTGAGATTGACAAATTCTCGACCTCTAAAAAGCAGGGGATATAGGAAGCAGAAAAGTGGAACTGAGGCAGATGATCTGCTGTGAACATATCGAATGGCAGAGCAGGTTAAAGTGGCTGAATGGTCTGTCCCTGCTCCTATTTCTTATTTCTTTTATTTCTTATTTGCATTTACATTTGTTAAATAAAATTGCATTTACAATTCAATCATTGATATTTTAAGAAATTACTGCACAAAAGAATTCACTGATTCTCAAAACGGTGAGGCAGACATTTGACAGTAGGAAAGGGAGGAGATGAGAAAGAGGGAGATGAAATTTGGAAATGGTGTTATTTTTGTTTGGATATTGCAGCTGATAGCAATTAAATGATAATTATTATGTACAAATTACCTTTCCACAATTTAAATAAACCTATTTGTCATCATAATACCTAGGTGTTTGGAAAATCCATTTTTCATTTCTTTTAGTTTCCAAACAAGGTACTGAGGTAAGGTGAATAATAGGGAGAATATATTAAAATCCTTGTTTTACTCTTTTGCTCACAATTTAGTGACACTTTTTAAAAACTGCATAAAGATATTAGCTGCTCTGAATGGTGGATACTAATGGCTACTATTCAGTCCGCCTTTTCATTTATCTTCTCCCAGCCTACTGACCTAATCATATTTGTCTCGGCTTTAGTTTTACATCATTATTGTGTTTTGGTCCTCCAGCTATTGTTTGATCTATGACCTACAATTGTTGCTCAATGCGCTGCTTTTGAATAGCACGTCAAAGCTTTAATGGAAAAATCTTCCCTATCCACTATTACACAGTAAGGAGTTAAAAAAGTCTGTCTGTGTCAGCCTGGTGACTGTTGACGGACTCATCTGGTTAGCATAGCACAACTATCTAGAGGAGAGATGGTACTTAAGGCTCTTTAGGGGTCAACCTGCTGGATGATTGGGGATTCGGACAACTATATGCAGTGGAGTAATTGACACATAAGAGGTGGGGTAGGCATGGAGCACTAGCATGGAGATCATGCATAAAGGAATGGGGTCAGACCTTTTTTAAAAAAAAATATTTTTTGGGATGTTAGTATTGCTGGCAAGGCCAGTAATTGTTTGTCCATCATTATCCTTGAGAAAGTGGTTGGTGTAATTTATAACAGTGTGAGGCAACTGTCAGCGAATGTGTGTCACAGGACAGCAGAGTGGCAATGCTGTGCCATAGCCAGATCTCTCATCCCCTTTCGACAAGACAGAACAGTCTCAATACCTGGCCAGATTCTTTTTCTGATCCACAATTCAAAATCCGAATCTCTGTAGCACTTGGGTAGATCTGGGGATGCAAGTTGATCGATTGGCTTAATTCAAAGCAGCTGTTGGCAGGTCAATTTAACTAAACCAGAATTAGGATAAATGTATGGAAGAAACAGTGTAACATTCCTCTTTAAATGGAGAGACGAAGTTGTGAGAGTTAAACTTGCTGTGAACCTCGGTTAGATCATACATGAGTATTGTGCACAGTCTGCTTTACATTTAACAAAACAGACATTATAGACATTGGAGAAAGTGCAAAAATAGATTTATAAGGATGACTATCAGAATGAAGAGGAAAGATTGCTGGGTCTATTTTAAAAAAGAATGCTGACCAGTCACCTAATAAAGAACAAAGAACAAAGAAAATTACAGCACAGGAACAGGCCCTTCGGCCCTCCAAGCCTGCACTGACAAAGATCTGAACATTGTGAAGGGGTTTGATAGGGTGGACATAGAGATGTTTCAGTTGTGAGGGAGTGAAAAACCAGCAGTGATAAATATAAGGTAGTTAGTAAAAATAAAGAACTTCAGGAGAATGTTTTTCCTCGGATTGTGGAATATGCTAACACAAGGAATGGCTGTGGCAAATAGCAGAGATACCTTTAAAGTGAAGCTAGAGAGGTTCATGAAAGGAAAGGAACAGAAGGTTTTGTTGATAAGATTTTAAGGCTTATGGTGGGAAGACAGTCATATGGAACGCAAACATTGGCATAATAGGCCTGCTTCTACATTGTAAATTCTCAAAAATATAATCTTCCAAGGTGAGAATTGAATGTGATCTAGAATATGTTTCAACATAAGCAATCATGTTAGGTGAGTTTAGTTTGGTATATAACATACTTGAAAGTTCTTGAATTACACTGGCCCAGAATTTCACCAGTGATTTCTACTGCTGTTGCACCTTTCAAAAAATAATAATTTTTGTATTCATCACTGGTGCCTAGAAGGAGATACATAGAATTTTCCTGAATTTGCTTATTTGTATATCTGTTCGCATAAAAGCAGCAGAAATTTCAATGCAGCCTTTAAAATTCTGTCCTTAACTTCTGCATTCAGAACACTGAGGTACATTAAGGTAAGGCAATAATTGGTTGGCTTTTTCTTTCTGTCTCAAATTACACTACATGTCTTACCAATATCTGTTGCGCATAGACAGAACTTATGACGTCGCATCAAGCACAGGTGTGAAATATCTACAGCTTTACTTCTTCAGATCTCCTGGGAGAAATGAAGACTGGACAACCAGACTTCTAAGCACCATCGCATCACTAGGAATTCCCACTTGTGCAACTTAGAGGGAAGTGGCAGTGCACACTAAAAGTCAACTTTCTCACTCTTAGGACTGCAGAATAATGCTGCAAGAAGTTCCATATCATTACTAGTGCTTCAGTGGAGTTTAACATTTGACACCAAGCCACAAAAGGCAAGATTAAGGCAAATAGCCAAAACTTTGGTCAAATATACATTTAAAGGAGCCATTTGTAGGAGGAAAGAAAGATGATTAAGGAAGGAATTCCATTCTTTAGGCCAAGGCAGCTGAAGGCACGGCACCAAGCATGGAGCAATTTAAATCAGGGATGATCAAGATGCCAGAATTAGATTCAGCACAGATATTCTTGGGGGAGTTTGGGTTGAGATAGATTACAAGGAAAGGGAAAGCGAGGCTGTGGAAGGACTTGTAAACTAGGATGAGAAGTTTTAAATAAAAACAAGGATGAGAATTATAAAATCAATGTGTTACTTAACTGGGAACCAGGTCCACTAGGTCTGTGAACACAAGTGAAGGGTATATGGGACTTGGTAGAGTAAGGACATGGGCAGAGAGTTTATGGCCTTGAATTTACAGAGGGTAGAATATGGTTGGTCAGCCAAGAGTATATTGGAATAGAGGAGTCAAGAGGTAGCAAATCATGAATAAGGGTTTCAGCAGCATATGAACAGAGGCAGGGTGGAGTCCAATGCTATTACTTCTATTACTTAGTGATGGTACGGATGTAGAACAAAGAACAATACAGCACAGGAACAGGCCCTTCGGCCCTCCAAGCCCGCGCCGCTCCCCGGTCCAGGATTGAATCCTGAATCCAGGATCCCCGCCCAATTTTCCAGCCTATCTACATACCAATATCCTATCCACCGAGCTGTCCCTCACAGCTACGATGCTTTGTTCATCACAACCTATTAACTCACCCCCACCCCCCCATTCCAGACCATGTGATCTCCAGGGAGAGGCGAAAACCCAGAGTGAAAACCCCAGGGCCAATATGGGGAGAAAAAAAATCTGGGAAATTCCTCTCCGACCCCCTGAGGCGATCGAAACGAGTCTAGGAGATCACACTGGCCCTGATCGGAAAATGCTTCCCAACCCTAGTCATTTCCACTTCCACGAACACCATATGAATTCCCTGCCCCCGAGACAAGTTCCCAACTATCCGCAGACTGGCAGATCATAGAATGAAGCCTTGAAACGAAAAACAAGGAACAATTAGCCCGCGCCGCTCCCTGGTCCAAACTAGACCACTCTTTTGTATCCCTCCATTCCCACTCCGTTCATATAGCTGTCTAGATAAGTCTTAAATGTTCCCAGTGTGTCCGCCTCCACCACCTTGCCCGGCAACACATTCCAGGCCCCCACGACCCTCTGTGTGAAATATGTCCTTCTGATATCTGTGTTAAACCTCCCCCCCTTCACCTTGAACCTATGACCCCTCGTGAACGTCACCACCGACCCGGGGAAAAGCTTCCCACCGTTCACCCTATCTATGCCTTTCATAATTTTATACACCTCTATTAAGTCTCCCCTCATCCTCCGTCTTTCCAAGGAGAACAACCCCAGTTTCCCCAATCTCTCCTCATAACCAAGCCCCTCCATACCAGGCAACATCCTGGTAAACCTCCTCTGTACTCTCTCCAAAGCCTCCACGTCCTTCTGGTAGTGTGGCGACCAGAACTGGACGCAGTATTCCAAATGCGGCCGAACCAACGTTCTATACATCTGCAACATCAGACCCCAACTTTTATACTCTATGCCCCGTCCTATAAAGGCAAGCATGCCATATGCCTTCTTCACCACCTTCTCCACCTGTGACGTCACCTTCAAAGATCTGTGGACTTGCACACCCAGGTCCCTCTGCGTCTCTACACCCTTTATGGTTCTTCCATTTATCGTGTATGATCAATGTATGATCAGAAATTCATCTTAGGGTCATATGTGACACCAAATTTGTGTACAGTTTGGTTCAGTCAGGTGCCAGGAAGAGGGATGAATTCAGTGGCTAGGGAACAGAGTTTGTGATGGGAACAGAAGGTAATTTGACTAACCCAATATTATAATTAGACAACATTTCTGCTGATCCATTACTGGATGTCAGACAAGCAGACTTGATAATTTAACAACAGTGGAGGAAGTGGTGGTGAGATAGAGCCGGGTGTCGGCAGTATGTATGTGGAAACTGATTGTGTTTATGTGTGACGTCATCAAGGGACAGCACATAGATGAGAAATATGAGGGGCCAAGGATAGATCTTTGAAAACACCAAAGGTAATAATGTGGGAGCAGGAAGAGAAGCCCTTGCCAGTGATATTTTGGTTACAGTTAGACAGAAAAGAATGGAACCAGACAATGTGAAGGGCAAAGAGGGGCAAAAGCTCCTAGTGTGTGTTAGGAAAATTTTCTACCGCAGTATATTTTCAGTCCAACGAGAAACAAAGCACTGCTACTAGACCTGATTCTTGGGAGTGAGGTGGACCAAATGAATCAAGCGTCAGTAGAAGAACATTTCAGGGATAGTGAGCATTATATCGTACGTTTTAGGCTGACTATGGAAAAGGACAAAAAATAATAAGTTAATTGGGGGCAGCCAACTTTAGTGAGATAAGAACAGGTCTGTGCCAAATAAATTGAAGTCAAAGGTTGGCAGGAAAAACGATAGTGGAATAATAGGTAATCTTCAAAGAAGACAGTTTGAGCTCAGCAAGGTATTTTCCCTTGAAAGGGAAAGGTAGGGCAAACATATCCAGAGGTCCCTGGATGACAAAAGAGATAGACATTAAGATAAAGAAGAAAATGTCTGCTTAAGACAGATGTCAGGTAGAAAATACAGTTGAAAAGTGGATTTAAAATTGGCTTACTTATAGGAGACTGAGGGTGATGAAGAAGGCTGCTTTAGTGGCTGGAAACTGGCGTCCAGTGGCGTACCACAGGAATCTGTATTGGGCCCCCTATTATTCGTTATTTATATAAATTACATAGATGACTATGTGGGGGTTAGGATTAGTAAGTTTGCGGATGACACAAAGATTGGCCGAGTGGTTAACATTGAGGCAGAGTGTCTTAGGCTACAAGAAAATATAGACGGAATGATTAAATGGGCAGGTAAGTGACAGATGGAATTTAACCCTGAAAAGTGTGAGGTGATACACTTTGGAGGGAGTAATTTGACAAGGAAGTATTCAATGAATGATCGGACACTAGGAAGTTTGGTGGAACAAAGAGACCGTGACATGTTTGTCCACAGATCTCTGAAGGCAGAAGGGCGTATTAGGTAGGGTGGTGAAAAAGGCATATGGGATACTTGCCTTTATCAATCAAGGCATAGATTACAAAAGCAGGGAAGCCATGTTGGAGTTGGAGAACTTTGATGAAGCCAGAGTACTGTGTACGGTTCTGGTCGCCACATTATGTGTGCTTGCACTGAAGGGGCTGCAGAGGAGATTCACCAGGATGCTGCCTAGGATGGAACATTTAAGTTATGAAGAGAGGTTAGGTAGGCTTGGTTTTCGTTGGAGCCGAGAAGACTGAGGGGGAGACCTGATCGAGGTGTACAAGAGCATGAGGGACATGGACAGAGTGGATAAGGAGCAGCTGTTCCCCTTAGTTGAAGGGTCAGTCACGAGGGGGGGACATAGGTTCAAGGTGAGGGGCAGGAGGTTTTATAGAGTCATAGAGGTTTACAGCATGGAAACAGGCCCTTCGGCCCAACTTTTCCATGTCGCCCTTCTTTTTTTAAACCCCTAAGCTAATCCCAATTGCCCGCATTTGGCCCATATCCCTCTATACCCATCTTACCCATGTAACTATCTAAATGCTTTTTAAAAGACAAAATTGTACCCGCCTCTATTACTACCTCTAGCAGCATGTTCCAGACACTCACCACCCTCTGTGTGAAAAAATTGCCCCTCTGGACACTTTTGTATCTCTCCCCTCTCACCTTAAACCTATGCCCTCTAATTTTAGACCCCCAGGGGGAGATGTGAGGTAATGAGAGGGAAAACCTTTTCACCCAGGGAGTGGTGACAGTATGGAATACATTGCCTGGGAGGATGGTAGGGGTAGGTTGCCACACATCCTTTAAGAAGTATCTGGATGAGCACTTGGCACATCATAACATTCAGGGCAATGGGCCAAATGCTGGCAGATGGGATTAGGTGGGAGTTCGGGTGTTTCTAATGTGTTGGTACAGACTCGATGGGCTGAAGGGCCTCTTCTGCGCTGTATGATTCTGTGAAAACCAGAATGATTATAGAAGGTTCAGAAGGAAGCTGAAAAAGCAAGAGAAACAAAGCAAGAGTATGAAAATAGATTGGTAGCCAACATAAAAGGGAATCCCAAAGTACAATAGGTATATAAAGAGTAAAAGAGGGGGTAAAAGGAGGAATAGGGCTGGTTGGGACACACAAAGGGGATTTACATTTGGTGGCAGAGGGCATAGGTCAGGAATTAAATGAATACTTTCCATCTGCCCTTACCAAGGAAGAACATGCTACCTTGGCCACAGTGAAAGAAGAGGTCACTCAGATATCAAAAGGGCTAAAAATTGATAAGGAGGAAGTATTAGATAGGCTGTCTGTTCTTAAAGTTGATAAGACAGCAGAGCTGGATGAAATGCATCCAAAAATACTGAGGGAAGTGAGAGTGAGAATCACGGAGGCACTGACTATAATTTTTCAGTCTTTGTTAGACTCAGAGCTGGTGCCAGAGGACTGGAAAATTGCAAACAAGGGTAGAAAGATAAGCCCAGCAACTGCAGGACAATCAGTTTAACTTCAGTGCTGGAAAATGTCTAGAAAAAATAACCTGGGGTAAAGTTAATAGTCACATGGCCAAATATGGGTTAATTAAGGAAAGTCAGCATGGAATTCCTTTAGGAAAATCGTGTTTAGCTAACTTGCTGGAGCTTTTTGAAGCAGCATATGAGATTGATGAGGGCAATGATTTGATGTAGTTAGTTTGCATGGACTTCGAAAGACATTTTATACAAAGCCACACAACAGATCTATCAGCATAGTTATAGGATTAAATTGTGGAAATATGAACAGGAAACAGTTAAGTGATACTTTCAAGCTGGATGAAGGTTTGTAGTGGAGTTCCTCAGAGGTCAGTTTTGGAATTCTTGCTTTTCCAAATATATATCACTGATTTAGGCCTTGGTATATAGGACATAATTTCAAATTTTGCAGATGACATAAAGCATGGAAGCATTGTGAACTGTTGAGAGGATAACTCCAAAAGTACTTAAACAAGTTGGTGGAATGGCTAAAAAGATGGCAGATGGAATTCAATGCAGAGAAATGTGAAGTGATTTATTGGTAGGAAGAATTTGGAAGGACAATATAAAGGATATAACTCTACAAAAGGTGGAGAAGCAGAAGGAACTGGGTATTTATAAATATGCATATCATTGAAGATGGCAGGGAAGATTGAAAAACGGGTTAATAAAGCATACAGTATCCTAGAATTTATCAATAGGGACATTGAGTACAAGAGCAAATAGGTTATGTTGAACTTGTCTAAGTCACTAGTTCAGCCTCAGCTGCAGTATCATGTCCATTTCTGGGCGCTGCACTTTAGGAGGGATGTGAAAGCATTGGAGAGAGTACAGAAAAGATCCATGAAAATGGTTCCAGGAATGAAGGACTTCAATTATGAAGATAGATTGGAGAACCTCGGGTTCTTGAAGGAAAGAAGGCTGAGAGGAATTTGATAGAGATGTTCAAAATCATGAGGACAGATTAGATAGAGAGAAACTGTTCCCAGTCATGAAATGAATGAAAATGAGAAGGCCCAGATTTAAAGTAATTGGCAAAAGAAGCAAAAGTGATATGAGATAGAATTTTTTTCACATAGCAAGTGGTTGATGTCTGGAATGCACTGCCTGAGAGCAAAGTGGAAACAGATTCAATCGAAGCATTCAAAATGGGAGAAGGCAGGAAAATGGTATTAAATGAACTGTTCATCTGTAGAACCGGTGCAGAAAGGTGGGCTATATGGCTTCTTTCTGTGCTGTAACAATTCTGTGATTCTGTAAAGTGTAATACCAACCAACTTAACAAATGTGGAGACACTTTAGAGGACGATGTTTTGGTCAACTATGTCATCAACTGCAGATAGGTCAAGTTGCCAGTTGTTCTGCTATGGGAAAGGTAATTCTCCATCAACATCCTGCGTAATCTGTCTTGTGGTCTCTTAATGGACTGTTTCCTTTCTTCACAGTAGGATGGCTGCTTCTTCCATTTTTGCTGATAATAATAAGCTTCTCAATAACTTTGTGATCCTTAATTTTTCTATAGTTACAAAGACTAAAGCTACAGAAGCAGCACCAGTTTACAGACAAATTAAATAACACTCGCAAGTAACCAACTTCCCCCAATGTCACATTGTCACAATGTCACATTGAACAGTCAGATTATCAGTTTCTTTATTGAATTCATACTATTAACCAAACTATGGAAATTACTCCAGATGTCTAGCCAATCTTAATTTCTATAAGACTCACTGAACAGCCTCAAATCCTTCAGTCTCCTTATCTGCTTTGAAGACACTCAGCTTTTGCCTTGGGAGATGTTGAGGTCGGTATCTTCTTGACTTATCATCTGTTGCCCCTGGTATCGTTGTGATGCACAAACTGTATCAGTCATCGTTTCTCTGTCTCTGCAGTCTGAAGGGAGATGATATCCATTCTCCCCTTCCTGCAGATCCACCAAAACAATGGTTGACAAGAAGCAAACGATGATGGCAAAGAGGATAATGATGAAGACTAAGCAACCCAGGAGTCATAGCTGTGTGATTTTGCCATCCTTCAGGACAGCAGCACATGTCAGACCTCTCAGGGACCGTGCGAGTATAATATGGCAAATGAAATGTGCAGCACTTTATAGAAATGCTGACAACAATGGCTCAATGTCAGCAGCCAGCTTTCTACGGACAAGGGAAACCTCAGTGACATGATACTTCTGTGGAGCAAAAGGAACTAACCACTTTATCTTGAGGAAGCACAAGAATAGATCCCCATTAGGAATTATCATATTTCCTCCTGTGTGCACCTCAGGTGGGAGGGGGGAAACAGAGTGGGTCTGAACATCTGCTGGAATTCTGACCCTCTGAGGAACAGGCAAAAGCAAATTCAAGGGTCTTGTAGGTAGAATCACATCTTAGTTTTTTTTACTTCCTTCAGAGCTGTTCAATAAAATTTGAGGAACAACTCAGTTCTATTTTTAATAGCTGATCCTGACACAAATGCTGTGGCTCATTAAAACAAGTGCAAGTTGCCTCAACTGCACAACTGCAGTGGTGAGTTAAGTCCAGGAAACTCCATTCACAGCATCATTCTCAGACAGGTATATGTAAATAAAATTATTGACAGCTATCTATTTATTTATTATTGTCACAAGTCGGCTCACATTAACACTGCAATGAAGTTACTGTGACAATCCCATAGTCGCCACACTCTGGCACCTGTTCGGGTACACTGAGGGAGAATTTAGCACGGCCAATGCACCTAACCAGCACATCTTTCAGACTGTGGGAGGAAACCGGAGCACCCGGAGGAAACCTACGCAGTCACAGGGAAAACGTGCAGATTCTGCACAGACAGTGATCCAAGCCAGGAATTGAACCCAGATCCCTAGCGCTATGAGGCGGCAGCGCTAACCACTGTGCCACCGTGCTGCCCCTAGATAATTAGCAAATTATCACAGAATCAGAAACAAACTTGGGAGAAAGCCTATTCAAGGATCCCCACAATTTTATTTGCTAAAAAACTTCTCCACTGCTAAATACAGGAAACAGTGAGAAAACTTCTTAACTTTAGGAAAATTAGGATGTGGAACTTGCAACTTATAAAGTGGTTGAGGCAAATAGCATTGATCTGTTTTAGGGAAAACTAGACAAACATATTAGGGAGAAAGGAATAAAAAGATATTTTGATAGAGAGAGAAGTGCGGGTAGGAGGCTCATGTGGAGCATAAACCCTAGCACAGACCAGCTGAATGGCTGCTTTTGTACTGTAAATTCTATGTAATTCTATAAAGTTCCTCCCACTCTATTGTTAGATGTATAAGTATAATGGACCATTGTGAATACAGGCATAGTATGCTTATGAAAATTATTAGCATTGGCTCTCTAACTAAAAATACTTTTACTTCTTTCTTTACAAATCATAATAGCTATAAATATTGATGGGAAGGCACACCGAACAATCTCCGATGATCGAAATGTAAAATCACTCTCTAAGGATTCTTCACTTATTAATCAGGAAGTTATGACTAAAATTCTTTGTGAGAAGACCCCTTCGGTTCGTCATGAAGCCGTATCTTGTCCATCTGTGCCAATGATGAAGGATCCTTGTGTACAGCAGGATGTTGCACCCATTCCAACTGAAAATTTCCCTCACCAAGCAGTGTCTGGTCCAAATTTCTCTAGGGCACCATATGCTCGTCCTGAAGGAGTCCCTGTTCCATTCGAACCTATGATTAGGGCACCATATATTCGCCATGAAGCTGTACCTGTTCCATTTGAACCTTTGATTAGGGCTCCATATTATCAAGAAATCATCCCTGCTCCATATGACCCTTACATTAGGGCTCCATACTATCACCAAGAAGCCATAGGTGGCGCACTTGAGCCTGTGATTATGGCCCCTGCTATTCGTACAGAACCTGTTCCCATTCCATATGAAACAGTGATTATGGCACAGCCTCTTCGTCAAGCACCTGTGCCTGCTGCATATGATTACATGATTCAAAGTTCACCTGTCCGTCAAGATGTTTTATCTTCTGCATTTGATGCAAGATCGTCGCCTGGTCATCAAGGAAATGTACCTTCTTCAAGAGATGGTAGGTCCATGCCTGTCTATGTACCAGCTGAACATGAAACTATGTCCTCACCTACACATACAGAACCAATACCTGCTAGTTATGGCAGTAAAACCTCAGAGATTTGTCAGGAAACTCTACGGACTATGTCCCCACCTGCTTCTCAAGAGCAATATGAAAGGAGGTCTCCAACAGTTTACCAGCAAGCAATGGCACCTCAAGAAAATATATCTTCTCAGTATGAAAGGAAGTCTCCGACTATTTACCAACAAGCAGGGGCACCTCAATATCAGTCCCCGCCCATTTATTCTCAACCTGTACCATCTCCATTTGAATCTAAGCCTCCGTCTTACTATCACCAAGGGGTACCTGCTCAATATGCAAATATGGCATCAGTCGTTTACCAACCCATATCACCTCAATACAGCATCCCTCCTGTGTATCAACTAGCTCCAGGTGAGACTTTAGTATGTAAATCTGTTCCACAAGATAATGTGGGGCTTCTAACACCTACACCATTTGACAGTTTGAAGATCAGCCCCTCTCTCCATCAAGAAAAGGCTGCAAGTGGTGAGATTATATCTGTTTGTGAAGATCACTCATGTGATCAATGTAAGAAGACATCTTCATCAAGTAATGATGTTTGTGGAGAACATTCATGTGATCAATGTAAGAAGTCCTCTGCACCATGTGGCGATATCTCAAGTGTCTGCGAAGATCATTCATGTGATCAGTGTAAGAAGAAATCATCAAATCGTCAACTATTAACGTCAGCTCCAAGTGGCGATGTCTCATCTGTTTGTGAAGAACATTCATGTGATCAATGTAAGAAGAAGTCATCTGAATCAAGTGATGATGTTTGTGGAGAACATTCATGTGATCAATGTAAGAAGAAGTCATCTGCATCAAGTGGCAATGTCTCAGTTGTTTGTGAAGAACATTCTTGTGATCAATGTAAGAGGAAGTCATCTGAATCAAGTGATGATGTTTGTGGAGAACATTCATGTGATCAATGTAAGAAGAAGTCATCTGCGTCAAGTGACAATGTCTCAGTTGTTTGTGAAGAACATTCTTGTGATCAATGTAAGAAGTCATCTGCGTCAAGTGATGATGTTTGTGGAGAACATTCATGTGATCAATGTAAGAAGAAGTCATCTGCGTCAAGTGACAATGTCTCAGTTGTTTGTGAAGAACATTCTTGTGATCAATGTAAGAAGTCATCTGCGTCAAGTGATGACGTTTGTGGAGAACATTCATGTGATCAGTGTAAGAAGAAGTCATCTGCGTCAAGTGATGATGTTTGTGAAGAACATTCATGTGATCAATGTAAGAAGAAGTCATCTGAATCAAGTGATGATGTTTGTGAAGAACATTCATGTGATCAATGTAAGAAGAAGTCATCTGAATCAAGTGATGATGTTTGTGAAGAACATTCATGTGATCAATGTAAGAAGCAGTCATCTACCTGTCAACAGTTATCTTCTGCTCCAAGTGATGATTTCTCAACTACTTGCGAAGAACATTCATGTGATCAATGTAAGAAGAATTCATTTACCTGTCAGTTTTCATCATCTGCTTCAAGTGGTGATGCCTCACCTGTTTGTGGGGAACATTCATGTGATCAATGTAAGAAGAAGTCTACCTGTGAACAATCCTCTTCTGCTCCAAGTGGTGACGTCTCACCTGTCTGTGGGGACCATTCATGTGATCAGTGTAAGAAAAAATCATCTACCTGTCAGTTATCATCTGATTCAAGTGGTGATGCCTCACCTGCTTGCGGGGAACATTCATGTGATCAGTGTAAGAAGAAGTCATCTACCTGTCAACAATCCTCTTCTGCTCCAAGTGGTGATGTCTCACCTGTCTGCGGGGACCATTCATGTGATCAATGTAAGAAGCAGTCTTCTACCCGTCAATCTGCTCCAAGTGATGATGACACATCTGGTTGTCAGGAACATTCATGTGATCAATGTAAGAAGACGTCATCAACCTGTCAATCTGCTCCAAGTGATGATCTTTCAGCTGGTTGTCAAGAAGACTCATGTAATAAATGCAAAAAGAAGTCATCCACCTGCTTAGTGTTTTTTTCTGCTCCAAGTGGTGATCTCTCATCAGGCTGTCAAGAAGAGTCATGTGGTCAATGTAAAAAGAAGTCATCTACTTGTCAACAGTCTTCACCTTCCCAGAGTGGTGAACTCCCAACTGGTTGTCAAGACCCTTCATGTGGTCAGTGTAAGAAGAAGTCATCCACTTGTCAACTGTCTTCATCTTCAGTGAGCAGTACTCCTTCATCTGGTTGTCAAAACCCTTCATGTGATCAATGTAAGAAGAAATCATCCACTTGCCAACAGCCTTCGTCTACCCCAAGCGGTGATGTCTCAACTGGTTGTCAAGACCCTTCATGTGGTCAATGTAAGAAGAAGTCATCCACTTGTCAAGATAATTCATTTTCACCGACTGATGATCTCTCAACTGGTGGTCAAGAACATTCATGTGATCAGTGTAAGAAGAAGTCATCAACCTGTCAACAGTCTTCATCTGGTCCAAGTGGTGATACCGCATCTGCTTGTCGAGACCCTTCTTGTGGTCAATGTAAGAAAGTGTCATCTACTTGTCAAGATTATTCATCTACTCCAAGCACCTCGTCCATTTGTCAAGCCCATTCATGTGATCAGTGCAGGAAGGTGTCATCTACTCATCAAGATAATTCATCTGCTCCAAGCATCTCTTCTAGTTGTCAAGCCCATTCATGTGATCAATGCAGGAAGGTTTCATCTACCCATCAAGATTACTCATCTGCGCTAAGCACTAATGCCTCATCTGGTTGTCAAGACCATGCATGTGACCAATGTAGGAAGGTGTCATCTACTCAAGATTATTCATCTTCTGTAAGCACCAATGCCTCATCTGCCTGTCAGGATCATGCATGTGATCAATGTAGAAAGGTATCATCTACTCATCAGGATTCATCAGCTCTAAGTACCAATGCCTCATCTGGTTGTCAAGACCATGCATGTGACGAATGTAAAAAAGTTTCATCTACACATCAAGATTATTCATCTCTAAGTACCAATGCCTCATCTGGTTGTCAAGACCATGCATGTGACGAATGTAAAAAAGTTTCATCTACACATCAAGATTATTCATCTCTAAGTACCAATGCCTCATCTGGTTGTCAAGACCATGCATGTGATGAATGTAAAAAAGTTTCATCTACACATCAAGATTATTCATCTTCTGCAAGTACCAATGCCTCATCTGGTTGTCAAGACCATGCATGTGACGAATGTAAAAAAGTTTCATCTGCACATCAAGATTATTCATCTTCCGCAAGTACCAATGCCTCGTCTGGTTGTCAAGACCATGCATGTGACGAATGTAAAAAAGTTTCATCCACACATCAAGATAATTCATCTGCTCTAAGCACTAATGCTTCATCTGGTTGTCAAGACCATGCATGTGATCAATGTAAGCAGGTGTCATCTACACATCAAGATAATTCAACTGCTTCAAGTGGCACTGCCTCATCTAGTTGTCAAGGACATGCATGTGATCAGTGTAAGAAGACATCATCTACTCAGCAAGGTAATTCGACTGCTCTAAGCAACACTGCCTCATCGGGTTGTGGAGACAGCGCATGTGACCAATGCAAAAAAACATCTACTGAACAAGATCATTCATCTGCTCCAAGTGGCAAATCCTCAACTAGCTGCCAAGATCCTTCATGTGGTCAATGTAAGACATCATCAACTACTCAAGATCACTCAACTGCTCCTAGTAACAAATCCTCAGCTGGCTGCCAAGATCCTTCATGTGGTCAATGTAAGAAATCATCATCTACTCAACAAGATCATTCAGCTGCTCCTAGTAACAAATCCTCAGCTGGTTGCCAAGATCCTTCATGTGGTCAGTGTAAGAAGACATCATCTACACAACAAGATCGTTCAGCTGCTCCAAGTGGAAAATCTTCAGCTAGTTGTCAAGATCCTTCATGTGGTCAGTGTAAGACTGCGTCATCTACTCATCAAGATTATTCAACTGCTGCAAGTGCCAATGCTTCATTCAGCTGTCAAGATCCTTCATGTGATCAATGTAAGAAGGCGTCAAATGCTCCAAGAAGCGATGTCTCATCTACTGGTCAAGAACATTCATGTGACCTATGCAAAAAGAACTCATCTTATGAAGAATCAAATCCATGTGGGGTCTGTAGTGAGTGTTCACAGAAACCCTCTCAACAAGATTCAGTAAGTCCCCAAGACACAAAGGATCCTACATTGCAGTGTTTGTATAAAGCCCCATCATCTGCATATGGTGCATCCACAGATCCCTCAACAACATTTAGTCCACAAAATAGTATGTGTAAGGCTGCACCCTACAACCAAGGAAGTCCTGGTGGAGGTAATGGTGACACATTACCCACCAATAAGCCCATTTTCATGCACCTTTCCACAAAATGTTGCATTGTGAACTATAGTGATTCATCAACTTGCCTTGAACCCATAACTGTGTACCATGAATCTACTATTCATCGAGTAACAGAAATTCACCTGAGGGATGAAACTGAAGCAGCTCAATCTAAAGATACTGGTGTATGCTCTGATGCTGCATCCAAAGGCAGAAAAGCTGATGCAGCCTCACCTGCTCCTCCCTCTGAAGAAGATACATCTTGTCAAAGCTCAACAGATTCTGTATGTGGGGAAGGAGATACACAGGAAAAATTACCATCCACTTGTGAAGCAGATGCTGGTAAGGAAAATGCAAATTAGATGAAGAATAAAAGATTTGGTATGAAGTTTTGAACGTGAGAATTCAGAATGAGGACAAACAATTTGGCCATTCACGTCTTGCCACAAACCATTAAAAA
Source organism: Mustelus asterias (assembly GCF_964213995.1). Classification (NCBI taxonomy): domain Eukaryota; kingdom Metazoa; phylum Chordata; class Chondrichthyes; order Carcharhiniformes; family Triakidae; genus Mustelus; species Mustelus asterias. Next base: position 3,711,532 of record NC_135807.1, read on the forward strand.
TCTAACCCTCCTGTCCAAGAGTAAAAAGGGCATGGGAAGGTTGTGGGAAGGGGCCGGGAGTGGCAGTTAAGAACGAGCAGTGGACTTACTCACTGATTTGGCCAATGAAAATTCCAAATTGAAGTGGCAAGGATACTCATTACTGCATTAAGTCTGTCATTTAAAATTGAGTAAGAGTTTTAACAGTTGATCTTGATGTATGTACAACTCCTCCTTAACAATTTAGCATGTTATACTTTTGTTGCAATTTTACAGTTTAATGTAACATTTGGGAAAATGACAAGCATTGGAAATATGTTGACCAGCCTCTAATGATGTCACTAGAGTCCGACTACAAAATAAACCAGGGCCGCGATTCTCCCATCCTGTTACGTTAATTTTTTAGCGCAGTGGGCTGGGAGAATCTTGCGGCAGACATGGGATTCACACATGTGTTCCTGCCCCAATAGCGTCTCCCAGCGCTGGATTTCCGGCGGCATCTGCTCCATGCTGGAAATCGGCGGTGAGGCACGGAAGTAATTTAAATATTACTTGAAATTCGATTTAAATATGATTAGCGGGCCCGGGACTGAAGCCTCCGGGCCCGTTAGCCTCACCCTCCCCCCCCCCAACAGAAGTATTTCATTCCAGCAGGGTTTACAGTAGCTCCCCACTTTTGGGTAACTAGTGGCCTGACTCCACTGGAGTGAAGGGGAGGGGGGCAATCAGGGCACCACAGCATTGGCACCCTGGCAGTGTCAGCCTGTGCCCCTGGCATTGACCAGGGGGCAAAGTGCCCATGCCCAGAGGGCACCTCGGCACTGCCCACCAGACATGGGGCAATGCCAAGGGAGTGGATTAAATGGGGGGGGGGGAGCCCTGGAGGGGCAGTGCCTGATGGGGGCAGGTCCTAGGGGGTGGTTGGTAGGGATGGGAGGGTCCCACTGCCACTCTGCATTTGGGATCAGTGGGGGAAGGAGGTAGACCAGCGATCTGGGGTGTGGGGGGGGGGGGGAGGGTGGCTGGATATCGGGCGTTGCGGGGTGGCCAGTGATCAAGCTGGCCAGCAATTGGGAGGCCGTCAGTGCTGGGCCACTGCGCATGCGCCAATCCCGGCACTGACAGTTTCCAGTTTTGCAAACTTCTATCAGGTTGCCCTCAGTCTCCAATGTTCAAGTGAAGACAAATCTCTCCTCATAGCTAATACCCTCCAAATCAGGCAACATCCTGGTAAACCTTTTCTGTACCCTCTCCAAAGCCTCCACATGCTTCTGGTAGTGTGGAATTGTATGCAATATTCCAAACATGGCCTAACTAAAATTCTATATAGCTGCACAGCTTGATCCACCTGATAAAACTGTGATTATCTAAGTATCCTATATCCCGCTACAACATCCTTAACGGATGCTAGTACTTTTCTTATGATAGGTGTTACACTAACTGGCCTATAGCTTCCTCCTTTCTGTCTCCCTTCTTTCTTGAATAGAAGAGCTACGTTAGCTATTTTCCAATATGCCTTTCCAGAATCTAAGAAATTTATGGCTATCTGTGCCATCACTTTTAAGACCCCAGGACGCAAGCATCCAGTCCTGGGGACTTGCCAGCCTTTAGGTCTAATGGTTTGCCTAGCACTCTTTCCCTGGTGATGGCAATTGTAGTAAGTTCATCGCTCCCTATTATCACTCAATTTTCAAGAACCTTTGGGAAGTTTCTTAAGTCATCTACATGAAGACAGACACAAAATACCTGTTCAATGCCTTTACCAGTTCTATGTTTTCCATTATCAATTCTCCAGACTCACTCTCCAGAGATCCAACACGAGCTTTATTTGCTCTTTTCCTGTTTAAACATTTGTAAAAATCTTGACTATCAGTTTTTATATTACTAGGTAGCTTTCTGTCGTAATCTTCCTTCTGCCTCATTATTAGCTTGTTAGTCATTCTTTGCTGGTTCTTAAAATCTGTCCAATTCTTTGACTTGCCAGTAATCTTTGTAGATTTATAGGGCCCGATTTTACCAAAAATTAACGGCGCGAAATCGTGGTAAAGTTGGGCATCGGGCCTATACCGCGATATGATGTGAGCTGTGTGCCATTGTCAGACACAATCTGCTTCAGCAAGCCAAAAGTAGTGGACACATTTCGGAGAGCATCAATGGTCTTTGTTGAAGAATCAACTCATAAGAATAACATGAGGCCACTTAGTATCGACAGAGATAAGAACTTTCTTCATTCAGAGGATAGTCTGTGGAATTCTTTACTGTTGGAGGCTTGGTTAAGTATGTTCAAGACTGAGATAGACAAGTTTTTGATCAGTAAGGGAATCAAGAGTTATTAGGAATAGGGCAGGAAAGTAGGGTTGAGGATTATATCAGATCAGTCATGATTTCATTGAATGCTGGAGCAGACTTGATGGGCCAAATAGCCCACTTCACCTCCTGTGTCTTATGACAACTCCCAACACCATTTCCAGATGCATCACAAGCCTAGCTGACAGGCAATTTTTCACTGAAATGTGCCAAGACTTTAGCAAAAGTGAGCTCTAGCTTGCATTCATTAAAACTTTCCTGACAGACTTTGACTAATCCCATTTTGCATTTTTCTTCAGCAGAAGGGGGAGGCGATGGCCTGGTGGTATTATCGGTAGACTATTAATCCAGAAACTCAGTTCATGTTCTGGGGACCCAGGTTTGAATCCTGCCATGGCAGATGGTGGAATTTGAATTCAATTAAAAATATCTGGAATTAAGAGTCTACTGATGACCATGAAACCATTGTCAGAGACTACATGTTCCCCATGTGTCTGCATAGGTTTCCTCCAGGTGCTCCAACTTCCTCCCACAGTCCAAAAGACATGTTGGTTAGGTGCATTGGCCTTGCTAAATTCTCCCTCAGCGAACTCGAACAGGCGCCGGAGTGTGTCTTCTAGAGGATTTTCACAGTAACTTCATTGCAGTGTTAGAACATAGAACAGTACAGCACAGAACAGGCCCTTCGGCCCACGATGTTGTGCCGAGCTTTACCTGAAACCAAGATCAAGCTATCCCACTCCCTATCATCCTGGTGTGCTCCATGTGCCTATCCAATAACCGCTTAAATGTTCCTAAAGTGTCTGACTCCACTATCACTGCAGGCAGTCCATTCCACACCCCAACCACTCTCTGCGTAAAGAACCTACCTCTGATATCCTTCCTATATCTCCCACCATGAACCCTATAGATATGCCCCCTTGTAATAGCTCCATCCGCCCGAGGAAATAGTCTTTGAACGTTCACTCTATCTATCCCCTTCATCATTTTATAAACCTCTATTAAGTCTCCCCCCAGCCTCCTCCGCTCCAGAGAGAACAGCCCTAGCTCCCTCAACCTTTCCTCATAAGACCTACCCTCCAAACCAGGCAGCATCCTGGTAAATCTCCTCTGCACTCTTTCCAGCGCCTCCACATCCTTCCTATAGTGAGGCGACCAGAACTGCACACAATATTCCAAATGTGGTCTCACCAAGGTCCTGTACAGTTGCAGCATAACCCCACGGCTCTTAAACTCCAACCCCCTGTTAATAAAAGCTAACAGGAGTATTCGCAATAAAGTGGGTGAACTTGCAGCGTGGATCAGTACCTGGGACTTCGATGTTGTGGCTATTTCAGAGACATGGATAGAGCAGGGGCAGGAATGGATGCTGCAGGTCCCGGGGTTCAAATGTTTTAGTCGAAGTAGGGAAGGAGGTAGAAGAGGGGGAGGGGTAGCATTATTGGTCAGAGATTGTATCACAGTGTCAGAGAGGAGGTTTGATGAGGACTTATCTGTTGAGGTAGTATGGGCGGAGATTAGAAATAGGAGAGGAGAGGTCACCCTGTTGGGAGTCTTTTATAGACCTCCTAAAAGTTCTAGAGAGGTTGAGGAAAGGATTGCGGAGTCAATCCTGCTTAGGAGTGAAAGTAATAGGGCAATTGTTATGGGGGATTTTAACTTGACTAATATTGACTGGAATTGTTATAGCTCTAGCTCGTTAGAGGGGTCAGTTTTTGTTCAAAGCGTGCAGGAAGGTTTTTTGACTCAGTATGTAGACAGGCCAACTAGAGGTGAGGCTATATTGGATCTGGTGCTGGGAAATGAGCCAGACCAGGTGCTAGACTTGGAAGTTGGTGTGCATTTTGGTGATAGTGACCACAATTCGGTTACGTTCACCTTAGTGATGGAAAGGGATAGGCATGAACCTCGGGCCAGTGGTTTTAGCTGGGGGAAGGGTAATTATGAGGCTATTAGGAGAGAATTAGGAAACATAGGTTGGACTAGGAGATTACAGGGACTGGGAACGTCCGACATGTGGAGTTTTTTCAAGGAGCAGCTACTGCGAGTCTGTGATAGGTATGTCCCTGTCAGGCAAGGAGGAATTGGTAGGGCTAGGGAACCGTGGTGCACCAAAAAAGTTTCTTTGTTGGTTAAAAAGAAAAAGGAGGCTTATGTTCGGATGAGACGTGAGCACTCGGGTAGTGCACTAGAAAGCTTTAGATTGGCTAAGAGGGAGTTGAAGAGCGAGCTTAGAAGGGCTAAAAGGGGACATGAGAAGACTTTGGCGGATAGGGTTAAAGAGAATCCTAAGGCGTTCTATAGGTATGTCAAGAACAGAAGGTTGGTTAGGGCAAGTTTAGGGCCAGTTATAGATGGCAGAGGGAAGTTATGTGTGGAACCGGAGGAGATTGGTGAAGCATTGAACCAATATTTCTCTTCGGTGTTCACGCAAGGGGACATGAATATAGCTGAGGAGGACACTGGGTTGCAAGGGAGTAGAATAGACAGTATTACAGTTGATAAGGAGGATGTGCAGGATATTCTGGAGGGTCTGAAAATAGATAAATCCCCTGGTCCGGATGGGATTTATCCAAGGATTCTCTGGGAGGCAAGAGAAGTGATTGCAGAGCCTCTGGCTCTGATCTTCAGGTCGTCGTTGGCCTCTGGTATAGTACCAGAAGATTGGAGGTTAGCGAATGTTGTCCCATTGTTTAAGAAGGGGAACAGAGACTTCCCCGGGAATTATAGACCGGTGAGTCTCACTTCTGTTGTCGGCAAGATGTTGGAAAAAATTATAAGGGATAGGATTTATAGTTATTTGGAGAGTAATGAATTGATAGGTGATAGTCAGCATGGTTTTGTGGCAGGTAGGTCGTGCCTTACTAACCTTATTGAGTTTTTTGAGAAAGTGACCAAGGAGGTGGATGGGGGCAAGGCAGTGGACGTGGTATATATGGATTTTAGTAAGGCGTTTGATAAGGTTCACCATGGTAGGCTTCTGCAGAAAATGCAGATGTATGGGATTGGGGGTGATCTAGGAAATTGGATCAGGAATTGGCTAGCGGATAGGAAACAGAGGGTGGTGGTTGATAGTAAACATTCATCATGGAGTGCGGTTACAAGTGGTGTACCTCAGGGATCTGTTTTGGGGCCACTGCTGTTTGTAATATTTATTAATGATCTGGATGAGGGTATAGTTGGGTGGATTAGCAAATTTGCTGATGACACCAAAGTCGGTGGTGTGGTAGACAGTGAGGAAGGGTGTCGTAGTTTGCAGGAAGACTTAGACAGGTTGCAAAGTTGGGCCGAGAGGTGGCGGATGGAGTTTAATGCGGAGAAGTGTGAGGTAATTCACTTTGGTAGGAATAACAGATGTGTTGAGTATAGGGCTAACGGGAGGACTTTGAATAGTGTGGAGGAGCAGAGGGATCTAGGTGTATGTGTGCATAGATCCCTGAAAGTTGGGAATCAAGTAGATAAGGTTGTTAAGAAGGCATATGGTGTCTTGGCGTTTATTGGTAGGGGGATTGAATTTAGGAGTCGTAGCGTTATGTTGCAACTGTACACAACTCTGGTGCGGCCGCACTTGGAGTACTGTGTGCAGTTCTGGTCCCCACATTACAGGAAGGATGTGGAGGCTTTGGAGAGGGTGCAGAGGAGGTTTACCAGGATGTTGCCTGGTATGGAGGGGAGATCCTATGAGGAGAGGCTGAGGGATTTGGGATTGTTTTCGCTGGAAAGGCGGCGGCTAAGAGGGGATCTTATTGAAACATATAAGATGATTAGAGGTTTAGATAGGGTGGATAGTGATAGCCTTTTTCCTCTGATGGAGAAATCCAGCACGAGGGGGCATGGCTTTAAATTGAGGGGGGGTAGTTATAGAACCGATGTCAGGGGTAGGTTCTTTACCCAGAGGGTGGTGAGGGATTGGAATGCCCTGCCAGCATCAGTAGTAAATGCGCCTAGTTTGGGGGCGTTTAAGAGATTCGTAGATAGGTTCATGGACGAAAAGAAATTGGTTTAGGTTGGAGGGTCACAGTTTTTTTTTAACTGGTCGGTGCAACATCGTGGGCCGAAGGGCCTGTTCTGCGCTGTAATGTTCTATGTTCTATGTTCTAACACACTATAGGCCTTCTTCACAGCTCTATCCACTTGAGTGGCAACCTTTAGAGATCTGTGGATATGGACCCCAAGATCTCTCTGTTCCTCCACAGTCTTCGGAACCCTACCTTTGACCCTGTAATCCACATTTAAATTAGTCCTACCAAAATGAATCACCTCACATTTATCAGGGTTAAACTCCATTTGCCATTTTTCAGCCCAGCTTTGCATCCTATCTATGTCTCTTTGCAGCCTACAACAGCCCTCCACCTCATCCACTACTCCACCAATCTTGGTGTCATCAGCAAATTTACTGATCCACCCTTCAGCCCCCTCCTCTAAGTCATTAATAAAAATCACAAAGAGCAGAGGACCAAGCACTGATCCCTGTGACACTCCGCTAGCAACCTGCCTCCAGTCCGAAAATTTTCCATCCACCACCACCCTCTGTCTTCGATCAGATAGCCAGTTACCTATCCAATCGGCCAACTTTCCCTCTATCCCACACCTCCTTACTTTCATCATAAGCCGACCATGGGGGACCTTATCAAACGCCTTACTAAAATCCATGTATATGACATCAACTGCCCTACTTTCATCAACACACTTAGTTACCTCCTCAAAAAATTCAATCAAATTTGTGAGGCACGACTTGCCCTTCACGAATCCGTGCTGACTATCCCGGATTAATCCGCATCTTTTTAAATGGTCGTAAATCCCATCCCTAAGGACCTTTTCCATCAATTTACCAACCACCAAAGTAAGACTAACCGGTCTATAATTACCAGGGTCATTTCTATTCCCTTTCTTAAACAGAGGAACAACATTCGCCACTCTCCAGTCCTCTGGCACCATCCCCGTGGACAGTGAGGACCCAAAGGTCAAAGCCAAAGGCTCTGCAATCTCATCCCTTGCCTCCCAAAGAATCCTAGGATATATTTCATCAGGCCCAGGGGACTTATCGACCTTCAGTTTATTCAAAACTGCCAGTACATCCTCCCTCCGAACATCTATTTCCTCCAGCCTATTAGCCTGTAACACCTTCTCTTCCTCAAAAACATGGTTCCTCTACTTGGTGAACACTGAAGAAAAGTATTCATTCATCACCTCGCCTATCTCTACTGACTCCATACACAAGTTCCCACTACTGTCCTTGACTGGCCCTAACCTCACCCTGGTCATTCTTTTATTCCTCACATAAGAGTAAAAAGCCTTGGGGTTTTCCTTGATCCGACCCGCCAAGGACTTCTCATGTCCCCTCCTAGCTCTCCTAAGCCCCTTTTTCAGCTCATTCCTTGCTAACTTGTAACCCTCAATCGAGCCATCTGAACCTTGTCTCCTCATCCCTACATAAACTTCCCTCTTCCTTTTCACAAGACATTCCACCTCTTTCGTGAACCATGGTTCCCTCACTCGGCCATTTCCTCCCTGCCTGACAGGGACATACCTATCAAGGACACGCAGTATTTGTTCCTTGAAAAAGTTCCACTTTTCATTAGTTCCTTTCCCTGACAGTTTCTGTTCCCATCTTATGCCCCCTAATTCTTGCCTAATCGCATCATAATTACCTCTCCCCCAATTGTAAACCTTGCCCTGCCGTACGGCCCTATCCCTCTCCATTGCAATAACAAAAGACACCGAATTGTGGTCACTATCTCCAAAGTGCTCTCCCACAACCAAATCTAACACTTGGCCTGGTTCATTTACCAGTACCAAATCCAATGTGGCCTCACCTCTTGTCGGCCTATCCACATATTGTGTCAGGAAACCCTCCTGCACACACTGCACAAAAACTGCCCCATCCGAACTTTTTGACCTACAAAGGTTCCAATCAATATTTGGAAAGTTAAAGTCCCCTATGACAACTACCCTGTGACCCCCACACATATCCATAATCTGCTTAATGTAAGGCAACTTGTGACACTAATAAATAAACTTTAAATTTTAAAAGGCATCATGGTGGAGTCACACAAAATGAAAATTAGTCACTTCCCTACCCTGTCGCCCATTCCAGAACTCTGAGATTTCCTAGGCAAGGTGTCTGGAAAATATCTGTAATTAAGAATTTACTGATCACTAGGAAACCACTGTCGATTGTCAGAAAAACCCATCTGGTTCACTAATATCCTTTCGGGAAGGAAATCTGCCATCCTTACCTGGTCTCGCTTACATGTGACTCCAGAGCCACAGCAATGTGGTGAATTCTCAACTGTCCTCCAAGGGCAACTAGGGATGGGCAATGAATGCTGATCAGCCAGCGATGCCCATGTCCCATGAATGAATAAAAAAAAAAATTCAGTAGTGCTACCTTGGTAGCCAAACAAAATAACCTTCCAATGGTTATTCACAAAAATGAATAAAGCTCCTTAACATTTTTGGGCTGTGATGCTTTCACCACTGCCTCCACCTTTCTGGGTGAGGTTGCGAGGTTAATTTTGTCAATCACATGTCCCAGCTACACCTTTGAGGGCTTCAAGAATGATTTTTGGATTTCTTACAGGATCCTGCCTAGGTTCTCTAAATGAGGTGGGGATTTTTTTCCTAGTGATAAGCGTGTCATCTTGGAAGCAGATGACACCAAGGAGGCCCTGCAGTATTTTATCCATGGCCTGCTGGAATAAGGCTGATGATAATACAATTCTGCATGGTAGATTTTGTATTGATATGGACTGTGTGAACAAAGAGCAGTACAGGTCCTTCAGCCCTCCAAGCCTGCGTCAATCACGTTGTCCTATCTAGACCAACCGCTTGTATCCCTCTATTCCCCATCTTTCATGTGCCTATCCAGATAAGTCTTAAATAAGAACATAAGAAATAGGAGCAGGAGTAGGCCATCTAGCCCCTCGAGCCTGCCCCGCCATTCAATAAGATCATGGCTGATCTGACGTGGATCAGTACCACTTACCCGCCTGATCCCCATAACCCTTAATTCCTTTACCGATCAGGAATCCATCCATCCGCGCTTTAAACATATTCAGCGAGGTAGCCTCCACCACCTCAGTGGGCAGAGAATTCCAGAGATTCACCACCCTCTGGGAGAAGAAGTTCCTCCTCAACTCTGTCTTAAACCGACCCCCCTTTATTTTGAGGCTGTGTCCTCTAGTTTTAACTTCCTTACTAAGTGGAAAGAATCTCTCCGCCTCCACCCTGTCCAGCCCCCGCATTATCTTATAAGTCTCCATAAGATCCCCCCTCATCCTTCTAAACTCCAATGTCGCTAATGCATCTGCCTCAACCACCTCACTTGTCAGTGCATTCCAGGCCCCCATCACTCTCTGTGTAAAAAACTTCTCCCGCACATCTCCACTGAACCTTTCCCCCCTTACCTTGAACTTGTGCCCCCTTGTAATTGTCAGTTCTATCCTGGGAAAAAGTTTCCAACTGTTCACCCTTTCTATACCCCTCATAATTTTATAAACGGTGTGTGCTGATGGTTGTATAATTCCTGCAATCTTCAAGCAGCCGCATTGGCAAAAATGCTTGTGATAGGTCAAGCTTTGTGAATAATTTATCTCCATTCAGAGCAGCGAACATGTCCTCAATTCTCGACAGCAGGCAAAGCTGTAAAGTCACAATATTCCGCTAATTTTCTCTACTCAGCCAGGAACTGGAAAACTGATACCCTTGTGCATTTCCAGGAAAGGGTTACTGGTGATTTTATAGTCACTATATATTCTGATAGACCTGTCACCCTTCACTACTTGGACTATGGGAGCTGCCCACTCTGCACAATCAACTTTCTCAATTACCTGAAAGTTTTCAAGTCAGTCTAGTTCCTGATCGATTTCCTGTTGCATTGAGTAGGGACCTGAATGTGGTTTGAAGAACCTTGGAGTAGCTTTGCCCTTCATTGCCAGTCTGGGTTCAATGTCTTTAATAACTCCAAGACATTCTTTGAAGACATCAGCATGCTTGTCTAACAAACACTGCAACATGGGATTGCCATGCACTTTCTTTATCTTATTCCAGCCGAATTTCTTTTAGCCACTTTCTGTCCATACATTGTTAAATGGCAACTTAGCTATCTGATCTCATATTTAGCTTGAACTGACATTTGTCTAAGTATATTCACAGGATGACCAGTGTAGGTACTAAGCTGGAGGAGGATTTTCTCCAGTAGGCATTTCTTGAAAAAATCCTCCCTTGTCTTCTTTGAAGTAATAGACGCAAATGCTGCAATGTCAACCTCATTTTAACCATTTTACCATTAAGGCAATGTCAAATTTTAGTCCGTCATCAAGTTTCAAATCAAACTGAATACAACACAATGTTTTTCTGAATTGTCACTGTTAAGTTTCACTTTCTGTCTCGCTTGGATTCACATTACTTTTGCATTTTGTTTCCAAGTAATATGTCCTTTTCAACTGTCTGTTTACTTACATGCATGATTTGTCTGTGAGCTCTTCATGATGCCCATTCCTGTGATCAGCCTGAGCTCTGCAGCTCTAAATGCACGTTGTTTGTGTCCCTTTTGTCCACAGTAGCAACAATTAGTGTTTTTCCACTTATAGGCATCTGCATTTTACCCTTTTCCACTACAGTGCCAACAGATGTGATCACGCAAAGCTGTAAAGTCACAATATTCCGCTAATTTTCTTTATGCAGCCAGGAACTGGAAAACTGATACCCTCGTGCTATTCTCTTTGGTGAAAGTTGAATCACTCAGCAATACCTGCAGCTGTGGGATCAAAGTACTTTTTCAAAATGTCCACAAACCCTTTAAAATTTTTATCAACTGGCTTGTCAATTTTTTTGGCAAAACAATTAAACTAAATCAAATTAATTAAGGGACAAATCAAAAGGGGCAGTCCCCAAAAAGAAGGGAAGCGCCCAAAACAAAAGACAAAGTAGAAAGGAAACTTAAAACATTAAACTCGAATGTGATTAAAGGAGTCAATAATGCACCCCAGTCCCTGCGGTGCTCAGTGGGCACAGAAGGCCTCAACGGTGCCCTCGGAAGCTGCGGTTTTGGGGCAGACAGTCGGGTCAGACAACTCCCTCGGTCGCCCGCTGCCTGGACCTGTTTGGGACAAATTTGATGTGGAGATGCCGGCGTTGGACTGGGGTAAACACTAGCTTGTGTGGCTTTTGCTACCAAATAAACCTGTTGGACTTTAACCTGGTGTTGTTAAACTTCTTACTGGGACAAATTTAGCCAGGCCCAGGAGCAGGTTCACGAGGAGGTCCTCTGCCTTCCTTGCCCCCCTCTGCACCGGGTGCCTGTAGATCAGGAGAATGGGGCTGAAGTGCAAACAAAACATCAACAGAAGGTTTTTTAGGTAACTAAAAAGGATGTGCAGTCTATGACATTCAACGTAGACATGGCTCATGGACTCCACAAGATTGCAAAAAGGGCATGTCTCTTTGGAGCTCGTGAACTGGTGTAACCTTCAATTGTACGGAACTGCTGCATACAACACCCTCCACCCCAGGTCTCCAAGGTAGTGAGCGGGAATTCCTCTGTAGAGGGACTTCCACCACCGGATGGCAACAGGGCCCACCAAGGTGTATACGGGCGATGGGCGAGGAGACAGTAGTGGAAGATGTGCAGCAGCAGCCTGTACAGGAAATGCCTCCGTGCAGCAACAAAGGGCACGGAGGATATTTCCGCATGGCGGCTCAAGCTGTGGGGCAGCTGACTTAGCTTTGGAGGGGTGGGGTGATGGTAAGTCTAGGTGGTAGGTCTAGGTTTGGGGCCAATGTGAAATTCCATCGTGCAGTTGCACTCCTCGAGACCACATGTGACTTCGGGTCCAAGCACGACAGTTCCAAGGTCTTGGATGGCATTGGCCACGTGCCTGACATCCACCTCCGCGTGCTCGGTGAGCTTGAGAGATGTCATCCAGCCCACTCCTCCGCCACCCAGCACATTCCCGACCCTGGTTCACTCCGGCATCCAGAGCCCTCCTCTCCGTCAGCTACCAAAAATGATATGGATGGAGGAGTGGATTCCTGAGCAGCGGCTTATGAACAATAGCCACTACTCCTGACGGGCGAGAGCTGTGGTGCGAGGCAACCGCGTTTCAGACTTTGAGACGGTCCTGGTAAAAGACAGGCAACATTTGCAAGGAGTTCCAAAGACCCTCCAGATCTATGTACAGTAGCTGCACATCATAATTCAGGCCGTGCACTTGGCGGAAGAAGTACATCGCCAGGGAATACCATCGTGGAGGAGGCTCAACGTAAAGGTACCTCTGTGAGGTCTGAAGGCAGAAGGGAGCCACCTGGGTACGAAGGCACACCAGCATCTGACTGCCCTTCTCAAGTGGGAGGTGCAGAACCTCAGCAGAGACCCAGTGCAGCCTGTTGTCCCAGAACAACCGGAGTAAGGTTCTCTGGATGTTTGTGACAAAGTCAGGGGGAGGGGTCAAAGTGACCAGCTGGTACCACAACAGGGAGGCGATCAGTTGGTTTATGACGATAACTCACAGCACTTGGAGTAGTCCTGTCCAGTGACTCAGGCGAGCAGTGATTTTGACCTCCACCTCTTGCCAGTTCATCAGCCAGGCAAAGATGGACTCCCAAGTAGAGGATGCTGGTCTTGTTCTATGTGAAAGTCCTGAGCTCCTCTGTGAGGGGGTCCATCTGCCATGGACCGACCAAGAGTCCGGAGCACTTGGCCCAGTTGATTCTGGCAGAGGACGTGGTGGAGCACACAGTCTGGCACTCTCGCATCTTCCTCATGGGCAATGAGATCTCTCGGAAGTTTTTCATTCCGTTGACTATGAAACACTTATGGTTGTTATTCCTCTTCAATTTCATTCACAACAAAATAATGTCCCATTTGCTCAACATAGACTACAAAGTCCACAGCAGCTGAATCAAAAGTCACTAAAGCCCCTAATAATCCCACACTCATCTCCATCTGATGTGTTTTGTCACTTCTAAACAATTAAGAATGCCAGCGCATACATCAGCTTCTGAATTGAACTGCCTGCCAAATAGGCCCCATACACAAAAAATATCATAGAATCCTACAGTGCAGTAGGAGGCCATTCAGCCCATTGAGACTGCACTGCCTACAATCCCACCCAGGCCCTATCCCCATAATCCATGCATTTACCCTAGTTAGCCCCCCTGACACTAAGGGGCAATTTAGCATGGCCAATCCATCTAACCTCCACATCTTTGGACTGAGGGAGGAAACCGGAGCACCCGGAGGAAACCCACACAGACACGGGGAGAATGTACAAACTTCACACAGACAGTGACCCAAACCTGGAATCAAACCCGGATGCCTGGCACTGTGAGGCAGCAGTGCTAATCACTTTGCCACACTAGGCAGGCTTAGCACTGCTGCCAAACAGCAGGGATTCAGCACACCCTACTGGCAGATTTTTATACAGCACATTTTTGATCTAAAATGTCCTTTTATAAAAGCATAAACTTTAGATACAAACATACGACCTCTTACATTTACTATTTCTTTCTCTACCCCACTGATTCTACATCTTGGTCTGAAGGAGAATCATACATACTTGAAACATTAACTGTTTTTCTCTCTCCATAGAAGCTGACAGAGCTGCTGAGTTTTTCCAGCATTTTCTGTTTGACTTCAGATTTCCAGCGTCTGCAGTATTTTTATTTTATGATCCTGCGTCTTGTTCTTTCAAGCTAAAGGTCTTCTCGTAGTAATGTACTAATACCAGAGCTAATCCATCACTATTCTCTAACCTCCATCGTCCTGCATGTCAAAAACCCTTTCACATTCAGGCCCCATTCTTGATCACCTTTTCCAACCATGTCTCTGTGAAGCCTATAAGATCATTCATACTTATCTCCCTCTGTGCTAACAATTCATCCATTTTGTTACAAATGCTACGTACATTCAGATAGAAATCTTAAACTCTGCTTTTAACCTTTATGACTTCAGATGCTGGTGCATTCTTATGATTGTATGTTCTGTCCCTTCCTCTCTCACTCTGGAACTCTATCCAAATTGCTGCCCTGCTCTATTACTTTAATTCCCTTTACACTCCTCCCACTATTTAGTTTAAAGCTCTCTCTACCATCCTAGTTATAGGATTTGCCAGAACATTTGCCCCAGCATGGTTCAAGTGTAGACCATCCTAATAGTCCTATAAAAAATCCTAATAGGATTTTTTTCACTGGAGTTCAGATGAATGAGGGGGGATCTCATAGAGACTGATAAAATTCGAACAGGACTAGACAGGCTAGATACAGGGAAGATGTTCCCGATGGTGGGGGAGTCCAGAACCAGGGGTCACAATCTGAGGATTCGGGGTAGACCATTTAGGATAGAGGTGAGGATACATTTCTTCACCCAAAGAGTGGCGAGCCTATGGAATTCATTACCACAGGAAGTAGTTGATGCCAAAACATTGAATGTATTCAAGAGGCGGCTGGATACAGCACTTGGGACGAGTAGGATCAAAGGTTATGGAGAAAAAGCAGGATTAGGCTATTGAGTTGGACGATCAGCCATGACCGTACTGAATGACGGAGCAGGTTCGAAGGGCCAAATAGCATCCTCCTGCTCTTATCTTATATGTTTCTATGTTTACAGCTCCCCTTTCCTCAGTAATGGTACCAGTGCCCCATGAATTGAAACCCATTTCTCCCACACCAACCTTTGAACTACACATTCATCTCTCTCATCTTATTTACCTGTGCCAATTTGCTTCTGACTCAGGTAATAAACCAGAGATAATTACCCTTGAGATTCTGCTGTTTAATTTAGCCCTTAGCAGCTTATACTCACTATACAGAACCTCATTGGTGACATAGATGCATAGAATCCTACAATGCAGAAATATTCAAATACTCAGCCCATCGAGCCTGCACCAACAATCCCATCTAGGTCCTAACTCCGTAACCCCACATATTTACCCTGCTAATCCCCCTGACACTGAGGGCAATTTAGCATGGCCAGTCCATCAACCTACACACCTTAGGACTGTGGGAGGAAACTGGTGCACCCGGAGGAAACCCACGCAGACACGGGGAGAACATGAAAATGAAACATAAACGATCTGGAAGAAGGTGTAACTGGGGTAATCAGTAAGTTTGCGGACGACACGAAATTGGCTGGGCTTGCAGATAGTGAGGAACATTGTCAGAGGCTACTGATGGATATAGATAGGCTAGAAATTTGGGCAAAGAAATGACAGATGGAGTTCAATCCAGTTAAATGTGAAGTGATGTATTTTGGTAGAGCTAATGTAGGGGGGAGCTATACGATAAATGGCAGAACCATAAAGGGTGTAGATACACAGAGGGACCTGGGTGTGCAAGTCCACAGATTCTTGAAGGTGACGTCACAGGTGGAGAAGGTAGTGAATAAGGCATATGGCATGTTTGCCTTTATAGGACAGGGCATAGAGGATAAAAGTTGGGACCTGATGTTGCAGATGTATAGAACGTTGGTTTGGCCGCATTTGGAATACTGCGTCCAGTTCTGGTCGCCACACTACCAGAAGAACGTGGAGGCTTTAGAGAGAGTGCAGAGGAGGTTTACCAGGATGTTGCTTGGTATGGAGGGGCTTAGTTATGAGGAGAGATGGGGTAAACTGGGGTTGTTCTCACTGGAAAGACGGAGGATGAGGGGAGACCTAATAGAGGTGTATAAAATTATGAAAGGCATAGATAGGGTGAACGGTGGGAAGCTTTTTCCCAGGTCGGTGGTGACGTTCACGGGTCATAGATTCAAGGTGAGGGGGGGGGGGGGGTTAACACGGATATCAGAAGGACATATTTTACACAGAGGGTGGTGGGGGCCTGGAATGTGCTGCCGGGCAAGGTGGTGGAGGCGGGCACACTGAGAACGTTTAAGACTTATCTAGATAGCCACATGAACGGAGTGGGAATGGAGGGATACAAAAGAATGGTCTAGTTTGGACCAGGGAGCGGCGTGGGCTTGGAGGGCCGAAGGGCCTGTTCCTGTGCTGTATTGTTCTTTGTTCTTTGAAAACTCTACACAGTCACTTAAAGTCGGAATTGAACCCGGGTCCCTGATGCTGTGAAGTAGCAGTGCTAACCACTGTGCTGCCATGCCACACATAGATAGGACTATCCTCCCCCTCCCACTAAGAGTTCCTCTCCAGCCCAGAGCCGATGTCCTTACCTTGGTACTAGGCAGGCAACATAGCCTCAAACAAAAACAGAAAATGCTGGAAAATCTCAGGAGGTCTGACAGCATCTGTGGAGAGAGAACAGGGCTAAAATTTCAATTATAGGGACGGGAGTAGACTATTCAGCCTACTATTCCACTATTCAATAAGATCATGGCTGATCTGTGACCGAACTCCATGTACCTGCTGTAGGCCCATATCTCTTGATACCACTGCTCAATAGAAATTTGTATATCTCAGACTTAAATCTAACAATTGAACCAGCATCCACGGCCATTTGAGAAAGAGAATTCCAAACCTTCACCACTCTCTGCGTGTAGAAATGTTTTCTAACATCTGAATGGGGAGGGATGTGGGGGTGTGGCTGTTTGGGCTAGATAGAAGGCCAACAATAGCTGGGAGGCAAGGGAGAAATTGCCAAAAATGTTGTGGACAGATATGATGACCACGGAGGCCACAGAAGATCGTCAAGAGATCTATCCATGGGTTTCTTGGAGTATGAGCTGCCTTATTGAGTGAACGGAGGCTCACCCAATGGGATGCAGCCAGTGGGGTTTTTTTAAGCCTGCAACTTTAACTGGACCAGGCATGTACGCACACACACTCATACACACACTCACACACACAAAACAGTCTAAATCTCATCCTATTTTCAATTGTCTTCAGCTCTGACGAAAAGTCAAGACTTGAAACATTAGCTCTATTCTCTCTCCTTGGATGCTGTGAGATCTGCTGAAATTTTCCAGCATCTTCTGTTTCTGTTTCAGATTCCAGCATCTGCATTAATTTGATTTTATTTTAGGAAACACAGCCTTCTCAACTGCGCAGAACAGCATCTATTCCCCTGACTGGGCTGTCTCATATCACTACCACATTTCCTACTTAACTACCCACGCCGCCATCCTTCACAATGGTGCCATGATCTGTTTACTCATCAACCCTGCAGTCCTTCTCCTCATCCACACAGATAGCAAGCACCTGTTGGACAAAGCCAGGGGCTGAGGCTCTCCCATCACTACATGCTGATTCACCGTACCTGTGTAACTCACAGTCACATCCTCTTATCTCTGACCACTGACCAACTCTAAAAATTCTGTAAAGAGTAAGTGAGTGACTCCTGGAACAAAGTGCCCCAAAATGTCCACAACTTCGACTCCAAGCTCAGCATCTTGAATCCAAAGTTGCCTAAGATTCATAGAAGAATCAAAGAATCCTACCGTGCAGAAGGAGGCCCATCGAGTCCACACTAACTACAATCCCACCCAGGCCTTATCTCCATAGCCCCATGCATTTATCCCAGCTAGTTCCCCTGACACTAAGGGGCAATTTAGCATGGCCAATCCGTCTAATCCGCACATCTTTGAATTGTGGGAGGAAGCCAGAGCACCCGGAGGAAACCCACGCAGACACAGGGAGAATGTGCAGGCTTTGCACAGACAGTGACCCAAGCTTGGAATCGAACCCTGGCGCTGTGAGGCAGCAGTGCTAACCACTGTGCCACCAGACAATTCCTGTAGATATGGCTGTCTGCAGTTACAGATGTGCAGTCATGGCACACCACCAGCCCTGACATTTCGCTCCAACCTTATTTTTATAATTATTTAATAATTTACACAGGTAAAGTAATAGGATGTTGCACTCACCAAGCTTGGAGACAAGGAGGGAAACTCACCAACACAGAAGGCTATAAAAAACAGAAAAAGAGCATCTCTTTGTCTCTGTGCACTCAATTTCCAACCTGAACCAAATTCCCAACTTCTTACTCAATCCCGTGTCCACATGCTCCTTTCTACGTAATAATGGGTGAGATTTTCCTCCCTCTCCATGGCACGTTTTGCGGCAGAGCAAGGTCGCACGCCATTCACAAGTGGTGGGATTTTATGGTCCCACCATTGTCAACAGAGTTTCCTGTTGAATGCACCCCTCACTGCAAGGAAACCCATGGTGGGGATGCGCCATCAGCAGGATCTTTAACGGTCCCACTAGCATGAATAGCAACAACATTTTGACGAATATTTAGCTTTTTCTTCCTCCCAAAGTGAACAACTTCACATTTTCCCACATTATACCCGATCTGCCAAATTTGTGCTCACTCGCATAACCTATCTATGTCCCTTTGCAGATTCTTTGGGTGGGATTTTGCAGCTTTGGCCACTGCCTGGATCATCCAGTCCCACTGAAAGTCAATGGATTTTTGGTTAGGCTGCCAAATCTCCCCAATGAGTCCCACAATGAAGGGACAGAAAAATCATAGCCTTAGTATCCTCGTCACAACTTGCTTTCCTATTTAATCTATCTTTCCTCCCTATCCAGCAATTACATGCCAGTCAGGTTAGCAATAGCAACTACAGGCCAGTCTGTTTAACGCCAGCAGCTATGGACCAGTCAATTTAACCTCAGTGTTAAGGAAGCTTCAAGAAACAATAATTCAAGACAAAGTTAGTGACTTGACCAAATAGTTTGATTAAGGAAAACCAGAAGCATGAATTTATTAAGAGCAAACAGTGTTTAACTAACTTTCTGGAAATATTTGATGAGATAGCGGAGAACATTGATGATGAAAATGCTGTTGATGTGATGTACATGAACTGATAAAGTGACAGTAGACTTGTGACCAAAATTATAGCTCATTAAATAAAAGGGACAGTCGCAACATAGATAAATTGGCTGAGAAACAGTAACAATACAATGGTTAATGGATGTTTTCTGAAGGTTTGTAGTGGAGTTCCCCAAGGATAGGTGTAGGGCCCTTGCACTTTCTGATATATATTAATGACCTAGACCTAGGGAGACAGGGCACATTTTGAAACTTTGTGATGATACAAAACATTGGATGCATTGTGAACTGTGAGGAGAAAAATGTAGAATTACAAAAGGACACAGATGGATTGATGAAATGGGCGGACAAATGTAAGATGAAGTTCAATGCATAAAAGTTTAAAATGATTCATTTTGGCAAGAAGATTGCAGAGATGATATAGAATAAAGGGTACAATGCTAAAGGGGATACAGAAGCAGAGGGACCTGGGTGTACACGTGCATAGGTCATTGAAGGTGGTAGAACATATTTAAGAGTGGCTAATAAAGCATACAGCCTCCTTGGCTTTATCAATAGGGGCACAGAATAATGAAGAAAATAGTTTTTGCTAAACTTGTGTAAAGCAATGATTCAGCCTCAAATAGAACATTCTGCCCAATTCTGGGCACCAAACACTAGGAAAGATGTGAAGGCATTGAAAAGAGTAAAGAAAAGAGAATGGTTCCAGAGATAGGAATTGCATTATGTAGACAGATTGCAACTGTTTTTCTCGGTGAAGAGAAATTTGATAGAGGTGTTCAAACTCATGAGGCGTTCAGACAAAGCAGATAGCCAAAAACTGTTGTCATTGGTGGAAGGATCAAGAACATGAGGACACAAAATAGCGTGCAAATGAAGCAATGGAGATGTGAGGAGAAACATTATCACATGGTATGCAATGCCTGAGAGTGTAGTGGAGGCATTCAAGAGGGAGTTGGATTGTTTTCTAATAAAGGAAGAAAACAGGATTATGAGGAGAAGGAGGGAGATTGGCACTCAGTGAGTTGCTCGTTCAGAAAGCTGGTGCTTTCCAAATGAGCAATTCACAAAGAGCCAAATGCCATTCTTCTGTGCTGTAACAACTCTGATTCTGAGTTCTGTATCATGTTCAAATTTGGCTACAATACAGTTGTTCCCTTCATCCAAGTCATTAATATAGATGATGAATAGTCCACCACAGACAGATCCCTGTGGCATTCCACTCATTTCCTGTTAGTCAATCCTCTATCCAATGCTAATATATAACCCCAATGCCCATAATTTCTTTTTATATGACATCTGATAAAATGCCTTTTGGAAATCCAAATACACTATCCACTGCTACCCTTTATCCACCATGCTTGTTGTATGTTCAAAGAACTAAAAGAAATTCGTCAAACACAATTTCCTTTTCACAAAGGGGGGCATGGTGGCACAGTGGTTAGCACTGCTGCCTCACAGTGCCAGGAACCCGGGTTCGATTCCTGGCTTGGGTCACTGTTTATACGGAGTCTGCACATTCTCCCTGTGTCTGCATGGGTTTCTTCCAGATGCTCCAGTTTCTCCCACAGTCCGAAAGATATGCTGGTTAGATGTATTGGCCATGCTAAATTCCCCCTCAGTGTACCCGAACAGGTGCCGGACTGTGGCGCCGAGGGATTATCGCAGTAACTTCATTGCGGTGTTAATGTAAACCTACTTGTGAGAATAATAAACAAACTTTTAAAACGTTATTATGATTTACTAAATGTCCTGCAACTAACTCTTTAATAATGAATTTTAGTATTTTCCCAATGACAGGTGTTAGATTAGCTATTGTTTAGTTTCCTGCTTTCTGCCCCCCGCACCCCACCCCACTTCTTACATTCTTCCAATCCATTGGAACCTTTCCAAAATCTGGGGAATTTTGGAAGATTACAACCAATGCATCCACTATCTTTGCAAGCACATTTGTAAGACTCCAGAATGCAGGCCATCAGATTCAGGGGGCTTATCAACCTTCAGAGTTATTACATTTCCTAGTACTATCTCTCCTAGTCCATAGAATCCTTACAATGTAAAAGGAGGCCATTTGGCCCATCGGATCTGCCTTGACCCTGCGGAAGAGCATTCTACCTCGGCCCACTCCCCCACCCTATCTCCGTAACCCCACATTTTGAGCATGGCCAATCCACCTAATGCATCTTTGGATTGTGGGAGGAAACTGGAGCACCCGGAGGAAACGCACAGAGAGAGAATGTGCAAACTCCACACACAGTCACCCGAGGCCAGAATCAAACCTGGGTCCCTGGTGCTGTGAGGCAACAGTTCTAATCACTGTGCCACCCTGGTTGATGGTGAACTGTTTCAATGTCCTCCCTCCTTTTGCCTCTTAATTTGCTTCTCATTTTGGGACGCTTCTAGTGTATTCTACTATTAAGATAGATACACAATAAATGTTCAAAGTCTCTACCATGTCCTTGTTTCCCATTATTAATTCCCTAATCTTATCCTCCAAGGGATCACCACTCACTTTAACTACACTTTCTTTTTGTATATTTGTGGAAGCTTTTATGGTAGTAGTAACTAGAGTCCAGCGATTGTACGTCTATTGGCATACCCTGACCTCACAGTAGTAAGAATCCATGGAATTAGCCAGACATCACAAGGCAGATCAACTTCATAAACTACTCCTACTGCCTCAGTTTATGAGCTAACATCAAAATATCTAGAATGTTTTGATAAAATTAGCAGCTTCAAGGGAGCTACTGCAAGGGAGAACTTGCAGGAAAATGCAAGTCTGCAAATTGATTTGGTACATTTTGCACAATTCAATCGCCAACAGAACAAAGAACAGTACAGCACAGGAACAGGCCCTTTGGCCCACCAAGTCTGTGCCGACACAGATGCCTCTCTAATCTCATATTTTCTTGCCTCTTTGTGGTCCATATCTCTCTATTCCCTGCCTATTCATGTATCTATTCAGATGCCTCTTGAACGTTGTTATAGAATCTGCTTCCACCACCTCCTCCGGCAGCGCATTCCAGGCATTCACCACGCTGTGTGTGAAAAACTTGCCCCTTACATCTCTTTTAAACTTTCCCCCTCTCACTTTCAACCTATGCCCCCGAGTAATTGATCCTTCGACTCTGGGAAAAAGACTCTGACTATCCACTCTATCCAAGCCTGTCATAATCTTGGAAACCTCTACCAGGTTCCCCCCCCTCATCCTCCGACGCTCTAATGAAAACAATCCAAGTTTGTTCAACCTTCCTTCACAGTTCATATCCTCCAAACCAGGCAACATCCTGATAAATCTCTTCTACACCTTTCCAACGCATCAACATCCTTCTGGGAGTATGGCGACCAGAACTATACACAATACTCCAAATGCGGCCTAACCAAAGTCTTATACAGCAGCAACATGATTTTCCAATTCCTATACTCAATGCCCCGACTAATGGAGGCCAGCACGCCATAAGCCTTCTTGACCACCTTGTCCACCTGAGTTGCCACCTTCAGGGGACCGTGGAGCTGCACACCTAGATCTCTCTGTATGCTAATAAGGATTCTACCATTTACTGCATACTTTCCTTCTGCAGGAGACCTTCCAAATCGCATCACCTCACATTTGGCCAGGTTAAATTCCATCTGCCATCTTTCGGCCCAGGTCTCCAGCCGATTTATATCCTGCTGTATCCTCTGACAATCCTTCTCACTATCCACTACTCCCCCAATTTTTGTATCATCTGCAAATTTACTAATCAGACCATCTACGTTTTCCTCCAAATCATTTATATATATTACAAACAACAGAGGCCCCAGCACTGATCCTTGTGGAACACCACTTGTCACAGACCTCCAGTTAGAAAAGTACCCTTCCCTGCTACTGTCTGCTTTCTATGCCCAAGCCAGTTTTGTATCCATCTTACCAGCTCACCTCAGATCCCATATGACTTCACCTGTGTCAGCCAGCCACGAGGAATCTTATCAAAGGATGGCGGGACTGATATATGAGGAGAGATTGACTCGGTTAGGATTGTTTTCGCTAGAGTTCAGACGAACGAGGGGGGATCTCGTGGAGACTTATAAAGTCCCAACAGATCTAGACAGGGTAGATACAGGGGGGATTCCCGATGGTGGGGGAGTCCAGAACCAGGGGTCACAGTCTGAGAATTCGGGGTAGATCATTTAGGACAGAGGTGAGGAGACATTTCTTCACCCAAAGCATGGTGAGCCTGTGGAATTCTTCCACAGGAAGTAATTGATGCCAAAACATTGAATGTACTCGAGAGGCAGCTAAATATAGCACTTCGGGTGAATGGAATCAAAGGTTATGGGGAGAAAGAAGGATTAGGCTATTGAGTTGGATAATCAGCCATGATCGTAATGAATGGGGAGCGGCGGGGATCCTGGATTCAGGATTCAATCCTGGACCGGGGAGCGGCGCGGGCTTGGAGGGCCGAAGGGCCTGTTCCTGTGCTGTATTGTTCTTTGTTCTTGTTCTTTGAACGTCGGAGTAGGCTCAAAGGGCCTCCTCCTGCTCCTATCTTCTATGAAAAAGGCTTTACTAAAGTCCATATATACAACATCCACTGCCCTGCCCTGGTCAATTTTTCTTGTCACTTCTACAAAGAATTCAATCAAGTTTGTGAGACACGACCTCCCCTTCACAAAACCATGCTGCCTATCACTAATAAGCCTTTTTTCTTCCAGATGTGAGTACATCCTGTCGCTATGAATCTTCTCCAATAATTTCCCCACCACTGATGTAAGGCTCACAGGCCTGTAATTTCCTGGATTGTCTCTTCTGCCCTTCTCAAACAGAGGAACAATGTTAGCTACTCTCCAATCCTGGTACCTCGCCCGTGGCTAAAGAGGATACAAACATTTTGGCCAAGCCCTCAGCAAATTCTTACCTTGCCTCTCTCAGTATTCTAGGATAGACCCTATCTGGCCCTGGGGACTTGTCCCCCTTGTCCCCCTGGTCCCTGAGGATTGGAGGATAGCGAATGTGGTCCCGTTGTTTAAGAAGGGTAGCAGGGATAACCCAGGAAATTATAGGCCGGTGAGCTTGACGTCCGTGGTAGGGAAGTTGTTGGAGAGGATTCTTAGAGACAGGATGTATGTGCATTTAGAACGGAACGATCTCATTAGTGACAGACAGCATGGTTTTGTAAGAGGGAGGTCGTGCCTTACAAATTTGGTGGAGTTTTTTGAGGAAGTGACAAAAACGGTTGATGAAGGAAGGGCCATGGATGTCGTCTATATGGATTTCAGTAAGGCATTTGACAAAGTCCCGCATGGCAGGTTGGTTAAGAAGGTTAAGGCTCATGGGATACAAGGAGAAGTGGCTAGATGGGTGGAGAACTGGCTTGGCCATAGGAGACAGAGGGTAGTGGTCGAAGGGTCTTTTTCCGGCTGGAGGTCTGTGACCAGTGGTGTTCCGCAGGGCTCTGTACTGGGGCCTCTGCTATTTGTGATATATATAAATGATTTGGAAGAAGGTGTAACTGGTGTAATCAGCAAGTTTGCGGATGACACGAAGATGGCTGGAATTGCGGATAGCGAAGAGCATTGTCGGGCAATACAGCAGGATATAGATAGGCTGGAAAATTGGGCGGAGAGGTGGCAGATGGAATTTAATCCGG
Source organism: Mustelus asterias (assembly GCF_964213995.1). Taxonomy (NCBI): domain Eukaryota; kingdom Metazoa; phylum Chordata; class Chondrichthyes; order Carcharhiniformes; family Triakidae; genus Mustelus; species Mustelus asterias. The sequence goes on from NC_135807.1 coordinate 3,736,179, forward strand.
ATAAATGCGAAGTGATGCATTTTGGAAGAAATAATGTAGGGAGGAGTTATACAATAAATGGCAGAGTCATCAGGAGTATAGAAACACAGAGGGACCTAGGTGTGCAAGTCCACAAATCCTTGAAGGTGGCAACACAGGTGGAGAAGGTGGTGAAGAAGGCATATGGTATGCTTGCCTTTATAGGACGGGGTATAGAGTATAAAAGCTGGAGTCTGATGATGCAGCTGTATAGAACGCTGGTTAGGCCACATTTGGAGTACTGCGTCCAGTTCTGGTCGCCGCACTACCAGAAGGACGTGGAGGCATTAGAGAGAGTGCAGAGAAGGTTTACCAGGATGTTGCCTGGTATGGAGGGTCTTAGCTATGAGGAGAGATTGGGTAGACTGGGGTTGTTCTCCTTGGAAAGACGGAGAATGAGGGGAGATCTAATAGAGGTGTACAAGATTATGAAGGGTATAGATAGGGTGAACAGTGGGAAGCTTTTTCCCAGGTCGGAGGTGACGATCACGAGGGGTCACGGGCTCAAGGTGAGAGGGGCGAAGTATAACTCAGACATCAGAGGGACGTTTTTTACACAGAGGGTGGTGGGGGCCTGGAATGCGCTGCCAAGTAGGGTGGTGGAGGCAGGCACGCTGACATCGTTTAAGACTTACCTGGATAGTCACATGAGCAGCCTGGGAATGGAGAGATACAAACGATTGGTCTAGTTGGACCAAGGAGCGGCACAGGCTTGGAGGGCCGAAGGGCCTGTTTCCTGTGCTGTACTGTTCTTTGTTCTTTGTTCTTAATGTTTTTCAAAACCTCTAATATCTCTCCTCCCTTTTTATCACAACATAATCTAAAATGTCAACATCCTCCTTTCTACACTCACCATCCACCACATCCTTTCCTTTGTGTATACTGATGCAAAGTTCTCATTGAGGACTTCACCCACCTCATCTAGCTCCACACACAAATTCCCTCCACTGCCCTTGAGTGGATCTACCCTTTCCTTAGTTGCCCTCTTCCTCCTTCCATATGCATTAAAAGCCTTTGGATTCTCCCTAATCCTGCCTGCCAAGCACATTTCACGGCCCCTTTTTGCCCTCCTGAGTTCCTGTTTAAGTTCTTTCCTGCTATCTTTGTATTCCTCAAGAGCCTTATCCGTTTTCAATTTCCTGAAATTTATGTATGCCTCCTTCTTCTTTTTCACTAAGCTCACAATCTCTCTTGTCAACCAGGGTTCCCAAATCTTGCCATCTTTATCCTTCATTTTTACAGAAACATACTAATCCTGAATCATTAACAACTGAATTTTAAAAGACTCCCACATATCGGATGTGGATTTACCCTCAAACAGCCGCCCCAGTCTATATACCCTAGTTCCTGCCTAATACTGTCGTATTTAGCTTTCCCCCAGTTTAGTACTTTCACTCTGGGACTACTTCTATCCTTTTCTACAAGTATCTTGCAGAAAAAGTATCTACAAGTTAGACTAGGTGGGATTGAGGTTCATAAGGAGGAGGTGTTAGCAATTCTGGAAAGTGTGAAAATAGATAAGTCCCCTGGGCCAGATAGGATTTATCCTAGGATTCTCTGGGAGGCTAGGGAGGAGATTGCAGAGCCTTTGGCTTTGCTCTTTATGTCATCGTTGTCTACAGGAATAGTGCCAGAAGACTGGAGGATAGCAAATGTTGCCCCTTGTTCAAGAAGGGGAGTAGAGACAACCCTGGTAATTATAGACCAGTGAGCCTTACTTCTGTTGTGGGCAAAGTTTTGGAAAGGATTATAAGAGATAGGATTTATAATCATCTAGAAAGGAACAATTTGATTAGGGATAGTCAACACGGTTTTGTGAAGGGTAGGTCGTGCCTCACAAACCTTATTATATTCTTTGAGCAGGTGACCAAAGAGGTGGATAAGGGTAAAGCAGTTGATGTGGTGTATGTGGATTTCAGTAAAGCATTTGATAAGGTTCCCCACGGTAAGCTATTGCAGAAGATACGGAGGCATGGGATTGAGGGTGATTTAGCGGTTTAGATCAGAAATTGGCAAGCTGTAAGACAGAGGGTGGTGGTTGATGGGAAATGTTCATCCTGGAATTCAGTTACTAGTGGTGTACCACGAGGATCTGTTTTGGGGCCACTGCTGTTTGTCATTTTTATAAATGACCTGGATGAGGGTGTAGAAGGATGGATTAGTAAATTTGCGGATGACACTAAAGTCGGTGGAGTTGTGGACAGTGCAGAAGGATGTTGTAGGTTACAGAGGGACATAGATAAGCTGCAGAGCTGGGCTGAGAGGTGACAAATTGGGTTTAATGTGGAAAAGTGTGAGGTGATTCACTTTGGAAGGAGTAACAGGAATACAGAGTACTGGGCTAATGGTAAGATACTTGGTGGTGTGGATGAGCAGAGAGATCTCGGTGTCCATGTGCATAGATCTCTGAAAGTTGGCATCCAGGTTGATATGGTTGTTAAGAAGGCGTATGGTGTGTTAGCTTTTGTTGGTAGAGGGATTGAGTTTCGGAGCCGTGAGGTCATGTTGCAGCTGTACAAAACTCTAGTGCGGCCGCACTTGGAGTATTGCGTACAGTTCTGGTCGCCGCATTATAAGAAGGATGTGGAAGCATTGGAAAGGGTGCAGAGGAGATTTACCAGGATGTTGCTTGGTATGATGGGAAGGTCTTATGAGGAAAGGCTGAGGGACTTGAGGCTGTTTTCATTAGAGAGAAGAAGGTTAAGAGGTGACTTAATAGAGGCATACAAGATGATCAGAGGATTAGATAGGGTGGACAGTGAGAGCCTTTTTCCTCGGATGGTGATGGCTAGCACGTGGGGACATAGCTTTAAATTGAGGGGTGATAGATATAGGACAGATGTCAGAGGTAGGTTCTTTACTCAGAGAGTAGTAAGGGCGTGGAATGCCCTGCCTACAACAGTAGTAGACCCGCCAACATTAAGGGCATTTAAATGGTCATTGGATAAACATATGGATGATATTGCATTAGTGTAGGTTAGATGGGCTTTAGATTGGTTTCTCAGGTCGGCGCAACATCGAGGGCCGAAGGGCCTGTACTGCGCCGTAGTGTTCTATGTTCTATCTTGAAACTTATAGAATTGTGATCACTGTTCCCAAAAATGGTCCCCCACTGAGACATCAATCACCTGTCTGGGCTCGTTTCCCAGAGCCAGGTCTAAAATAGCCCTTCCTGAGTTGGACTATCTACATATTGTCTCAAGAAGCACTCTTGAACACACTGAACAAACTCTGACCTGTCCAAGCCCCTGGCATTAAAGGAATCCCAGTCTATGTTGGGGAAGTTAAAATCACCCATCATAACAACCCTATTGTTTTTACATCTTCCTACAATCTGCTGACATATCAGTTCCTCCACTTCATGCGGTTGTTGGAAGGTCTGTAGTACAACCCCAACAGTGTGATTGCACCACTACATGCAACAGCTCCATGAAGAAACAGCAAATGATTCTACACTGCAAAATCTATGGAAAACCATCATTGACGGATTTTGTCTTCGGGATGGGATAGGCATCTCCAGGGAGGGCCATTTTTAAATGCAGGCAGGCCTTCATACTTTGTGACCTGATATTCTTCAAAAACTTCATCAGTCACACATTGGACGAGAAGACTCACAAGTGACACAGTCTATTGGCCAGGTATGAATTCGTAAATGTGAGGCATGTCGAGAACATATGTCAAGACAGTACAAAGAAACCATTGATTCCACATGAAGTTCCAGCCCTTGATCCAAAATCACATCGGATCTCTTTAGAAATCATAGAAACCCTACAGTGCAGAAGGAGGCCATTCGGCCCATCGAGTCTGCACCGACCACAATCCCACCCAGGCCCTACCCCCACTTATTTACCTGCTAATCCCTCTAACCTACGCATCTCAGGACTCTAAGGGGCAATTTTTAACCTGGTCGATCAACCTAACCCGCACATCTTTGGACTATGGGAGGAAACCAGAGAATGTGCAAACTCCACACAGACAGTGACCCGAGCTGGGAATCGAACCCGGGACCCTGGAGCTGTGAAGCAGCAGTGCTAACCACTGTGCTACCGTGCTGCCCATGACACTGACTTCAACGTTTTATTAGCACATTATTGGACAAACTATTGCACAATAAGTGCTAGTTTCAGTTTATTCAATGTGCCTCAAGATATCACTACCGATAAGTCTGCATATATTGGTAAGTCATTTCAGGAAATGTGTGAGAAATGGAATATTTATCACATTACTTCTTATCCTCATTAAAGGTAAAGTAAAGCTGCCATAGTCCCAGATGACCACAGGTTGTGACTGGTGGTCATTTAACCTGAGGATCACCACACTTCAGGTGAGGAGCAAGGTTGAGAAAAGAGGGCCTTCGTGAATAACCTCAGCCAGTATAGAAACTTAATTCACATTACTGATGTCGCACTGTATCACCAACCAGCTGTCCAGCCAACTGAGTTAAAACAACTCCCTCGATATCCTCATTACCCGAGATCTAAGAACCAAGCTGAACAAATGACTCGAACAATGAAATCTCTAATTTTCAAATGTAAACAGATCAAACAAGATCTACACATTGCAGTGTCACATCTGAGAGTGACATCTTTAAGTGTTTGGCAGAGCTGATTGGCATGATTGGCAGAGCCCATGTTTGGCAGACCAGTATGTACCAATTCTTTTTTACCAGTAATTTTAACCAGACCAGTACGTACCCATTCTTTTTTAAACCCCAAAGAGAAGGTGACCAATGTACACAATAAAAACGCATGATCCAAAATTGCCAAGATTACAGTGGGACAAGTTTGCATTGAGGCCAGAAGAAATATCACAACAAGCTAAGGTGATAAGGATTTGTACAGAACTAAGGTCCTATAAAATAATTACTCACAAAGGTGAGACATAACCGAGGACAACTCAAATCTATTCCATATCTTCACACACCATTCAGTCTTACTGCATTGAGGAAACAATCCCCAATGCTACCAGGAACAACATTCAAGAATGAAAATCCCACAGGTCAATGTGAGCAATTATAGAAACCTCCAGATCAAGGCTAATATGATAAGATCTTGGATACCAGCAGATAACCTCGACACTTTAGAAATTCGTAGATCAACCAGTTTTCTACAATTATGTTTTTCTTTATTCTTTTATGGGATTTGGGCGTTGCTGGCAAGGCTACATTTGTTCCTGAATTGCCTTTGAACAGGATAGCTTGCTCGGCCATTTCAGAGGGCATTTGAGAGCCAGCTATGGTACTGTGTCATATAGGCCAGACCAGACAAGGACAGCAGATTTTGTGAACCAGTAGGGGTTTTACAACAATTGACAATAATTTCATGCTCATCATTAGACTTTTAATTCCAGATTTTTATTGAATTCAAATTTCACATGCTGTGGTGGGATTTGAACCTGGATCCCCAGAGCATTACCCTGGGTTTCTGGATTACTAGTCTAGTCACAATACCACACTGCCTCCCCTGTAATGGTAACTAAACATGGAATGCAAAAAAATCCAAGGGACTAAATAGGCTGCTTCAATTTCTATGTTCCTAATACTATTACCATATTATGAAAAAATGGAGGGTGCATTTATCAGGAAAGGGTGAACAGATTGGGTCTCTTTTCTCTTGGAAGGTTTCAGGGGTGACTTGAGTAGACTCACTTGAGGGAAAGAACAAAACGAGAGACTATCAATGTAAGATAGTTAGAAAAAAAATCTAGTGAATTTATCCATAAAGTGGTGAGAATGTGAAGTGTAAGTTGCAACACAAGGATTGGCGAAAACAAATAGCATTGGTGCATTTATCAGGAGTCTACATCAACACATGGGAAAAAGGGAACTGAGGGTTATGTTGATAGATTAAAATAAGGAGGAGGCTCACGGAGAACATAAATTCTTGGCATGGACTGGCGGCCAAAAGGTCTGTTTCTTTGCTGTAAATCCTATTTAATCCTATGCAATACTGTTCTCCTCGTTAAGATCCAAATAGAACTTGTGTTGCCTGAATATTCTTATGGAAAGTGACATCCTTAGAAATCTGCATCCCTCACCATCCTCCATTGTTTCTCCTTGCATTTCTACTCAATGCTTATGACAAACTGAAAGCAATCTTGCTGTGGGCAGATGAGGTGGAGGTGGAGTGATGGCACTATATGGTGTAGATGTCCCAGTGTTTTCAGCCCCACAGGCAGTTAGGAGCAGGTTTAAATCTATACAAGCTGAATAAAAAAATAGTTTTCATCAAACTTTTTTCCTTGCTGTCATATGGTCATTTTTGAAATTTTCAGAAATCATCAGGCTCAGTTCTGAGAGTCTCAGTTGATCCTGATAACCATTGTATTGCCTATGTACGTCCTTTACTCATTTGCATAACTAGAAACAATAATATGTTTAATAATCTAGAAAATGCTGTCAATTCTCATTGGTCTGACAGCATCTGTGGAGAGAGAACAGAGCTAATGGGGGCAATTTTATGAGAAACATTTTAAGTGCCTAGCTAGCGTGAAAACGGGAGCGTTTCAGATCCGTTTTCCTGGACGAGTCCAAATTCCATATCCTATGCACTCAAGAGTGGAAAAAATGGACTAGACTGTTTCTAGCCACTCGAGGAAGGGGCAGGACTTAACTCGCCAGGAAGACTGCTGCAGTAGCGGAGGGAGCCATTGTGCATGTGCACACCTATGTAGCTACACATGCGCAGTGGCAACCAGCAGAACCCTGATTGGTCTGAGAGATCAACAAATCTGGCCTCGACAAAGCACTCCCCACCCCAGATATCCCGGTGGCCTGTGGCCAATCGCGAGGGCCTCCCGCCTGGAAATATTAGCCCCGCCACCACCCCCCCCCTCCCCCCCCCGCCTCACTGATCACTTACAGCAGAATGGAAGTGGGCCCCCCTCCCTAACCGATCAGCACGTCCCCTCCCCCGTAGGCCCCGTTGCAACAGCACAGAGAGAGATCTGTCAGGCACCCAACCCTGCTATCGCTGACCTAACCACACACACCCACCTCTCCCCCCCTCCATCCACCCTGGCCCAGCCAATCATTCCCCATCCCTGGCCCAGCCGATCAGCCCCCTGACGGATCGTTCCCTGCCCCCAGCCCAGCCGATCACGCCTCACTACCCCCGGCCCGGCCGATTGCTTCCCATCCTCAGCCAGGCCGATCACGCCCCACTTCTGGCCCGGCCATTACCTCTCCCCCCCCCCCCCCCCCCCACACTCCTGGTCAATTGCCAGTTGCAGAGTGTGCAGCGTTTCCCCCCCCCCCATGCCCCATTCCATCTAGACCCCGCCCCCCTCTGCTTCGGCCCCACACCCTCAGGCTTCTTTCCGGGTGTGAGGCTGATCTCGCAGGATATCCGGACCCAGTAAGATCATGATAGGCCGATCTCGCGATCATACCTCTCGCCCCGCCAATCGACCAGCAGGACAAGAAGGTAAGATTGCCACCCCCGTAGCTCTGTTCATTCTCCACAGATGCTGTCAGACCTGCTGAGATTTTCCAGCAATTTCTGTGTTTGCTTCAGATTCCAGCATCCGCGGTATTTTGCTTTTATCTTTAAATTTGATCATTCACTTAATTTATTTCTGCCATTAACCTCTGAATACCCTAAACAACCAGAAAGAAATTCACATTAACCTCATATGTAAAACTTCCATGCATGGATATTATTGAAGCCCATGAAAATGACTTCTGCAAGCTTAATCTCAAAGACGATAAAAGTATTTTTCTCTTTCTACATAAAAACATGACATGATATGTTTTTGTACTGTTTTATTTTACGTTACTCTTCCGGCTGGATGCAATACTGTCACATGTTTTATTATCATCCAGTTGCTTGAAGCATATGCAGTATAGATACGAGATACTTCATGCCTTTTCACACCTCGTTATTTCTTCCTATCATTGCTTTTCCCTGGGCCATAGTTCTGCTGTAAACCTTTGATGCTCTTATTTTACCTTCTGTTTGAAAAACCTTATAATTCAAATCTTTAAGCTCCATATTTCACCATCGAGTTTATTTATTTACATGCGTCTAACTTTGCAGTATTATATCTTTAGTCCTGAAATTCATCCACTATAATGCTACATATCTTACAGCTCGGCAATTCTACTCTCACCTAGTTCCTTGTGCAGTTCTAATAAGAGAATTACCCCCAAGCTCTATCATCTCTGGAGCCTCCAAGAAAGCCCCTTGGCCCCTTCATACTTTCCAGCCACAACTGTATACTATCCTTTGGCAATATCATTTGAAACACATGTTTTGCAAATGATACCCATCCAGTGCCTGAAAATTGTCAGATTGCTCGTCTAACACCTCTGGATAAGCAGAGATTTTCCCAAGCTTAATATTAGGAACACTATTGTCTGTGATCCCCAGCACAAATTCCATTCTCTTGCCACTGACTCTATACACCCTCTCCGTGACATCTGTCTTGAGGCTAAACCAGGACTATCTGCAATCCTGGTGTCATATTTGACACTCAGATGAACTTCCAACCATATATTGGATGCTCTATCGCCAAGACCACCTACTTCCATTTGTAAAATCAGCTGACTCTATCCCTGCCTCAACTCAACATTGAAACTATATTAAAGGGACCGTATAATGTAAGTTGTTGAGGCTAAATAAATTGCTTTTTGAAAACATCGGTTTTCGTGGCTTTCTTTCGGGTGCTCTGAAATCATCATAGAAACCCTACAGTGCAGAAAGAGGCCATTTGGCCCATCGAGTCTGCACCGACCACAATCCCACCCAGGCCCTACCCCCATATCCCTACATATTTACCCGCTAATCCACCTAGGACTCTAAGGGGCAATTTTAGCATGGCCAATCAACCTAACCCGCACATCTTTGGACTGTGGGAGGAAACCGGAGCACCCGGAGGAAACCCACGCAGACACGAGGAGAATGTGCAAACTCCACACAGACAGTGACCCAAGCCGGGAATCGAACCCAGGTCCCTGGAGCTGTGAAGCAGCCATGCTAACCACTGTGCTACCATGCCGCTCTGGTTTCCTGCCACAGTGCAAAGATGTGCAGATTAGGTTGATTGGCCATGCTAAATTGACCATTTGTGTCAGGGGGATTAGCAGGTTAAATACATGGGGTTACGGGAATAGGGCCTGAGTGGGATTGTTGTTGGTGTAGACTCGATGGGCCAAATGGCCTCCTTCTGCACATTAGGGATTCTATGATTCTATAATTGGATCCAATTCTACCTACATTATTCACTGTTTTGTCTCAGTTAGAAATAGTGTAAAAACATACTGACATTCTTAAAAGCTGCAACTTACATTTCTGATTCAAGATGACCCCAAATTAACTTTCTGTAAAGTGTAAGTTATTGTTCCAATCTATTCCACTCATTTTGTGTCTTTGTTGTAGGTATTCAGGAGCCTGAAAAGGCTGATGATAGTGAAAGCTGCCCAGTGTCTTCCACAGATAAAGACGAAAGCTCATCACCTCCCCCCGCAAAGACAGAGTCAGATGACACTTGTCCCGCAGAAGAAAAAGCAGCAGAACAGAAGACAACAGAGACAGACGAATCTTGTCCCGCAGAAGAAAAAGCAGAAAAAACAGAGGCTGAAGAGAAGAAGGCAACAGAAGAAGGTGAGTCTTGCCCTATAGCAGAAGAGTCTTCAAAAACAGAAGAGGCTGCAAAGACTGATTCTGCAGAAGAGAAGAAAACAGAAGAGGCAGCTGAGTCTTGCCCTATAGAAGAAGAGTCTTCAAAAACAGAAGAGGCTGCAAAGACTGATTCTGCAGTAGAGAAGAAAACAGAAGAGGCAGCTGAGTCTTGCCCGATGGAACAAAGTGCGGCAGAGGCAAAGGAAGAGCAGTTACCCTCCATTGTTGATAATGGTTTTAAAAGAGTAAATTGCAGAATTGATGCATTGGGAAGCAAGATGGATGGCCTGATAGACAGCATTAAATCTCTTGCAGATTCTATGAGCAAGGAGCAAGGAGAGGAAGAGCCAAAATCACCAGAAGCTGCACCACAAACAGCGACACCAGAATCAAAATCACCAGGAGCAACACCAGAATCAAAATCACCAGGAGCAACACCAGAATCAAAATCACCAGCGCCAGCTTCACCAGAAGCAAAGACACCAGAACCAGAACCTTAGGCAAAAACAAAAGCAGAATAAATGATGGAACCAGAACAGCAGTTCCCCCTGTTCTCACCTCTGTGAAAAGACACTGTACGTTGTGTCTTCTTAAGTAAAACACTCTTTAAAAACAGGCTGAAGACAGTAGTTACATTAGTGAACCCTGGTACTTTAAAAGAAAACTTGTAAGAATCTGTGCAATAAAATAAAGATCTTATTGCCAGTTAATTCTGACTTCTGATTTGTGTTCATTAACCTATTTGGAATGTCTCAATTACTGTTTCCAGGTAATTGCAATAAAGTACATTTAATCTCTTGAAAAGATTTAGATATTATTTCTTCCCCTGCCACAGTTTGTAAAAATTGTTCCATATTTTCTACATCTAAGCCGAATGTGATCAGTATTTAAGTGGAAGCTCAATATACCTGAGAAAGAAAGAAGTGGAAAAGTATGTTGACAGGGTTAGATCGTGAAAAAAGCGAACTGGAGTAGGCCTTTTGGTGCTTTGAGCCAGCTCTGCGATTCAGTTAGATGATGGCTGATCTGATACAAAAGAAAAATACTGTGGATTCTAGAGATCTGAAATAAAAAGTGAAAGTGCTGGAAGAACTCAGCAGGTCTGAGTAGACAGAGAGTTAACATTTTGAGCTCAAGGTGGGAGAGGCCCTTCGACAATATGCAGAGTGCAGGGGGTGCTTGAAAAGAAATTAGGAAGGCAGAGGGGCCATAAAATATAATTCGCAGATAAGATTAAGGAAAACCCCAAGGCATTTTATAAGTGTATTAAGAGCAAGAGGATGATCAGGAAAAAGTGGGGCCTATTAGAGACCAAAGGGGCAATCTGTGCATGGAGGCAGAGGATATGGGTGAGGCCTAAATGAATATTTTTCATCTGTATTCACTAAGGAGAAAGACATTATAGCTGGAGATTTCAGTTGGGACTGTGAAGTTCTACAACACATTAAGATTAATAAGGACGAGGTTTTAGCGGGCATAAAGATTCATATATCCCCAGGGCCTGATGAGATGTATCCCAGGCTGCTATGGGAGGAAAGGGAGGAGATTGCAGGGGCCCTGATGGAGATATTTAAATCTTTGCGAGTCACAGGTGAAGTACCAGATGATTGGAGAATAACTAATATGGTACCTTTATTCAAGAAGGGCAGCAGAGATAAGCCAGGTAATTACAGACCAGTTTGTCTAATGTCAGTGGTAGGGAAATTATTGGAAAAAAATCTGAAAGATAGGATTATTCAAGGATAGTCGGCATGGATTTGTTGGTGGGAGCTCCTGTCGAAAACCAATTTAATTGAGCTTTTTTAGAAGATAAATACATTGATGAAGGTAGCACAGTTGATGTGGTTTACATGGATTTCAATAAGGTCTTTGACAAGGTTCCACATGAAAAGCTGGTCCAAAAGGTTACAGTCCATTGGATCTAAGACGAGTTGGAAAATTGGATCCAAAATTCGTTTGTTAAAGGAGCCAAAGGATGATGGTAGATGGTTGCTTTTGTGATTGGAAGCCTGTGACTAGCGGTTTACCACAGAGATTGGTGCTAGGACCCTTGTTGTTTGTTATATACATTAACGACTTGGATATAAATGTAGAAGGTGTAATTTGTAAGTTTGCAGATGACACAAAAATTGGTGGTAGGCGAGTTGATAGTGAGTAGGATGCTCTTAGGCTATAGACTGATATTGATGAGTTGGTATGTTGGGCAGAGCAATGTCAAATCATAGAATCCCAACAGTGCAGAAGGAGGCCATTTGGCCCATTGAGGCTGTGCCAACAACAATCCCACCCAGTCCCTATCCCCGTATCCCACTATGGTATGCTAATTTCCCTGACTAAGGGGCAATTTAGCATGGCCAATGTACCTAACCAGCATGTCTTTCAGACTGTGGGAGGAAACCAGAGTACCTGGAGGAAAGCCATGCAGACACGGAGAGAACGTGCCAACTCCGCACAGTGACCCAAGCCGGGAATTGAACCTGGGTCCCTGGCGCTGTGAGGCAGCAGTGTTAACCATTGTGCCACCGTGCCACCCTGGAAGGATATTATTGCACTGGAGAGGGTTAGGAGATTCACCAAGATGATACCTGGGATGGAAAGTTTCAGCTATGAGAAGAGATTGGATAGGTTGGGATTGTTTTCCCTGGAGCAGATTTGATTTAATTTGATTTATTATTATCACATGCATTAGTATACAGTGAAAAGTATTGTTTCTTGCGTGCTATACAGACAAAGCATACCATTCATAGAGAAGGAAATGAGAGAGTGCAGAATGTGTTACAGTCATAGCTAGGGTGTAGAAAAAGATCAACTTAATGCAAGGTAGGTCCATTCAAAAGTCTGATAGCAGGGAAGAAGCTGTTCTTGAGTCAGTTAGTACGTGACCTCAAATTTTTATCTCTTTTTCCTGACGGAACAAGGTGGAAGAGAGTATGTCTGTGGTGTGTGGGGTCCTTGGTTATGCTGGCTGCTTTGCCGAGGCAGCGGGAAGTGTAGACAGAGTCAATGGATGGGAGGCTGGTTTGCATGATAGACTGGGCTTCGTTCACGACCTTTTTTAGTTTTGTAGTTGCAGTCTTGGACAGAGCAGGAGCCATATCAAGCTGTGATACAACCAGAAAGAATGCTGTCTATGGTGCATCCGTAAAAGTTGGTGAGAGTCATAGCGGATATGCCAAATTTCCTTAAATCTTCTAAGAAAGTAGAGGCATTGGTGGACTTTCTTAACTCTAGTGTCAGCATGGGGGGACCAGGACAGGTTGTTGGTGATCTGGACACCTAAAATCTTGAAGCTTTCGACCATTTCTACTTTGTCCGCATTAATGTAGTCCGGGGCATGTTCTCCACGCTTCCTGAAGTCGATGACTATCTCTTTCATTTTATTGACATTGAGATAGAGATTATTGTCGTCACACCAGTTCACCAGATCCTTTATCTCATTCCTGTACTGTTTCGTCATTGTTTGAGATCCGACCCACTATGGTAGTGTCATCAGCAAACTTGAAATTCGAGTTGGAGGAAAATTTGATCACACAGTCATAGGTGTATAAGGAGTATAGTAGGGGGCTGAGGACATAGCCTTGTGCGGTACCGGTGTTGAGGATGATTGTGGAGGAGGTATTGTTGCCCATCCTTACTGATTGCAGTCTGTGGGTTAGGAAGTTCAGGATCCAGTCGCAGAGGAAGAAGCCAAGCCCCAAGCCACAGAGTTTGGAGATGAGTTTTGTAGAAATAATGGTGTTGAAGGCTGAGCTGTAGTCAATAAACAGGAGTCTGACATAGGTATATTTGTTATCTAGGTGTCCCAGGGTTGAGTACATGGCCAAAGAGATGATGTGTGCTGTGGATGTGGCTGAAAAGGTGGTGTGAGGGGGAGGGTTTCAGATTCCTGGGCCATTGCGACCTGTTTTGGGGAGGTGGGACTTGTACAAACTTGATGGGTTACACCTGGGCAGGACTGGGACAGATGTCCTTGTGGAGGGGTGAATCAAGGACCAGAGTCAGATAAGGGCACAGTAAAAAAAATAGTAGGAATGGGAAAAGAAACGTTAAAAGGACGAGCCTTACGGTTTATATCATAACGCTCAGAGCATTCGAAAGAAAATGGATGAATCAGTTGCACAGATAGATGTAAATGGGTATGATATCATTGGCATTACGAAGACATGATTCCAAGGTGACCAAGGATGGGAACTAAACATTGGTGGCTATTCAGTGTTTAGGAAGGACAGACAGAAAGGAAAAGGTGGTGGAGTTGCATTGTTGATTGAAGAACATCGGCATGGTGGTACAGTGGTTAGCACTGCCGCCTCACATGCCAGGACGCAGGTTCAATTCCCAGCTTAGGTCACTTTCACTGTGCGCAGTCCGCATGTTCTCCCTGTGTCTGCGTGGATTTCCTGGGTGTTCCAGTTTCCTCCCACAGTCCGAAAGACATGCTGGTTAGGTGCATTAGCCATGCTAAATTCTCACTCAGTGTACTCCTTGAGTGGGCATATCAATTGCAGATGCAGTATAATTTGGATAAGTGTGAGGTTATTCACTTTGGAAGCAAAAACAAGAAGGCAGATGACTGCCTGAATGGCTGTAAATTGGAAGAGGGGAGTGTGCAGTGGGACCTGGGTGTCCTTGTGCACCAGTCACTGAAGGTAAGCGTGCAGGAGCTAAAGAAGGCGAATGGTACGTTGGCCTTCATTGTGAGAGGTTTTGAGTATAGGAGCAGGGATGTGTTGTTGCAATTACAGTAAGAAGTCTCACAACACCAGGTTAAAGTCCAACAGGTTTATTTGGTAGCACAAGCTTTCGGAGTGTCGCTCCTTCTTCAGGTGAGTGAAGAGTTGTGTTCACAAACAGGGCATACATAGACACGGACTCAGTTTACAAGATAATGGTTGGAATGCGAGTCTTTACAGGTACAGACAATGTGAGTGGAGAGAGAGTTAAGCATAGGTTAAAGAGGTGTGAATTGTCTCCAGCCAGGACAGTTAGTGAGATTTTGCAAGCCCAGGCAAGTCGTGGGGGTTACAGATAGTGTGACATGAACCCAAAATCCCAGTTGAGGCCGCCCTCATGTGTGTGGAACTTGGCTATCAGTTTTCGCTTGGTGATTCTGCATTATCGTGTGTCGAGAAGGCCGCCTTGGAGAACGCTTATCTGAAGATCAGAGGCTGAATGCCCGTGACTGCTGAAATTGTTCCCCGACACGGAGAGAACACTCCTGCCTGGTGATTGTCGAGCGGTGTTCATTCATCCGTTGTCGTAGTGTCTGCATGGTCTACCCAATGTACCATGACTCGGGACATCCTTTCCTGCAGCGTATCAAGTAGACAACGTTGGCCGAGTCGCAAGAATTTGTACCGTGTACCTGGTGGATGGTGTTCTCACGTGAGATGATGGCATCTGTGTCGATGATCCATCACGTCTTGCAGAGGTTGCTGTGGCAGGGTTGTGTGGTGTCATGGTCACTGTTCTCCTGAAGGCTGGGTAGTATGCTGTTTAAGGTTGTGCGGTTGTTTGAAGGCAAGAAGTGGGGGTGTGGGGATGGCGTTGGCGAGATGTTCGTCTTCATTGATGACATGCTGAAGGCTCCGGAGAAGATGTCGTAGCTTCTCCGCTCCGGAGAAGTACTGGATGACGAAGGGTACTCTGTCTGCTGTGTCCCATGTTTGTCTTCCGAGGAGGTCTGTGCGGTTTTTCGCTGTGGTGCATCAAAACTGTCGATCGATGGATGAGTCGAGTGCCATATCCTGTTCTTATGAGGGCGTCTTTCAGCGTCTGTAGGTGTCAGTTGCGATCCTCCTCATCTGTGCAGATCCTGTGTATACGGAGGGCTTGTCCGTAGGTGATGGCTTCTTTAACGTGTTTAGGGTGGAAGCTGGAGAAGTGGAGCATCGTGAGGTTATCCGTGGGCTTGCGGTACAGTGAAGTGCTGAGGTGACCGTCCTTGATGGAGATGCGTGTGTCCAAGAATGCAACCGATTCCGGAGAGTAGTCCATGGTGAGTCTGATGGTGGGATGGAACTTGTTGATATCATATAGTTGTTTCAGTGATTGTTCGCCATGAGTCCAAAGGAAGAAAATGTCATCGATGTATTTAGTGTATAGCGTTGGTTGACGGTCCTGTGCGGTGAAGAGGTCTTCTTCAAACCTGTGCATGAAGATGTTGGCATATTGAGGTGTGAATTTGGTCTCCACGGCTGTTCCATGTGTCTGGATGAAGAACTGGTTGAAGGTGAAGACGTTGTGGTCCAGGATGAAGCGGATGAGTTGTAGAATTGCGTCTGGAGATTGGAAGTTGTCAACGTTGAGTACTGAGGGCAGTTGCAGCAATGCCGTCGTTGTGGGGGATGCTGGTGTAGAGTGCCGAGACATCCATTGTGACGAGAAGTGCTCCTGGTTCAACAGATCCAAGGGGCGAATGGAATCATTTGAGGAGAAAGCAGGATTCGGCTATTGAGCTGGACGATCAGCCATGATCGTGATAAATGGCCTCCACCTGCTCCTATCTTCTATGTTTCCATGTACCCAAACAAGTGCCGGAGTGTAGCAATTTGGGGATTTTCACAGTAACATTGCAGTGCTAATGTAAACCGACTTGCAAAACTAATAAATAAACTTTATTGATATGATATTGAGGAAAGATATTAGCACAGACGATGTGGAATCTGTATGGGTCGAGTTAAGAAACACCAAGGGCAAAAAACATTTGTTGGGGTGGTAATATAGTCTGTGGTGGTAATGTTGAAAGTAGAATTAGACAGAAAATCAGAGATGCATGTGTTAAAGGAACATCACATTTTGGGTGTCAGGGTCATGACACCTTGACATCTAGGACAAAGCAGCTTATTTGATTGGCACTTCGCCTACCTCCTTAAACATTTGCTCCCTCAATCACCTGAGGTAAATTGGATTAGTGTGTATTATCTGTAAGATATACTGCAGCAACATGCCAAACCTACTTCAGTCACCTTACAAAACCTGTGATCTCTATCACTTAGAAGAGTAGCAGTTGCATGGTAATACCACCAACTGTAAATTTCCTCCAAGTCACTCACCATCCTGACTTGGAAATATATTGGCTCTTCATTCACTGTCGCTGGGTCTAACTCTTAGAACTCACTCCCGAACAGCACTGTGGGTGTATCTACATCAAATGGATTGTTGCTGTTCAAGAAGGCGGCTCACCACAAACCTCTCAAGGGCAATTACAGATGGGCAATAAATGTTGGCATTTCACACCAGAGAAATAAAAAGCTCTAATAAAGGGTTACCCAGACTCAAAATGTTGGCTTGATTCTCTCTCCATAGATGCTTTCAGACCTGCTGAGATTTTCCAACATTTCCTGTCTTTGTTTCAGATTCCAGCACCCTCAGTATTTTGCCATTATATCGGGAAAAAGCTGAAACATGCTTGGTATTGTGATTTAGATAGGAGTGGGGATGCCTGAGATTTTAAAAATGCATTCATTGGATGTGGGTGACACTGCCTCAGTGATGGTTAAGTGGGAATCCAATTGGTTTGCCACTGAATGGCAAGAGGGGCTGAATGGTCTCCTGCTGCCGGGTGAGAATGGTCCAGCTGTGACAGGGAGGGGGGCTGAATGGCCTCCTGCTGCCGGGTGAGAATGGTCCAGCTGTGACAGGGAGGGGGGCTGAATGGCCTCCTGCCGCCCTGTGAGAATGGTCCAGGTGTGACACGCGGCGGCTCGTTGACAGGGTCACGTGACCGCTGATTGACAGGGTCACGAGGCTGCCCTACCGCTGACCTCACAATGCCCCAGCGCGCGCTCCGCTGGCCGTTAACATTCAAACCAGTCCGTCCGCCAGGCTCAACGACAAGCTCGTTCCCTTACAAACGTCTCCGCCCTTCTTCAGCCGGTGAGCGAGGTGCATGGCGGCGCTGACGGCGGCCCCGCAGACTGGGAGGGATGCTGTTTGTATCCGGGAGTCCGGGTCCCAAACCGTGCCGGTCCTGGGTGTCTATTCGGAAAGCTCGGGAGGAAAATGAGCGGGAAGACTGCCGCCGCCATCTTGGAACGTGCTGCCCATGTACACAGTGCGGCCAATCAGAGCATAGACCCCGCCCTCAGCGCCCCGCCCCTTCCCCAGCCCCCTGACCCCCAGTACCCCGCTCCCAGACCCACTATAGCCCGCTCCCTGGCACCCAATACAGTGCTCCCTGGCACCCAACACCCCGCTCCCTAGAACCATAGAAAATTACAGCTCAGAAACAGGCCTTTTGGCCCTTCTTGTCTGTGCCGAACCATTTTATGCCTAGTCCCACTGACCTGCACTTGGACCATATCCCTCCACACCCCTCTCATCCATGAACCCGTCCAAGTTTTTCTTAAATGTTAAAAGTGACCCCGCATTTACCACTTTATCCGGCAGCTCATTCCACACTCCCACCACTCTCTGCGTGAAGAAGCCCCCCCTAATATTCCCTTTAAACTTTTCTCCTTTCACCCTTAACCCATGCCCTCTGGTTTTTTTCTCCCCGAGCCTCAGCGGAAAAAGCCTGCTTGCATTCACTCTATCTAAACCCATCAAAATCTTATACACCTCTATCAAATCTCCCCTCATTCTTCTACGCTCCAGGGAATAAAGTCCCAACCTATTCAATCTCTCTCTGTAACTCAGCTTCTCAAGTCCCGGCAACATCCTTGTGAACCTTCTCTGCACTCTTTCAATCTTATTTACATCCTTCCTGTAACTAGGTGACCAAAACTGTACACAATACTCCAAATTCGGCCTCACCAATGCCTTATATAACCTTACCATAACACTCCAACTTTTATACTCGATACTCCGATTTATAAAGGCCAATGTACCAAAGGCACTCTTTACGACCCTATCCACCTGTGACTCAACACCCCACTCCCTGACGCCCTATAACCTGTTCCCTGCCACCCAACACCCCGCTCCCTGCCACCCAACACCCCGCTCCCTGCCACCTGACACCCTGCCCCCTGCCACCCAACACACTGGCACCCAGCCACTCCGCACCCTGACCCCCTATATCCTGCTCCCTGCCACCAAACAGCCCGCTCCTGCCACCCAACACCCTGCTCCCTGCCACCCAACATCCCGCTCGCTCCCTGGCACCTTGACTCCAAACCCAACACCCTGATACCCAACACCTCACTCCCTGCCACCCGACACCCCGCTCCCTGGCACCCAATACCCCACTCCCTGCCACCCAGATACCCGCTCCATGACACCCAATACCCCACTCCCTGAACCCCAGTACCCCGCTCCCTGCCACCCAACTCCCCGCTCACTGGCACCCACACCCCGCTCCCTGACACCCAATACCCCGCTCCCTGACCCCCAGTACTCTGCTCCCTGCCACCCAACACCCTGCACCCTGGCACCCAATACCCCGCTCCCTGCCACCAAATATGCATTTCCCTGACACCCAATACCACCCTCCCTGCCACCCAACACCCTGGCACCCTGCACCCTGGCACCCGACACCTTGGCACCCAACGTCCCGCTCCCTGCCACCCAACACCCTGCTCCCTGCCACCCAACACCCCACTCGCTCCCTGGCACCTTGACTCCAAACCCAGCACCCTGATACCCAACACCCCGCTCCCTGCCACCCAAAATCCTGCTCTCTGGCACCCAACACCTTGCCGCCCAAACACCCTGATCCCTGCCACGCAACACCCTGCTCCCTGGCCCCCAACATTCTGGCACCCAACGTCCTGCTCCCTGCCACCCAACACCCTGCTCCCTGTCACCCAACACCCCACTCACTCCCTGGCACCTTGACTCCAAACCCAGCACCCTGATACCCAACACCCCGCTCCCTGCCACCCAAAATCCTGCTCTCTGGCACCCAACACCTTGCCACCCAAACACCCTGATCCCTGCCACGCAACACCCTGCTCCCTGGCCCCCAACATTCTGGCACCCAACGTCCTGCTCCCTGCCACCCAACACCCTGCTCCCTGTCACCCAACACCCCACTCACTCCCTGGCACCTTGACTCCAAACCCAGCACCCTGATACCCAACACCCCGCTCCCTGCCACCCAAAATCCTGCTCTCTGGCACCCAACACCTTGCCACCCAAACACCCTGATCCCTGCCACGCAACACCCTGCTCCCTGGCCCCCAACATTCTGGCACCCAACATCCCACTCTCTGCCACCCAACACTTTGCTCCCTGCCACTCAACACCCCACTCCCTGCCACCCAACACCCCGCTCCCTGACCCCCAGTAGCCCGCTCCCTGACACCCAATACCCTGCTCCCTGACCCCCCGTACCCCACTCCCTGCCACCCAACACCCCATTCCCTGCCACCCAACACCCCACTCCCTGCCACCCAAAACCCCGCTCCTTGACACCCAACACCCCGCTCCCTGCCACCCAACACCCCGCTCACTGGCACCGCACACTGCGCTCCCTGGTAACCAACACCCCGCTCCCTGACACCCAATACCCCGCTCGCTGACCCCCAGTACCCCGCTCCCTGCCACCAAATACCCCGCTCCCTGCCGCCCAATATGCCGTTCCCTATCACCCAACACCGGGCACCCAACACCCCGCTCCCTGCCACCCACCATCCTGCACCCTGCCACCCTACATCCTGCTCCCTGCTACACAACCCCCTGGCACCCAACACCCCGCTCCCTGGCACCCAACACCCTGCTCCGTGCCACCCAACACCCCGCTCGCTCCCTGGCACCTTGACTCCAAACCCAGCGCCCTGATACCCAACACCCCGCTCCCTGCCACCCAACACCCCGCTCACTGGCACCCAACACTGCGCTTCCTGGCACCCAACACCCCGCTCCCTGACCCCCAGTACCCCACTCCCTGACCCCCAGTACCCCGCTCCCTGCCACCAAATACCCTGCTCCCTGCCACCCAATATGCCGTTCCCTGTCACCCAACACCAGGGCACCCAACACCCCGCTCCCTGCCACCCACCATCCTGCTCCCTGCCACCCTACATCCTGCTCCCTGCTACCCAACCCCCTGGCACCCAACACCCCGCTCCCTGGCACCCAACACCCTGCTCCGTGCCACCCAACACCCTGCTCGCTCCCTGGCACCTTGACTCCAAACCCAGCACCGTGATACCCAACACCCCGCTCCCTGCCACCCAAAATCCTGCTCCCTGGCACCCAACAGCTTGGCACCCAACGTCCCGCTCCCTGCCACCCAAACACCTTGATCCCTGCCACCCAACACCCTGCTCCCTGGCCTCCAACACCCTGGCACCCAACATCCCACTCTCTGCCACCCAACACCTTGCTCCCTGCCACTCAACACCCACTCCCTGCCACCCCACACCCCGCTCCCTGACCCCCAGTAGCCCGCTCCCTGACCCCCGTACCCCACTCCCTGCCACCCAACACCCCACTCCCTGGTACCCAATACCCCGCTCCCTGCCACCCAACTCCCCACTCCCTGGCACCCAACACCCTACTCCCTGCCACCCAATACCCCGCTCCCTGACACCCAATACCGCACTCCCTGCCACCCAACACCCCGCTCACTGGCACCCAACACCCCGCTCCCTGGCACCCAACACCCCGCTCCCTGACACCCAATACCCCGCTCCCTGACCCCCAGTACCCCACTCCCTGCCACCCAACACCCCGCTCCCTACCACCCACCATCCTGTTCCCTGCCACCTTACATCCCCCCTGCTACCCAACACCCTGCCACCCAACACCCCACTCCCCGGCACCCAACATCTCGCTCCCTGACACCCAGTACCCAATACCCCACTCCCTGCCACTCAACACCCCGCTCCCTGCCACCCAACACCCTGCTTCCTGCCACCAACACCCTGGCACCCAACACCCCACCCCTTGCCACCCAACATCCTGGCAGCCAACACCCCACTCCCTGCCACCCACCATCCTGCTCCCTGCCACCCAACACCCTGCCCCCTGCCATCCAACACCCTGCCACCCAACACCCTGGCACCCAACACCCTGCTCCCTGCCACCCAACACCCCGCTCACTCCCTGGCACCTTGACTCCAAACCCAGCACCCTGATACCCAACACCCCACTCCCTGCCACCCAAAACCCTGCTCCCTGGCACCCATGCCCTGCTCGCTCCCTGGCACCTTGACTCCAAACCCAGCACCCTGATACCCAACACCCCGCTCTCTGCCACCCAAAATCCCGCTCCCTGGCACCCAACATCTGGCACCCAACATCCCGCTCCCTGCCACCCAACAGCCTGGCCCCTGGCACCTTGACTCCAAACCCATCACCCAGATACCCAACACCCTGGCCCCTGATCCCGAACACCCTGCCCGTTAGCACCCAATGCCCCGCTTCCTGGCACCTTGACTCCAAACCCAGCACCCTGATACCCAACACCCTGCCTCTGGCACCCAACACCCCGCTCCTGGCACCCAATACCCCGCCCCCAGGCCCCTGATTCCCAACACCCCGCTCCCTGATTCCAAATCCAGCACCCTGTCACCCCACTTCCTGGCCCCTGACACCCAGCTCCTGATACTCATTGCAACACCCAGCCCAGCCCTCCCAGCACCCTGACTCCCAGCTCAACACCCTGACACCCAGCGCCCCCCAGCACCCTGACTCCCAGCTCCATGATACTGCAACACCCTGTTCTCCAAACCCAACATCCTGACTCTCAGCTCAGCACCGTGGCTCCAAACTCAACACCCTGACTCCCAGCTGAGCACCCTGACTCCCAGCTCAGCACCCTAATACCCAGCTCAGTGCCCCCCAGCACCCAGCTCAGTGTCCTCCAGCACCCCATCCCCCAACACCTGACTCCCAGCTCAGCACCGTGGCTCCAAACCCAACACCCTGACTCCCAGCTGAGCACCCTGACTCCCAGCACCCTGACACCCAACACCTTTGCAGATATAATGTACCTTTTTGAAGAATTGGAAGGCATCAGTCTGCCTGTTCACCCACCACCCCCTGTGCTCACTGACCTACGTTGGTTTCAGGGCCTGCAATGTCTCACTTTTAAAATTGTCATCCTTGCTTCTAAATAACTTGTCCTTGTTCCTCCCTATCTGTAATCTTTTGCAGCCCAAAAATCCTCTGGGATCTCTACAATTCTGGCCTCTTGCACATGCCTTCGCTCCAGTGTTGCTGGCCTTACCTTCAGCTGTGTGGAGCCCTAAACTCTGGAATTACCTCCTGAAATCTCTCTGCCTCTTCTTTTAAAATGCCCCTTAAAACTTATCTCCTTGTCTAAGCCATTGGTCACCTATTCTAATATCCCTTTATGTGGCTTGATGCCAAATTCAGTTTGATAATGAATTATGTGAAGTGTCTTGCATTTGACAGAGTAGATAGGGAGAAACTGACCCTTTTAATATGTGAATGTTGTTATTTCAATGCAAATTCTTGTGTTTGTAATACAGTTGTGCCTTCAGCTCAGTTCGGTATTGTCTTTTGGAATCTGCTCCTCTCCCACAACCACTCCAAAACATTCCTTTACTGATTGTGAAGCTATCACTTCTTGCTGGCTCCATGGACCAATATGTTTAAAGAGGTATTTTTTTACCATTTTTACATCTGGCCCTTTTTGCATAGGTATTTTTATTGTTTATCAAGAATAGGATAACTGCTGGATTGTTGTTTGTCGTATAGAATTTGAGTATTGCTGAAAAAGGAGACTTGGCAAAGCTTTTCATTTTGCACTCATCAGGACACTTCACCAGTATAAAGGAAAAGCAGCAAACTTGTTGGGGCAGCACGATGGCACAGTGGTTAGCACTGCTGCCTCACAGCATCAGGGACCCTGGTTCGATTTATGGCTTGGGTCATTGTCTGTATGAAGTTTGCACGTTCTCTCTGTGTCTGCGTGGGTTTCCTCCAGGTGCTCCGGTTTCCTCCCACAGTCCAAAGATGTGCAGATTAGATGAATTGGCCATGCAAATTGCCCCTGTCAGGGGAATTAGCTAGGGTAAATGCATGGGGTTATGGGGATAGGGCCTGTGTGGGATTGTGGTCAGCGCAGTCTTGATGGGCCAAATGGCTGCCTTCTGCACTGTAGATTCTATTATTCTATTCTATGATTCTGTGTTTGAGACGATGATGTTGATTGAGTCACAGAATTGTTATGGGGCAAGAGGAAGCCTTTCGGCCCATCGTATCTGCACCAGCTCTCCAAATAAATATTAAGTATTATGCTATTCTCATCCTTCTTCCTCATGCTCCCTAGTCAAATAATTATCTAATGCGGTCTTGAATGCCTCGATTGAACCTGCCTCCATCACACTTCCAGGCAGAACAATCCAGACCTAAATCACTTGCTGTGAAAAAGTTTTTTTCTCACATCGCATTTGCTTCTTTTGTAATTCATTTTAAATATGTACCCTCTCATTCTTGTTGCTTTTACAAGCAGGACCAGTTTCTCCCTATCTACTGTGTCCAGCCTCCTCATGATTTTGAACATCTCTATCAAATTTCCTCTTAGCCGCCTTCTCTTCAAGGAGAACAGTTCAAACCTCACCAATCTAATTAAGAAGGTAATTAAGAAGGCAAATGGAATTTTGCCCTTCATTGCTAAAGGGATGGAGTTTAAAAACAGCGAGGTTATGTTGCAGCTGTATAAGGTGCTGGTGAGGCCACACCTGGAGTACTGTGTACAGTTATGGTCTCCTTACTTGAGCAAGGATATACTGGCACTGGAGGGGGTGCAGAGCAGATTCACTAGGTTGATTCCAGAGTTGAGTGGGTTGGCTTATGAGGAGAGGCTGAGTAAACTTGGAATTCAGAAAAATGAGGGGAGATCTTATAGGAACATATAAGATTATGAAGGGAATAGATAAGATAGAAGCAGGGAAGTTGTTTCCACTGGCGGGCGAAACTAGAACTAGGGGGCATAGCCTCAAAATAAGGAGAAGCCGATTTAGGACTGAGTTGAGGAGGAACTTCTTCACACAAAGGGTTGTGAATCTGTGGAATTCCCTGCCCAGTGAAGCAGTTGAGGCTACCTCATTGAATGTTTTTAACGCAAGGAATTAAGGGTTATGGTGAGCGGGTGGGTAAGTGGAGCTGAGTCCACAAAAAGATCAGCCATGATCTTATTGAATGGCGGAGCAGGCTCGAGGGGCCAGATGGCCTACTCCTGCTCCTAGTTCTTATGTTCTTATGTTCTATCCTCATAACTGAAGTTTCTCATCCCTGGAACCATTCTTGTAAACCTTTTCTGCACTCTCTCCAATGCGTTCATATCCTTCCTATAGTGTGGCATCAAGAACCGGACACAGTATTCCAGCTGAGTTCTAACTAGTGTCTTGTATAAATTCAGCATAACCTCCTTGTTCTTGGACTCTATACCCTTATTAATACTGTATGTTTTATTAACTCTCTCTCCACCTATCCTGCCACCTTCAATGATTTATGCATATATACACGCAGGTCATTTCCTCATTTCCAAGAACCAGATCCAACACTGCATCCTTTCTTGTTGGACTACTTTCTTGTTCTACCACTGTAGAAAATTTTCCTGAAAATAATCTACGAACATTAGCCTCTCTCTGTCCTTTACATTACCATTATCCTAGTCTACATTTGGGTAATTAAAATCCCCACTAAAAACTCCATCATGTTTGCATCTCTGTAGCTCTGTATTGGGTAAACTGGGGTTGTTCTCCCTGGAAAGACGGAGAATGACGGGAGACCTAATAGAGGTGTACAAGATTATGAAGGGGATAGATGGGGTGAACAGTGGGAAGCTTTTTCCCAGGTCGGAGGTGACGATCACGAGGGGTCACGGGCTCAAGGTGAGAGGGGCAAAGTATAACTCAGATATCAGAGGGATGTTTTTTACACAGAGGGTGCTGGGGGCCTGGAATGCGCTACCAAGTAGGGTGGTGGAGGCAGGCACGCTGACATCGTTTAAGACTTACCTGGATAGTCACATGAGCAGCCTGGGAATGGAGGGATACAAACGATTGGTCTAGTTGGACCAAGGAGCGGCACAGGCTTGGAGGGCCGAAGGGCCTGTTTCCTGTGCTGTACTGTTCTTCCCTGCAAATTTGTTACTCTGTATCTTTCCCACTAGTTGCTGGTCTATAAACAACACTGAGCAATGTAATTGCATCCTTTTTGCTCTTTAGCTCAAGCCAAATTGTTTCTGCCCTTGAACCTTAATTAATAGCAACACCCCTCCTCCTTTCTTCCCTATCTTTTCTGAACATCTTGTTCACAGGAATATTTAACACTTAGTCCTGCCCTTTAGCCAGATCTCTGTAATCGCTACAACATCAGATTTCCATATCGCAATCTGCAGCTGTAACTCCCCAATCTTATTTATTATACTTTTTGAGTTCACATACATGCACAGTAACTCTGATTTAAACGTCATTCTCCCTTACTCCAAATTCACCTGTTAACTTGCTATTCTCTAATCCAGTGCTATCTTTCTCCCCCAGTATTTTGTGCATCCTAGTATTCCTCTCTAATATCCTCTTCTGGTTCCCACACCTCTGCCAAGTTAGTTTGAAGCCCTTCCAACAGCACTGGCAAAACATGAGCAAGGAACTCAGTCCCAGCTCTGTTCAAGTGCAACCCATCTGACTTGTACAGGTGCCATCTTCCCCAAAAGCATTGCAACTATCCCAGGAATGGCTGATTCATTTCCCAGGGTAATGCCTTGACAAATTAGGGTCAAGCTGCTGGTTTAAATTTCAAACAATGCCTGACAGTTATCTGCCAATCACTATCAACTGTTGTGTTCTCCATGGCAACTCCTCTACCAATCAGCATTCCCTTCTCATACAGTATAAATTGTTGTTATCCCCTTAATGTGGAGATGCCGGCGTTGGACTGGGGTATGCACAGTAAGAAGTCTCACAACACCAGGTTAAAGTCCAACAGGTTTATTTGGTAGTAAATACCATAAGCTTTCGGAGCACTGCTCCTTCGTCAGATGGAGTGGATATCTGCTCTCAAACAGTGCACAGACACGGAAATCAAGTTACAGAATACTAATTAGAATGCGAATCTCTAAAGCCAGCCAGGTCTTAAAGGTACAGACAATGTGGGTGGAGGGAGCATTCAACACAGGTTAAAGAAATGTGTATTGTCTCCAGACAGAACAGATAGTGAGATTCTACAAGCCCAGGAGGCAAGCTGTGGGGGTTACTGATAATGTGACATAAATCCAACATCCCGGTTTAGGCCGTCCTCATGTGTGCGGAACTTGGCTATCAGTTTCTGCTCAGCGACTCTGCGCTGTCGTGTGTCGTGAAGGCCGCCTTGGAGAACGCTTACCTGAAGATCCAAGGCTGAATGCTCGTGACTGCTGAAGTGCTCCCCCACAGGAAGAGAACAGTCTTGCCTGGTGATTGTCGAGCGGTGTTCATTCATCCGTTGTCGTAGCGTCTGCATGGTTTCCCCAATGTACCATGCCTTGGGACATCCTTTCCTGCAGCGTATCAGGTAGACAATGTTGGCCGAGTTGCAAGAGTAGGTACCGTGTACCTGGTAGATGGTGTTCTCACGTGAGATGATGGCATCCGTGTCGATGATCCGGCACGTCTTGCAGAGGTTGCTGTGGCAGGGTTGTGTGGTGTCGTGGTCACTGTTCTCTCTCACTCTGTCCACCGTGTCCCGTGTTTGTCTTCTGTGGAGGTCGGTGCGGTTTTTCGCTGTGGCGCGTTGGAACTGTTGATCGATGAGTCGAGCGCCATATCCTGTTCTTATGAGGGCATCTTTCAGCGTCTGGAGGTGTCTGTTGCGATCCTCCTCATCCGAGCAGATCCTGTGTATTCGGAGGGCTTGTCCGTAGGGGATGGCTTCTTTTACGTCTTTAGGGTGGAAGCTGGAGAAGTGGACCATCATGAGGTTATCCGTGGGCTTGCGGTACAGTGAGGTGCTGAGGTGACCGTCCTTAATGGAGATGCGTGTGTCCAAGAATGCAACCGATTCCGGAGAGTAGTCCATGGTGAGTCTGATGGTGGGATGGAACTTGTTGATGTCATCATATAGTTGTTTCAGTGATTGCTCACCATGACTCCAAAGGAAGAAAATGTCATCGATGTATCTAGTGTATAGCATCGGTTGAAGGTCCTGTGTGGTGCTCCCTCCACCCACATTGTCTGTACCTTTAAGACCTGGCTGGCTTTAGAGATTCGCATTCTAATTAGTATTCTGTAACTTGATTTCCGTGTCTGTGCACTGTTTGAGAGCAGATATCCACTCCATCTGACGAAGGAGCAGTGCTCCGAAAGCTTATGGTATTTACTACCAAATAAACCTGTTGGACTTTAACCTGGTGTTGTGAGACTTCTTACTGTTGTTATCCCCTTATACAGGTATTCTTGCAAAGTGTCCTGATGAGTGCAAGATATAAGGTTGTTTTTGGCTAGATCATGGAAAATCCTTCCGGTATTTTTAGAGCTCAAAACCAATTTCCAGAATCTTCACTCAGATTTTGTCTGGCAATCTTTGTAAACCAGTTTTAATTCTGTAGCTGCTTGATTTTGTTATGTACTTTTTCCTTTTTATTATTTTCCAGCACTCGCAGTCAAAAGTAAAGTTTATCTATTAGTCAGAAGTAGGCTTACATTCACACTGCAATGAAGTCACTGTGAAAGTCCCCTCCCATGGTCACTCCCTTAGTATAAGAATTAACTGCGCAGATGGTTATTACTCGATATGATGTAATTGGGATCACGGAGATCTGGCTCCAGGGTGACCAGGGATGGGAATTCAACATCCAGGGGTATTCAATATCCAGGAAAGATAGATGGAAAGGAAAGGGGGTGGGGGGGGGGGGGGGGGGGGGGCGGTTAACGTGGGGGGTGAGATAGTATTGCTGGTTAAAGAGGCAATTGTGATTTGATTTGATTTATTATTGTCACATGTATTAGTATACGGTGAAAAGTCTTGTTTCTTGCACGTGATACA
The DNA here is from genome assembly GCF_964213995.1 of Mustelus asterias. Classification (NCBI taxonomy): domain Eukaryota; kingdom Metazoa; phylum Chordata; class Chondrichthyes; order Carcharhiniformes; family Triakidae; genus Mustelus; species Mustelus asterias. The sequence goes on from NC_135807.1 coordinate 3,764,696, forward strand.
GACATGCATACCGTTTATAGAGAAGGAAAGGAGAGAGTGCAGAATGTAGCATTACATTTTTCCCGACAGATAGTGCAATAGTAAGTAAGGAAGGACATTTGCCTGCACGATGTGGAATCTGTATGGGTGGAACACCAAAGGACAAAAAATGCTCGTGGGAGTTGTGAACAGACCACCAAACAGTAGTAGTGAGGTTGGGGATGGCATCAAGCAGGAAATTAGGGATATGCAGTAAGGGTACAGCAGGTATGGGTGACTTCAATCTGCGTATTGATTGGGCTCACCAAACTGGTAGCAATGCGATGGTGGAGGATTTCCTGGAATGTGTAAGGGATGGTTTTCTCGACCAAAATGGCGAGGCATCAACTAGAGAGCAGGCCGTTCTAGACTGGGTATTGTGTAATGAGGGAGGATTAATTAACAACCTTCTGGTGCGAGATCTTTTGGGGAAGAGTGACCATAGTATAGTAGAATTCTTCATTAAGATGGAGAGTAACACAGTTAAGTCTGAGACTATGGTCCTGAACTTGAGGAAAGCCAGTTTTGATGGTATGAGACGTGCATTGGCTAGGATAAGCTGGCAAAGGATACTTGAGAGGTTGACGGTGGATAGGCAATGGCAGACATTTAAAGAACACATGGATGAACTTTAACAACTGTACATCCCTGTCTGGCCTAAGAGTAAAACAGGGAAGGTGGCTCATCCATGGCTAACAAGGGAAATCAGGGATAGTGTTAAAGCCAAAGAGGAGGCAGATAAAGTGACCAGAAAAAGCAGCAAAGCTGAGGACCGGGAGAAATTTAAAATCCAGCAGAGGAGGACAAAGGGTCTAATTCAGACGGGGACAATAGAATACAAGAGTAGGCTTGCATACATAAAAACTGACTGCAAAAGCTTCTATAGATATGTGAAGAGAAAAGGACTGGGGAAGACAAATGTAGGTGCTAGATGGCCTACTCCTGCTCCTATTTCTTATGTCCCTTACAGTTAGAATCAGGTAAATTTATAATGGGCAACAAAGAGATGGCAGACCAGCTGAACAAATATTTTGGATCTGTCTTCACTAAAGAGGACACAAATAACCTTCCAGAAATAGAGGACAAATGGTCTAGCATGAAGGAGGAACTAAAAGAAATCCTTATTAGTCAGGAAATTGTTGGGATTAAAACCCAATAAGTCCACAGGGCCTGATTGCTCTGCATCTCAGAGAACTCAAGGAAATGGCCCAAGAAATAGTGGACACATTGGTGATCATTATCCAACATCCTATAGACTCTGGGAGAGTTCCATTGGATTGGAGGGTGGCTAAGATAACCCCACTTTTTAAAGAAGGAGGGAGAGAGAAAGAAAACGGGGAATTACGGACCGGTTAGCCTGACATCGGTGGTGCGGAAAATGCTGGAGTCAATTAGTAAGGGTGCAATAACTGGGCATTTGGAAAGTGGTGACATGATTGGTCCAAGTCAGCACGGATTCACTAAAGGGAAATCGCGTTTTGAGAATGTGACCAGTAGAGTAAACCAGTTTTAATTCTGTAGCTGCTTGATTTTGTTATGTACCTTTTCCTTTTTATTATTTTCCAGCACTCGCAGTCAAAAGTAAAGTTTATCTATTAGTCAGAAGTAGGGTTACATTCACACTGCAATGAAGTCACTGTGAAAATCCCCTCCCATGGTCACTCCCTTAGTATAAGAATTAACTGCGCAGATGGTTATTACTTGATAGGATGTAATTGGGATCACGGAGATCTGGCTCCAGGGTGACCAGGGATGAGAATTCAACATCCAGGGGTATTCAATATCCAGGAAAGAGTGGACAAAGGTGAACCATGGATGTTGTGTATCTGGACTTTCAAAAGGCTTTTGACAAGGTCCCACACAAGAGATTAGTGAGCAAAATTAAAGCTCATGATTTTGGGGATAATATATTGATGTGGATAGAGAACTGCTTGGGGATAGGAAGCAGAGAGTGGGAATAAACGGGTCCTTTTCAGAGTGGCAGGCAGTGACCAGTGGGGCACCCCAGCTATTCACAATATACATTAATGATTTGGACGAAGGAATTGAATGCAATATCTCCAAATTTGCGGATGACACTCAGCTGGGTGGCAGTGTGTGCTGTGAGGAGGATGCTAAGAGGCTGCAGGGTGACTTGGACAGGCAGGCTAAGTTGGCAAATATTTAGCAAATGCAATATAACGTAGATAAATGTGAGGTTATCCACTTTGGTGACAAAATCAGGAAGGAAGATTATTATCTGAATGATGGCAGTTTAGGAAAAGGGGAAGTGCAACGTGACCTGGGTGCCATGGTGGAACAATCGCTGAAGGTTGGTATGCAGGTACAGCAGGTGGTGAGGAAAGCTTTGATTTGATTTATTCTCACATGAATAAGTATACAGTGAAAAGTATTGTTTCTTGCGCGCTTTACAAAGCATACTGTACATAGAGGAGGGAGTCGAGAGTGCAGAATGTAGCATTACAGTTATAGCTAGGGTGTAGAGAAAGATCAACTTAATGTGAGGTGAGTCCATTCAAAAGTCTGATGGCAGCAGAGCAGGAGCTGTTCTTGAGTTGGTTGGTTCGTGACCTCAGACTTTGTATCTTTTACCCAACAGAAGAAGATGGAAGAAAATATGTCTGGGTGCATGGGGTCCTTAATTATGCTGGCTGCTTTTCCGAGACAGTGTCAATGGATGGGAGGTTGGTTTGAGTGATGGATTGGGCTACATTCACGACCTTTTGTAGTTCCTTGCGGTCTTGGGCAGAGCAGCAGCCATACCAAGCTGTGATATAACCAGAAAGAATGCTTTCAATGGTGCATTTGTAAATGTTGGTAAGAATCGTAGCGGACATGGCAAATTTCCTTAGTCTTCTGAGAAAGTAAAGGCGTTGGTGGGCTTTTTTAACTATAGAATCGGCATGGGGGGAGCAGGAGAGGTTGACGCTTCCTGAATTCAATGACTATCTTCTTCGTTTTGAGGGAGAAGTTATTGTCGTTGCACCAGTTCACCAGATTCTCTATCTCTTTCCTGTACTGTGTCTCGTCATTGTTTGAGATCCAACCCACTATGGCAATGTCATAAGCAAACTTGAAAATCGAGTTGGAGAGGAATTTAGCCGCATAGTCATAGGTGTATAAGGAATATAGTAAGGGGCTGAAGACATAGCCTTGTGGGGCAACAGTATTGAGGATGATCGTGGACGGAGTGTTGTTGCCTATCCTTACTGATTGCGGTCTGTGGGTTAGAAAGTTCGGGATCCAGATGCAGAGGGAGGAGCTGAGCCCCAGGCTACGGAGTTTGGGGATGAATCTTGTAGGAATAATGGTGTTGAGGCTGAGCTGCAGTCAATAAATAGGAGTCTGACATAGGTTATCTAGGTGTTCCAGGGGTACGGCTGTGGACCTGTTGTGATGGTTGGTGAACTGTGGTGGATCCAGGCAATCTGGGAGGCGTGAATTGATTCGTGCCATGACTAACCTTTTGAAGCACTTCATAATGATGGATGTCAGACCGGATGATAGTCATTAAAGCACGCTGCCAGGCTTTTCTTTGGTACTGGGATGATGGTCGTGCCAGCTAATGGCATGCTGGCTTTCATAGCAAGATGATTTGAGTCTAGGAGTAAAGATGTCTTGCTGCAGTTATATAAGGTCTTATTGAGGCCACACCTTGAGTGTTGTGTGCAGTTTTGGTCTCCTAGTCTGAGGAAGGACCATTCTTCCTATTGCGGATGTCCAGCGAAGGTTCACCAGACTGATTCCTGGAATGGCAGGACTGACATGTGAAGAGAGACTGGATTGACTGGGCTTGTACTCACTGGAATTGAGAAGAATGAGAGGGGATCTCATAGAAACATATAAAATCCTGATGGGACTGGACATGCTTGATGCAGGAAGAATGTTCCCAATGTTGGGGAAGTCCACAACTAGGGGTCACAGTCTAAGAATAAGAGGTAAGCCATTCAGGACTGAGATGAGGAAGAGCCTCTTCACTCAGAGAGTTATGAACCTGTGGAATTCTCTACCACAGAAAGCTGTTGGGGCCAGTTTGTTAAATGTGTTCAAGAGGGAGGTGGACGTGGCCCTTGTGGCTAGAGGGATCAAGGGGTATGGAGAGAAAGTGAGAGTGGGATACTGCAAGTGCATGATCAAAAATGATCATATTGAATGGTGGTGCGGGCTCGAAGGGCCAAATGGCCTACTCCTGCACCTATTTTCTATGTTAAGATGGTGAGTGTATCAACTCATTTTCATCAATGCAGTTCTTTAATTGACAGCTAGAAGGTGTATGGAAAATGATGATACTTTGGCTTGACACTTCCCTCTGACAACATGTGAGGCGAATTGAGACCGCAAACATGCATCTCAACATTTTTACATTACTTCATCTGTGCATTTTTTAAAAAAAGTGCATATTTCCCACTCGGAGATGTTGCCTACACTAAATAACGGCATTACAGAATTTTTTTCTGATCATATTTGACAAGACACCTGAACAGATTTTGCTGTTCCTAAATCAGAAAAATAATGATTAAAAGTTGCTCTGCTAATAATTTGGAAAGTTTCAATCCAATTTTTATGAGGCAATGACCCATAACACAGAATATTCAGTCACTGATTTGTTATTAGCAAAATAAGCAAGAAATTTTAGTAAGGAGCTCATGTGAAAAGCAACAGAAATATTTAAAACATTGATTGCTGTGTCTGCCAAAAATTGCCAAGCCTGGTTGCACTTATAAGGTGATGCAATTCTGTTCTCTTGAACCACTGCAGTCCATGTGGATAGAAAGTGACCCAATGACAATGAGAAGCAATTGACGATTATGTGTTCAAGTCAAGATGGTGTGCAGTCTTGTGGGGAACTTGTAGGTGATGGTGTTTCCATTTGCTTGCTGCCCTAATTCTTCTAGGAGGTGAAGGTCATAGGACTACATCCTGTAAAAGTATCACAGCAAGCACCAAATACTGATTATGGAGTCAGTAGACAGTAAAGCAAGTTAATGTAGCATCAATCAAGGAGTCTTCCTTTGCCTTGCATTATGCCAGGATTTGAACCAGGATTCCTGGTCTTTGATCTGTTCTGGTCGCCACAGTATTTTTGTGGCTAGTCCAGTTCAGTTTTTGGTCAATGGTAACCCCCAGGATGTTGATAGTGGGGGATTCAGTGATAGTAATGTGATTGAGTGTCAAGGGGCAATGTCTTGTTAGAGATGTAGATTATCTGGTGTGAATGTTACTTGCCACTTGTCAGCTCAAACCTGGCTATTATCCAGGTCTTGTTGCATTTGGACATAGACTGCTTCAGTATCTGAGGAGTTGCAAATGATGCTGTACATTGCACAATCATCAGCAAACATCCCCACTTCTGACCTTACGATAGAAGGAGAGTCATTGATGAAGCAGCTGAAGATGGTTGGGCCTGGGACACTACCCTGAGGGACTCCTGCAGTGATGTCCTGGGAATGAAATGATTGACCTCCAACCACCACAACCATCTTCCTTTGTGCCAGGTATTACTCCAAACCAGCAGAGAGTTTGCCCCCTGACTCCCATTGATTCTAGTTTTGCTAGGGCTCCTTGATGACATACCTGGTCAAATGCTGCTTGATGTCAAGGGCTGTCACTCTCACCTCACCTCTGGAATTCAGCTCTTTTGTCCATTTTTGAACCAAGGCTGTAATGTCAGGAGCTGAGTGACTCTGGCGAAACCCAATCTGGCTGTCACTGAGCAGGTTATTGCTGAGCAGGTGCTGCTTGATAGAGCTGTGGATCCATCACTTTACTGATGATCGAGAATAAATTGATGGGCAATAATGGGCTGGGTTGGACTTGTCCTGCTTTTTGTGTACAGGACATACCTGGGCAACTTTCCACATTGTCGGGTAGATGCCAGTGTTGCAATGATACTGAAACAACTTGGCTGGAGGAGCGACAAGTTCTGGAACATAGGTCTTCAGTATGATTGCCGGAATGTTGACAGGGCCCATTGCCTTTGCAATATCCAGTGCCTCCAGCTGTTTCTTGATATTATGGAGCCTCCTCCTCCAGTGAGTTGTTTAATTGTCCATCACCATTCATGATTAGATGTGGCAGGACTGTAGGGCTTGGATTTGATCTGTTGGTTGTGGAATCACTTAAAATGAAGTGTCAACCTGGTTGAATACATCTGAGTGGCTTGCTAGGTAATTTCAGAGGGAATTTAAGAGTCACATGTCTGGGTGCATATGGGCGCCAGAGAAGGTAAGGATGGCAAGTTTGCTTCTCTAAAGGACATTAGTGAACCAAATGGGTTGTCGTGACAATCGCTACTGGTTTCATGGCCATCATTAGACTTTCAATTCCAGATGTTTTATCAAGTTTAAATTCCACCATCTGCCATGGTGGGATTTGAACCTGGATCCCCAGAGCATTACTCTGGGTCTCTGGATTACTTGTCCAATGACAAGACCGTTATGCCAACTTTCTGTAGATCAATCCAGTCAATCTCATTTCCAGTCATCTCCCCACAGCCCTGAACGTTTATTTTCCTCCAATTTCCTTTTGAAAGCATTTACTGTCTTCACTTCCACCACCTTTGGTTCCCAATCATTACCACTTGCTGTGTAAAAATTAGTTCTTCCTAGGTCCCTTCTGCATCTCTTACCCAAAACTTAAATCTGTGTTCCCATGTCATATGTTAAGTTGGTCTTTCTCGTCACCCTATCTGTAACACTACATTCTTTTCCTTCTCCCCATGTGAACAGAACATTGAATCACTGGTCAGAACATTGAATACAGGAGTTGCGACGTCTTGTTGAAGTTGTACAAGACATTGGTAAGGCCACACTTGGAATACTGTGTACAGTTCTGGTCACCCTATTATAGAAAGGATATTATTAAACGAGAAAGAGTGCAGAAAAGATTTACCTGGATGCTCCCGGGACTTGATGGTTTGAGTTAAAAGGAGGGGCTGGATAGGCTGGGACTTTTTTCTCTGGAGCGTAGAAGGCTGAGGGGTGATCTTATAGAGGTCTATAAAATAATAAGGGGCATAAATCAGCTAGATAGTCAATATCTTTTCCCAAAGGTAGGGGAGTCTAAAACTAGAAGGCATAGGTTTAAGGTGAGAGGGGAGAGATACAAAAGTGTCCAGAGGGGCACTTTTTTCACACAGACGGTAGTGAGTGTCTGGAACAAGCTGCCAGAGGTAGTAGTAGAGACGGGTACAATTTTGTCTTTTAAAAAGCATTTAGACAGTTACATGGGTACGATTGATATAGAGGGATATGGGCCAAATGCGGGCAATTGGGACTGGCTTTGGGGTTTAAAAAAAAGGGCGGCATGGACAAGTTGGGCCGAAGGGTCTGTTTCCATGCTGTAAACCTCTATGACTCTACTCAATGAACGTTATGTCTGGTCTATATAGCGCGCAATTGGGGGCGATTCTTCCATCGCGACCCACAAATTTTCGGGTGGGTCGCATCAGGAGATGCGCGTGCCGGCCATTTCACAGGATTCGCGCATGTGTTCCCAACGCATGAGCGTCTCCCAGAGCCGGAGAACAGTCGCAGTCGGGACCGCGCTGGGAAACCGGCGGGAAGAGAGGTAAGTGATTTAAATCATTTTAAAATGTATTTTAAATCTATTTTAAATGTGATTATCTCATGATAGTATCTCCCACCCCACCACGAGTACTTCATTCCGGCGGGGTTTAGAATAGCTCCCCACATTCGGGGAGACCCTGCTGGAATGAAGGGGGGCAATTGGGGCACCCAGAGAGTCGGGCAGCAGGGATGTGATGCCCCCAGGGCATGGGCACCCTGACAGTGCCAGCTTGTGCCCCCAGCACTGCCCAAAGGGGAAAGTGCCCATGCCAAGGGGATGGGGCCTATTGTGGACAGGGCCTAGAGGGTGTTCGGTGGGAGTGAGGGGTCCCGCTGCCACTCGGCATGGGGATCAGTCTGAGCTGGAGGGAGGCCAGCAATCGAGGTGGGCTGGGGGGGGAAGGGTATGGTAATCTGCTGGGGGGGTGGCCTGCCTCCCGTTTCGGGGGGGGGTGGCTGGAGAGGCAGCACTGTGGGGGTCCCGGGCTGGCCAGCGATCGAGCTGGCCAGCAAACGGGGAGACTGACAGATTGGGGCCACTGCGCATGCGCAGAGTTCTAGAACTGTCAGACTCTGGTGTGAATAGGCCTCGCCCCCCATATTCACGATTGTGACCTCTGCATTGCACAGAGTGGAGAGGTTCAGATCTGAAGTTGCACTGAAAAAACAATCATGATCTAGAACAGTTTTCCCGCCAATTTAGCACTTTTGGGAGAATCGGCCCCCAATACTTTTCCCTGTATCCCAATACAAGTGACAATAATAAATCAAATCAAATCAAAATCAAACCATCAGCTAGTGGGAACACCATTTCTTTATCTACCTTCTCTAAACCTATCATAATTTTGTACACCACTATTAAATCCCTACTCAAGCTCATTTGCTTCAAGGAGAACAACCCCAGCTTCCTTGTAGTTAAAATCCCCCATCCTTTGAACCAGAATGGTAAATCTCAATGACCCACAGATCTCCCCAAAGGTGGGCACAGGAGGAATATAACACTTCCAGTACAAACCATGGAACACAAAAGGAAGTTCAATCACTTGTGAATTGAGAGCTGCAAGTTGTGTGTGTATATAAAATTGGAAAATATGAAAAACAAAGCCCCCCTTAGTTCTTGGTTCCCGTGCATAAGGAAGAAAATTGTTGCCTTAGAGGGGATAAGAGTGTGATCCTAAGAGTTTGCTGAAGAAGAATGTGTCTCTGCTTTCAGGAGTTTAGAAAAATTAGAGGTCATCTCACTTAGATCTCAAACAATAGACAAGATGGAGTACAGGAATGAGATAGAGAATCTGGTGAACTGGTGCGACAACAATAATATCTCCCTCAATGTCAACACAATGAAGGAGATAGTCATTGACTTCAGGAAGCTTAGTGGAGAACATGCCCCTGTCTACGTCAATGGGGAGACATAGAAATGGTCGTGGGCTTCAGGTTTTTAGGTGTCCAGATCACCAACAACCTGTCCTGGTCCCCCCATGCCGACACTATAGTTAAGAAAGCCCACCAATGCCTCTACTTTCTCAGAAACTAAGAAAATTTGGCATTTCAGTTACGATGCTCACCAACTTTTACAGATGCACCATAGAAAGCATTCTTTCTCGTTGTATCACAGGTTGGTATGGCTCCTGCTCTGCCCAAGACTGCAAGAAACTACAAAAGGTTGTGAATGTAGCCCAATCCATCACGCAAACTGGCCTCCCATCCACTGACTCTGTCTACGCTTTCCGCTGCCTCGAAAAAGCAGCCAGCATAATTAAGGACCCTATGCCCATCGGACATACTCTCTTCCACTTTCTTCCGTCAGGAAAAAGATGCAAAAGTCTGAGGTCACGTACCAACCGACTCAAGAACAGCTTCTTCCCTGCTGCCATCAGACACCAAGTTGATCTTTCTCTACACCCTAGCTATATTGTAACACTACATTCTGAACTCTCTCCTTTCCTTCTCTATGAACGGTATGCTTGTCTGTATCACCTGCAAGAAACAATACTTTTCACCGTATACTAATAGGTGACAATAATAAATCAAATCAAAATAGTCATAGAGGTTTATAGCATGGAAACAGGCCCTTCAGGCCCAACTTGTTCATGTCACTCAGTTTTTACGACAAAGCTATTGCCAATTGCCCGCGTTTGGCCCATATCCCTCTATACCCATCTTCCCATGTAACTGTCTAAATGCTTTTTAAAAGACAAAATTGTACCTGCCTCTACTACTACCGCTGGCAGCTTGTTCCAGACACTCACCACCCTCTGCATGAAAGAATTGCCCCTGGACCCTTTTGTATCTCTCCCCTCTCACCTTAAACCTCTGCCCTCTAGTTTTAGACTTCCCTACCTTGGGGAAAAGATGTTGAGTATCTACTTCATCCATGTCCTTATTATTTTATAGACCTCAAAGAGCTTAATGTTCTTTCAGAGTCTCTGGGTTCTCTCCATAATGCCATTTTTTAAGCACCAACATAACAACAGAAGTTATAGTTCAAGCAGAAAGCGTGAAAATCAGGGCACTTAGGGATGAAGTAAAACATTGCTTTGTCAATGCCTCGTGTTTGAAATACAAAACACTTTTGTGTATTTGGGGATTGTTATTAGCAAAACTCGTATGCAATGAAGAAGATTTAATATGTGTAAAAATGTAATCAGCTTAAGCTAATGGAAATATAAAGGTTTGTTTTGCGTCTACATTGCTTTCTTTTTCTCCTTCATTCAGAAGTGCCGAACCAATCCCAAAATGGCTTGCAGTAAATCTGTAGTTCCCTATGGCTTCAAGACACTTGTTGAAACACTCGGCAAATCTATTCTGTTTGAACAACCTACAGATATACACCAGTTCGCCTCGATCTACTTCAAGGAATTACTGGAATTTAGAGCAGGTTTGTGTTCAGTTTATCTCCATGTAATATGATCGGTATTTCAAAAATTCTTCTTTTGTATCCAAATAATTAAGTGTAGTTTTATTAAGAGTCAAAAATATAAGCCATAATATGTTTCTTCTGTCATGCAGTTAACCCAACTCTAGATTTAAAAGAACTGGTGCATTTATACTATATAAACAAAGGTAAGAAAAATAAATGTTGTCTGTTTACTAAACTATCTTAGTTGAAAGACTAATATTTGCCAAGTTTTTTTTGAAAAACTGTATTCCTCATAACTTCACAAACTTGATTGTTTGAGTGATGGAAACCCTGATTAGCAGCCATCTCCAAACTGAAAGCCATACAACTTCCATTCTGTGTCAAGAACAACAATTTATATTTATATAGCCTTTAATGTAATAAAAGGTACCAAGGTGGTGTCACGGGGTGATATAAAATAGAATTTGGCACTGAGCAACATAAACTGATATGTTTATTAGGGCAGCTACCGAAAAGCTTGGTCAAAGAAATAGATTTAAAGAGTGACTTGAAGGAAAAAGGGGGTAAAAAGGCAGAGAAGTTTAGGGACAGGATTCTAGAGCTTAGGACCTTGGCAGCTGAAAGCCCAGCCACTAATAGTGGAATAATTAAAATCAGGGATACACAAGAGGTCAGAATTAGAGGAGTGCAGAGATCTCGGAGAGTGGAGGAGCTGGAGCAGATTACACAGATAGGGAGGGGTAAAGCCATGGAAGGACATTAAAACAAGGACGTAAATTTTAAAATCCGGATTTTGGTCAATGGAGCTTACAGGGATCAGTGACGGAGGAGTGATGGGTGAGCAGGACTTGGTGCAAGTAAGGACATGGGGGATGCTAACCTAAGGTTTATGGAAGACAGAATATAGGAAGCTGGTCAGGACTGTGTTGGAATATTGAGATTACATTTGACGCTGCAGTTGCAGACAGTTTGAGTCAGCCTCAGTCAGCTGCCAGGGAGAGGAATGGAGTCAGTCACAGAGGCAGTGGCAGCAGAGTTTGCAAAGGGGATTGAGGACTGTAGCTTTTGTCTTCCCAATGTTTAGTTGGAGAAAATTTCTGCTCATTCATCATTGGATGTTGGACAAGCAGTATAGCCATTTAATTTGATTTGTCACATATATAATAGTTTACAGTGAAAAGTATTGTTTCTTGCGTGCTATACAGATAACGCATACCATACATAGAGAAGGAGAGAGTGCAGAATGTAGTGTTACAGTCATAGCTAGGGTGTAGAGAAAGATCAGCTTAATGCAAGGTAAATGCAGTAAAAAGTCTGATGGCAGCCGGGAAGAAGGTTTGAGTCAGTTGATACATAACCTTAGACTTTTGTATCTTTTTCCCGACAGAAGAAGGTGGAAGAGAATACGTCCGGGGTCCGTGGGGTCCTTGATTATGCTGATTGTTTTTCTGAGGCAGTGGGAAGTATAGACAGAGCCAATGGATGGGAGGCTGGTTTGCCTGATAGACTGGGCTTCGTTCACGACCCTTTGTAGTTCCTTGCGGTCTTGAACAGAGCAGGAGCCATACCAATCTGTGATACAACCAGAACGAATGCTTTCTATGGTGCATCTGTAAAAGTTGGTGAGAGTCGTAGCGTACATAGAGTCATAGGGTGGTATTTTAACATTTTTTGTCTAAGTGCTGGGTGGACTTGAAACTGGGAGAATTTCAGATCCGTCTTTTGGGTGTGTTTTTAGGCCCCCCCCCATACACACTCTGCTTGCAAAATTCTGAGTGAGCCTGTTGCTTGCTACAGAAGCCTATGGGCAGGGCTAAATGCACCCAAAAGCCTGCAGAGGGAGGTAGTGCGCACGTGCTGGTCTCTGATGCTACACATGCGCATTAGCAGTAGCAGGGATCTGACAGACAAAGAGAGAGCTGTCAGGCCCCTTCTAGTGCAGGCAGCCTGAAGCAGCTCTCCTTCCCTGCAATCACAGGGGCCCGTGGCCCGAGATACAGCCCCCACCAACCCCCCCTCCCCTCCCCGCCGACCGCCCAGTCCAATCGTGGAACCCCTCCCTCCTTCAGCGATTGCAGCTCTGCTGCCCTCCCGCCAACGATCACTGCAGAGTGGCAGCGGGCCCCCCTCCCCCATTAACCTTTCCCCCACTGGCCGCACCCATCATTAGTCCCATCCCCTGCCACTGCCCAGTGGGCATTGCCCAGGTGCCAGACTGGCACTGCCTGTCTGGCCCTGCTCAAGGAGCACCCCCTCCCCTCCCCCCTTGCCCTCGGCCTCTCCAGAGGACCTCAATGGGCTCCGGTTGCATCAGCAAGGCCAAGTCGACTGCTCGCTGTTCATGGAGAGCATATCTATTCCTTGCTGGCCATAATCTTTCCCGGCGATGTCATAAAGGCAGGCGAGCACCGGGCTCGCTAATGACATTTAAATGCTTCTTTAAATAAACTCCAATAAATTAACCTGCCTCTCCCCATTTCCGACACTCGTAAAATGGTGGCGGTCGCAAAAACCAACGCCAAATGTGCGAATCGTTTTACGCCCCACTTTACTATCTGGACACCTAGATAACACCTATTGCCACAACAGGTCCACAGCAGACGCTGTCTCCCTGGCCCTGCACTCAACCCTGATACACCACAATAACAAAGACACCTATGTCAGACTCCTATTTATTGACTACAGCTTAGTCTTCAACACCATTATTCCTACGAAACTCATCTCCAAACTCCATGGCCTGGGACTTGGCTCCTCTCTCTGCGACTGGATCCTCAACTTCCTAACCCATAGACCACAATCAGTAAGGATAGGCAACAACACCTCCTCCACAATCATCCTCAACACCATTGCGCCGCAAGGCTGTGCTCTCAGCCCCCAATTATACTTATACACCTTTGATTGTGTGGCCAAATTCCCCTCCAACTCGATTTTCAAGTTTGCTAACGACATACCCATGGTGGGTCGGGTCTCAAACAATGATGGACAGAGTACAGGAATGAGAGAATATGGTGAACTGGTGCGGCAACAATAATCTCTCCCTCAATGTCAACAAAATGAAGGAGATTGTCATTGACTTCAGGAAGCGTAGTGGAGAACATTCCCCTGTCTACGACATTGGGGACGAAGTAGAAATGGTCGAGAGCTTCAAGTTTCTCAGTGTCCAGATCACCAACAACCTGTCCATGCTGACACTATAGTTAAGAAAGTCCACCAATGCCTCTACTTTCTCAGAAGACTAAGGAAATTTGGCATGTCAGCTACGACTCTCACCAACTTTTACAGATGCACCATAGAAAGCATTCTTTCTGATTGTATCACAGCTTGGTATGGCTCCTGCTCTGCCAAAAACTGCAAGAAACTACAAAGTGTCGTGAATGTAGCCTGATCCATTATGCAAACCAGCCCCCCATCCAATGACTCTGTCTACATTTCCCGCTGCCTCTGCAAACCAGCCAGCATAATCAAGGACCCCAAGCATCCCGGACATTCTCTCTTCCACCTTCTTACATCAGGAAAATGTTACAAAAGTCTGAGGTCACATACCAACCGATACAAAAACAACTTCTTCCCTGCTGCCATCAGACTTTTGAATGGACCTACCTTGGATTCAGTTGATCTTTCTCTACACCCTAGCTATGACTGTAACACTACATTCTGCACTCTCTTCTTTCCTTCTCTATGAACGGCATGCTTTGTCTGTACAGCGCACAAGAAACAATACTTTTTACTGTATACTAATGCACGTGACAATAATAAATCAAATCAAATCAAATGTGAAGGCATTAGAGAAACTGGTTCTCACTCTTCTGCAGAGTGCACCCTGCATCTAATGAGCTTCCTGTGCACAATAGTTTTGTTTTGTTCATCCTCTGCATTCGGAAGGGGCCCTGCTGCTCCGTGTTTGTGAGGGTTTTGTTCCTGCCTTTGGCAAGCCAGCTTCCTCTGTTGCTATTTTCTCCTCCTTCTCTCAGGCTTGTATGCTATTATACGGGCAGCAATGAATTCAGGCTCCACCTTCATCATGGCCTCCTCTCTACAGTATCAGGGTCAATGATGGAACAAATAACCTAAACATGGGGATTAAAGCAATTCCTCAGCGTAGTCTCCTAGGCCCAACCATCTTCAGCTGCTTCATCAATGTCCTTCCCTCTACCTTAAGGAGATATTTGCAGATGATTGCAATGTTCAGCACCATTCACAACCCCTGAGATACTGAACCAGGCTGTGCCCATGTGCACCAAAACATGAACAATATTCAGGCTTGGGCTTACAAGTGGAAAGTAACACCTGTGCCACACGATTGCCAGGCAATGACCATCTTCACCAAGAGAGAATCTAACCAACTTTCCTTGACATTCAATGGCATTACCATTGCTATATCCCATTGACCAGAAACTGAACTGGATCAGCTGTCTAAACACTGTGGCTGCAAGAACAAGCCTAAAGCTGGGAATTCTGGAGATTAAAACTTAATGTTTATTTATTAGTGTCACAAGTAGGCTTACAGTAACATTACAAAGAAGTTATTGTGAAAATCCCCTAGTCGTCACGCTGCAACGCCTGTTCAGGTACACTGAGGGAGAATTTAGCTTGGCCAATGGACCTAACCAACATGTCTTTCGGCTTGTGGGAGGAAACTGGAGCACCCGGAGGAAATCCACGCAAACACAGGGCGAACATGCAGACTCTGCACAGACAGTGACCCAAGCCAGGAATCGAACCTGGTTCCTGGCGCTGTGAGGCAGCAGAGCTGCTACCATGCCACCCAATACTCACCTCCTTCCTGCTCAAAGCCTGTCCACCATCTACCAGGCACAAGTCAAGAGTGTGATGGAACACAGATGCTTCTGATAAGGTCCCTCATAACAGATTAGTGGACAAAAAGGGAAAAAAAGGAAATGTGTTCATATTGCACCACTGGCTAAAAATAAATTGGTGTGGAGCCCTTCCAGGAGAAATGCAGCTGGCCTGCTGTCATTTAATAGTCATAGGGCCATTAACAGGTTAGAGGCAGCTTCTCCATCTTTCATTCAATTCCATGTTAAGTCTGAAAGTGATGTTTTTCAATTGCAACCGAAGATCTTCATGAAGGGAGAACTGGTTAAGGTTAATTGGGTAAATAGAACTAAAGCGTAGCTTAGCGAGGTAAGGCTTGAACTCAGGTCAGGGAACTAAAAAAGGTTTATTCACAGAATAACTATACACACTAAAGAACAAGGGAAAAGGTCTTAACTCCCCAGGCTCAAAACTTTGACTACTGGAACAAACCCAGGCAAGTTTAACTGAGTCCCCAACTCAGCTCCCGATTGGACCAGTGTGTTCCAGCAGAGAATCACCCCTTAACAGGGCTACAACACCACATCCGTCCCCCTTCAAGATTCAAACTGCATACATAACAACAGATAAGTAGCTATTTACAAAAATAACCCAACAGTTATTTAAAACAGAGATGAGGAGGAATTTCTTCAGCCAGAGAGTGGCGAATCTGTGGAACTCTTTGCCACAGAAGGTTGTGGAGGCCAGGTCATTGAGTGTCTTTAAGACAGAGATAAGTTCTTGATTAATAAGGGGATCAGGGGTTATGGGGATAAGAAAAATATCAGCCATGATTGAATGATGGAGCAGACTCGATGGGCCAAATGGCCTAATTCTGCTCCTATGTCTTATGGTCTTATAGTGGTAGGGCATCAAATACAGTCCAGTCTCTCCAGAGATTTCCAAACTTACTGGGAGTGAGTTGGGCAGGCCCTTCTTTTGTTGGAGCAATCTCCTCACGCTCACCATGGGATGGACTTTCCACCTATGACGAGCTGCTTGGACCAGCGCCCTCTTCACTTGCCAATGCTGCCAAAGTCATTTCACTCACTGGAGGATGCACTTCACCATTACCAGCGCAACAATACTTAACCCGAAGCAACACTCACTTGTCTCTGCCTTAAATGATCCACATGTTTCTGCACTCTGTTTCCCAAAATGTTAATGATGTATGACACTGACCCAGTCGTTTCCACACTCCCCCCAGGATCCACACTCTCCCAAAGCTCCTTACAAAAACATGGTCGCCCACCCTGAATCCTCTCTCCAGTTTGCTTGGATCCTCCCACTTTAAGACACTCGAACCGATCTGTTTTATCACGTTGCTGGTCACCTGCTCTAATATCTCTTTATGTGGCTCCGTGTCAAAATTTATCAGTTAACACTCCTGTGACGTGCCTTGGGAACATTTTATTACACTTTATGAAAAGTACTATACCAATGCAAGTTGTCGTTTACTAGAAAAGAACACCATATTTGCTATGTAAATGCTAAGCAGCATTTCCAATATTTGAACCCCAACCTCATTTCATAAACTTGGTTTTCCCTCAGCACATCAAGGTAGCCCTTCAAAGTAAAAATCCATTTGCCTGTCCACCCTTTACCTGGTGATCAAGGAATGTATGTGTCAAAGGTGGGATCACAGGAGTTACTCCAAACTTCTATATTGAAAATAAGTATATACAAATTGATTTCATGTTTACCTTTTAGACACAGTAAGAAGTCTCACAACACCGGCATCTCCACATCATGACTACCTTTTAGACAAGCAGGAATGACATAAATTCTACCATTAAAGCACAATAATAATATTTCAATGTTCCCTAGGAAATCATGTTGTAAAAATGTTCGCCATTCTTTCCTGTGAAACTATACTGGAGCACATATCCTGTAGATCCTGTATTGAATTATTGCACACATTATAATTGAATGGTCAGTTGTTAGTGTCTAATATTTAGTTTCCAATTCTTAATGTGTGCTTTAAATCACAACTTTTTTGATGTTTTAACATGCAGTGATAACTGCAGACCCAGAGGAGAGAAGAGAATCACTATCATATCCAGAAGAAGCAGCAGATCAAAATGAAACTGTATCACCCAACATGCTTGCACCCACTGATCAAAAAGCTTATTGTCTTAATAAAACCGCATTGGAAGATGTATCTGCTATACATGAGGATTTAACTCCCAGTCTATTAATGACTGAACCAAGTTTAGATAAATTGAATATGGTGTCTAATAAGGAGATTCCCGAAATGGTAGATGAGGAAGAACCTAATTTTGTATACATTTACACAAATATATGTTCTGTAAACCAAGATGAGTCTGGTTTTGCATACATTTATACAAATACTTCTTCAGTCACCCAAGACGATGCATCATCTAGCATTGAGCATGAACCAGCTCACCGCAAAGTCATAACAGGACCAATGATAAAGCAAGCACTTCCTGCCAACGGCAAGGATACACCTGAACCAGAATTCAACCATGTTTCAGCTTTGGCCCAAGTACAGAGATCTAAAGTCGATGAAAGCACAATTAGACATGCATCTGTTCACAAGACCCAGCCAGCATCTCGTAAATCAGAATCAGTCCCAGAGGCCGCCTCGACCCAGCGCACACTGTCATCCGGTACGGTAATGTACCAAAAATCTCCCTCTGTGGCTCACAAAACAGTTCCTGTTCACGCTGAGACATTCCCAACCCACACTGAGCCCACTTCAGCTCTCTGCTCTGACATGTCAGTGCTGGATAATTACAGACAACTTTTAATTGCTCTTGGAAGAGCTTCATATCCCATGAGAGCAGCGTCAGCTGACGAGGAATTCTGTCAGAATGACTCCCTCGTGTACATGGTCGACAGGACACCAGGTGACCATAAAAATCCTGAGAAATGTAATTCTTCCGAATGCTTCTCAGTCCTCAAAGCTAGAAAAACAAAGGAAACACTGGGAAGTTTTCTGTACACCAAGACAACGGACGTGACTGAGAAAGATGGAAAGAAAATGGAAAGCAAAAAAGAACCTGGTAAGACTTGACATTTGCTTGTATTGGTGAGGCTGTCTAATTACATTGATCATACTTCATTCCTCTTTTTTTACAAATTTTGCAAATCAGGTGATGAAGGAGCAGCGCTCCGAAAGCTCGTGCTACCAAATAAACCTGGACTTTAACCTGGTGCTGTGAGACTTCTCACTCTTTATCCTTGAAACCTTTCCTCCATGAAGTCTCTTGTTAATCCATTTCCTCTTAAGATGTGCCCTGCATAGTCTCTCTGACTTTTATTAATTACATTCAGCAGATTTCATTGTTGGTTCACTCTCCTCAGCACTTCAACATTTGTTTCTTCTCCTCTCCAGCTAATCCTTTCCTTTTTCCTCCAAGCCCACATTTCAAATCTATTTTGCAAGTTGGTCTCCTCTTTCTGTAAGATTCAAGTCACACATCCATACAAAACAACATCTCAAATCAACCTCTTCATCGGGTACGATGATGTACCAAAGATCTTCCTCTGTGGCTCACAAAACAGTTCCTGTTCACAGTAAGACATTCCCTACTCATACTGAGCCCACTTCAGCTCTCTGCTCTGACTTGGTTTGTTTATTCAACTTTCTGGTTAGCAACTGTCTCTTCTTACTCAATGCTGTCTTTCCAATTTCTATCCTTACCCTTATTTCCTAGTTGCACCTTCCATCTGCACATATTATTCTTCTTAAATACTTGAATTCTTGTGCCTGTTCTAGCTCTTTTCCTTCTACGAATATATGACAGTTCCTTGATGATTTTGAGATATGCATTACTTTGGTTTTGCTGATGTTCACTTTCATTCTAAAATCACATTTGTTGTTGCTGTGAAGTTTGAAAGTGATGTAGTTCGATCAGAGACTAGGAGGAAAATTCTCCCGTTCCGCCCGCCACAGGAATCAGAGCAGGCGAGGGGCAGACCATGGAAAGGTCTGTTAAGTTCGGGTGGGATTTTCCGATTTCAGGGCGCGTGCGGCTGGGAAGTCCCACCGATGCGTTTTAAATCATAAACAAAAGAAATTATGAGGGGAAAATTCACTATGGTGGATTGGGAAAGCATGTTAAAATGCATGACGATAGATAGGCAATGGCTAACCTTGAAAGAACCAATACATAGGGCGGGATTTTCCAGCTGTGCTTGCCCCAAACCCAGAAAATCCCACCCAAGGTCAATGGACCTTTGCATAGTCAACCCACCCCCCCACCCCCCGCCCCCGATTCCTGTGGCGGGCGGAACAGGAAAATTCACCCCATAGTTCAAAACAGATATACATTCAGATAGTCATTTGGTCGTACAGAACATGAAAAAGACGTATAGTCGAAGGTTTTTATCTTGCGCACAAGTATACCAATCTCTGGTGAAACAACAACTTTCTACTGTGTGAGCAATGAGTGTTGATTGGTTGGCGGAAAAGTTAAAAATGTGTTTTCTGCCCACCAGTTTTGCCTGGGCGAGAAGCTAAAAATTGCACAGGCACCAAAAAATCACTGTCTATTGCCTTGCTAATAGCCTTAATTAACCCTTTAATTGTCAGTGGCATCAGCTCAAACACATGATGTTGAAAGTGTCTGACATCATGTGACGCTTTTTTACATTCAGTCGGGTCAAGCATGTACTCGATTTATGACTGTAAAATTCTGACCCTTGACTTTTCCAGTGTGAATGTAATCTCAGCAGTGGAAAATTCTACACTTTGGAGCAATTGGTTAGCAATAAAACAACAATGTTTGGGGCAAATAAAAGCAACTAGGACAGCTCTCCATGGTTATTTCAAGTTAATGCGAACACCCGAGGCAGGGGAATTAGAGGTTATTGACCCTCATTGTCTGAAGGATTGTCAACAGGGTTCTCCCAAATAGGCTTCTGGACAATGGGCAGGATTTTCCGCACCTCTGCGGCGTGTTTTGCGGTGGCTGAGGTAGCACACCTTGGGGGGTGGCGGTATCTTCCAGTCCTATTCCAGTTCCGTGCTGGGGGCGGGCGGAGGGGGTAGTTGCCATTGGCCCGTCCAGAAGGTCCCGCTGGTGGGAATGGCCGGAAAATCCCGCCCAACATTGCACAGCGCCTGCCTTGGTCTCAACAAGTTTTTGGACCTGCGAAGACGTTTCTGTTCATCAAAACATTCTGATTATTTTCCATTCATTCGCTATAAAATCTGTGGCCAATGATAGTATTCAATGATTTCCAATTAGTTTCACATTCTTTCTGATCTACATTTCCCAATGTAGGAGTTAATGAAGCTGGAAATGAAATGCACGAAATGGACACGATATCATTTTCTTCCCAAAGTGAAAAAGTATTAAGCCAACACACTTCAGATTCAGAAAATGAGGGTTCTGCACCAGTGACTTACCACAATTACAGCCATGTTCCAAACTCACAGCTGGATTTACAGCTGTTACATTCAGAAACTCAGCAGGAAACACTAAACATCCTGACTGAAATCTTTCAGAAGGTATATATTCGGCTCGGTGAACTGGAGTTCCAGATGCAGGATCTGGTGAGTCGTTTTCAAAACCTGAGCACTACGGTGAACGAGATACATACTGCAATGAACATCAAATCGTCAAGCAACTCCATTTGCTCAGATACTTTTGAACGGTATGAGAATTATTTTCAAAGTTCATTATGAAACGTACTTCCGCGGTCATATTAGAGTAACATAAACCTACTGACAAATTGAAGATCAGGACACACAAAGAAAGTAAAATTCTCTGCATAAAAATGACTTTGTAATTGAATTCTTTGTTGCACAATATGTCTATAAATGTTACGTTTGGCTATACTTCGTTGACTAAATAAAAGATGACTGCTTTGACAGAGTACTAAACTCAGGAACTTGGCAGGTGAGGGAATTTGACACAATGAGGGAGCTGTTGTTCTAGTCTCTTACATGACAAGGAGCTGTCCGAGAGAGGGAGCAAGAGACAGTGGAACCTGAGAGCTGAGGTCTGATGACCAGGTAGTGGATTAGTTACTGGGTTTTATGGTTTTCTCCTCCAAATTGGGCAGTCGTTTAACTAGAACCAATGGCAACACGGTGGCACAGTGGTTACCACTGCTGCGCCAGGGTCCCAGGTTCGATTCCAGCTTTGGGTGACTGTGTGGAGTTTGCACATTTTCCCCATGTCTGCGTGGGTTTCCTCCCACAATTCAAAGATGTGCGGGTTCGGTGGATTGCTAAATTGCCCCTTAGTGTCTCAATATGTGTAGGTTAGATGGGTAAGCGTTGGTGAATATGCGGGGTTATGGGGATAGGGCAGGAGAGAGGGCCTGGGTAAGACACTCAGGGTGGTATTTTCCAGCTGTGCTCGCCCCAAAACCGGAAGATCCTGCCTGAGGACAACAGACCTTTCCATGGATTCCTGTGGCAGGCGAGATGGGAAAATTTCCCCTTCTGCCAGAGTCGGTGCAGACTCGATGGGCCGAATGGCTTCCTTCTGTGCTGTGGAGATACTATGAAGATAAAAGCATTGTATTAAATTTATAGCTTAACTTGTTAAGCTTTTTAATATTATTCCACAATAGTTCACTGATATTTGAAAAGACAAAACCCCAACTGGTTAAACAAAGCACAATACCTTTAGCAGAGCAGGTAATGTGTCAGCTGATGACATAAGTGTAATCCACAGCAACTGCATCTCCCGCAGCTCGAACTTTGGCTCAGTGTTGATGCGTTGGAGTCCTCTCAGAGGCAAGCTCCCAAAAACATATTGACCTGGCCACTTCAACACTCTCACAGCAGGAAGGAAGATGTTGATCATAGGGCTGCCTGAAATCACCATGCCAGGGGTGATCTTCAGGTCTGCCAGGGCTAGTGGGGCAGTCCAGCTCTAAGAACCCCATCCCAGGGGAGAGCGGTGAGGTCAACCTCTTGTCCCCAGCCCACGATTTCCAGGACCCTTGAGGGACCCTGCCTTTGCAGTCGGGCAGCAGCAGAGGGGCAAATGGCCATTGGACCTATCTTCTTGACCACCCTCAGGGCCCAAAGTGCCATACCATGGTGTCAGTGTCAGAATGCCAGGGGGCAGTGTATTGTTGAAACTGCCAAGCCCATGGCCTGAAGGGGGGTCTGAGGAGAGGAGGGAGATGAGTAGGGGGTCTAAGGGGTGAGGGGGCGGTGTTGGGGGTCTAAGGGGGAAGGACGGCTGAGTAGGGAGGGGGACTGGGGGGCAGTCAGATTGGGTCACCCTTATGCCTGCATGATGTTGGGAGGGGAGTAGGGTGACCCATTATTTGTAGGTGGGGAGGAGGATGCGGCAATGCCCCTTTTTGGTGAGGGGTTGGGGTGCTCCCCTGGTCAGTGTGAGGGCACTACTCCATTTTTTGGGGGGAGGGGGCTTTTTCCTGACTGCGGAGATGGGGGAATGCCTTTTAAAAAGGAGAACCCAATCGCTGGACAATGGTGCTGGCTGGTGGGTTCCCTGAGATAAGCTCATTTGCATCTTTCAGGTGGTTAAATCCCCCTGACAGATGCTGCCAGCTGGTGTGGGCACTTAGCCTTAAAATGGCAGAATTCCACCGAAGTTTGTCAAATTAATTAGTTTTCTGAGGATATAATGGGCAGGGTGGATAACGGGGAACCAGTAGATGTAGTATATTTGGATTTGCAAAAGGGCATTCAGGAAGGGCAACATAAAAAGTTACTGCAAAAGTTAAGAGCTCATAGTATGGCCGGTAATAGCATGGAGAGAGGATTGGCTAAACAACAGGAGTCAGAGTCATAAATGTATGATTTTCAAGTTGGCAAACTGTTACTAGTGAGGTGCAAAAGGGATCAACACTGCAGCCTCAACTGTTTCCAATCTATATTAATGACTCAGGTGAAGGGGCAGAGTGTATTGTAGCCACGTTTGCCAACTTGAAACCAAGATTTGAAGCGGACATAACATTTAGGGGAAGGCGATGGCATAATGGTATTGTCACTGGACTAGTAATCCAGAGACCCAGGATAATGCTCTGGTGACCCGGGTTTGAATCCCACCATGACAGATGGTGAAATTTGAATTAAATACAAATCTGGAATTGAAGTCTAATGATGACCATGAAACCATTGTCAATTATCGTAAAAGCCCATCTGGTTCACTAATATCCTTCAGGGAAGGAAATCTGCCATCCTTACCTGATCTGGCCTACATGTGACTCCAGGTCCATAACAATGTCAGAAAACACTGGAAAATCTCAGCAGATCTGACAGCATCTGTGGGGAGAGAATAGAGCCAATGTTTCATGACGAAGGGTCATCTAGACTTGAAATGTTAGCTCTATTCTCTCTCCACAGATGCTGTCAGACTTGCTGAGATTTTCCAGCATTTTCTGTTTTTGTTTCAGATTCCAGCATCCGCAGTGTTTTGCTTGTATCCATAACAATGTCGTTGACTCATAAATGCCCTCTCAAATGGCTTGGCAAAGCATTCAGTTCAAGAGCAATTAAGGATGGGTAATAAATGCTGGCCTTGTCAGCGACACCCACATCCCCTGAATCAATAAAACCTATATTCCTGGCACCGCCAAGCTGGCATTGGGCAGTGAGGGTAGCAGCACCAACTGAGAGGGCGGAGCGTTCGGAGGGCGGGGGGAACCACTCTGTACTCTGCAACAGCGATTGGTGAGGGGGTGGGTAAACCGCTGCCACTCTGCAACAACTATTGGTTAGGGGAGGGGAGGGGTCATGATCATTTTGGGCAGGGGGGTGGGTTCTAGGCCATAGAGATCGACTGATAGCAGCAAGAGGCAGTGATGGTCTCTGTGCTCTGAGAGCACACAAACCTGCACGTGTAATGGTGCCCTCTCCTGCTATTAGCCGGCTTTCGGGTGATTTATGCCCTGCCCACTCCCCCAATTGCCAGAAAACAGATAGAGGGTCATATGATTTGACTGGTGGCCTCGCCGAAATAATGGATCTGAAACACTCCTGTTTCCACGCTCATTCTGGACTTAGGACTTTTTTTGATCTGCAAATGATCTGCAAATCCTTCATATATATTGTGAATGGCTGGGTCCCAGCAGTGATTTCTGTGGAGCGCATCCAGGCATTGTGCCTCTTGTGAATTAGCAAAAGTACAGGTGACAGTATTTCCCTGGTGCAATCTCCACAGCAATGCCTCAGAGTCAACTTGCCAGATAATCAGCAGTTTTTTCTCAGGCAGTATAAATTGGTGCTCCCTTTGAAATTTGGCATTTTTGTCTGTCCTGATGAGTAACAAGGTGAAAAGCTTCAGCAGGTAGTATTAACCTTAGCTGGTTTAGAATCTAAATTCAAACCACATACAGGGAGCAGCTGAGGAATCATGAAACACACCTTCACAACATCTAATAAGATGGCAAAAATAGATTTCCTGAATTCTGAATTCGCGAGTCTAGGAGCATTTGAAAGTATGAAGGAATCACTCCAAGGGGTTAACACCGGTTGATGCATCAGACGCCAGCAGTAGGTAGCAATGGACAGTTTAGGGCAGTACCAGCAGTTATATTAGAGGCGATATAATCAACTGACTGCGGAGATGGGAACACTCTGGTTTCCTGACTATGCTTGATGACAAACCATGAAGTCAATCAATTTATGACTAACATCAGGGAAGGTTCTAAGGTCCAGAAACCTCCCTGAGCCTCTCTTTGGAACCTAATATGGTTGCTACATCATAAAGGGAACAGTCTCATGAGCCTTCCATGCTCAATTAGGGGAGGCAATGGCCGAGTGGCATTATTGCTAGTCTATTAATCAAGAAACTCAACTAATGTTCCAAGGTTTGAATCCTGCCATGGCAGATGGTGGAATTTGAATTCAATAAAAAAATAGCTGGAATTAAGAATCTACTGATGACCATAAAACCCATTGTCGATTGTTGGAAAAACCCATCTGTTCCTCTAATGTCCTTTAGGAAAGGAAATCTGCTGTTCTTACCTTGTCTGGCCTACATGTGACTCCAGCGCCACAGCAATGTGGTTGACTTTCAACTGCCCTCCAAGGGCAACTAGGGATGGGCAATAAATGCTGGCCAGCCAGTGACGCCCGTGTCCCATGAATGAATTTTTAAAAAATTCTCTACATGACATCGAAGAATGTTTCTGTACAATGTTGATGGTCATAGAGTCAGAGTTTTACAGCATGAAAAGATGCCCTTCGGCCCATCATGTCCATGCCAGCCACCAAGCACCTATCTATACTAACTGATAGAGAGTATAGCAGGTATCTCCCAAAAAATCAGGCATCAATATCAAATGTTTGGAGCAAAGAGTAAACTGAATTGAGGAAGAATATTTGGCATAGGCCTGGGTTGGCTCAGAGGCTTGTACACACAAATGGTCCGTTCCTACAATGACTCCCCAAAGCCTATCCACTATCTACAAGGCACAAGTCAGGAATGTGATGGAAAACTCTCCACTTGCCTGAATGAGTGCAGCTCCAACAACACTCAAGAAGCTTGACACCATCCAGGACAAAGCAGCCGGCTTGATTGGTACCCCATTTACAAACATTCAATCCCTCCACCACCGACGCTCAGTAGCAGCAGTGTGTACTATCTACAAGATGCACTGTAGCAATTCACCAAAGATCCTTAGACAGCACGTTCCAAACCCATGACCACTTCCATCTAGAAGGACAACAATGGGAACACCACCACCTGCAAGTTCCCCTCCGAGCCACTCACCATCCTGACTTGGAAATATATCGCCGTTCCTTCACAGTCGCTGGGTCAAAATCCTGGAATTGCCTCCCTAACAGCATTGTGGGTCAACTCACAGCACGTGGACTGCAGCGATTCAAGAAGGCAGCTCACCACCACCTTCTCAAAGCCCACTAGGGATGGGCAATAAATGCTGGCCACCCAACGACACCCGTGTCCCATGAATGAATTTTTAAAAATCTTAGATTCACAGTGCTGGTGAGCCAAGTGACTGATGGTAAATGGAGTCATTACAAAATATTTAATCTTCTCCTCCCCCACAGAACTTAAACATTAAACAAAGACAATTGTTTTATATCTACACATTTTGAAAAGCCTTTATTTAGCAGCAATATTACATTTGATATTCTTGTATTAAATGACAAGCAGTAGTTAAAAATCTGAATTAGTGTTCTTCCATTATTTCTAAGATATGCACTATAACCGAGAAATACATACTTTTCAAGTTCAACCCACACCATCAATGAAAATTGGTAACGGCAGACATTCGAGATACAGAGAAAGATCCCAAGTCTGTTTGCATTTCTTCACTACTGAAGCTTTGAAGAACTGAGAAATGAAGGCATTCTAACTGAAAATATCAAATGCGCTGTCAATACAATTCGATGTTTAACCGAATCCAACATAATTTCAAACGGCAGTACATCACAAGGTAAAATGTGATTTGAATGCATTTGAGATTGATGAGAAATTCATTTCAAAATAATTAATTTCAGTTATTTCACATTTGAAGCATGTGTATCTGAACACATTGGGTGGTGTGCAACACAAAACTACTCCCATTGCCAGTGCTAACTGCTAATGAGGCGACAGTGTCATAACCTAGAGTACAACATTAACCTAATTATACAAAGACCAAATGAATTGCAAACCTAAAGTGACTAGAATTCAGATTTACAATGGAAGCATTTTCTACAATCGATAAACTCTTTAAGTACAACTGATCACAATTTCAAACATTGCAGTTTTAATACATTCAACCTTCGTTTTCTTTTAACTTCCAAGATTTCCTGAACTTAAGCTCTGATATACTGTACAAATAATTACAGAATTTTCTTTACACTTTTAGCTATACAGTTTTTCCAAATAAGGTTTGCAAAGCTTGCCGTGGCTTTGAAACTCCTGAACAAAACAAATTTCTCAAAGAAATATCACTACATGACAAGTCAAATTCAACACAAACACACAGTAAATAGACCAAAAAGAAACTGGAAATGAAGTGTTAAGATTACCAATGACTTGGCAATAAGATGGAATATGTTGTACAAGAGGCAAAGCATTCCTTCCACATGCATTTCTGAAGTAAGGAGATATTTCTGTTCAGTGATAAATTGAGATATTGAAACTGAATTATATTGTTAGGATATAAAATCCATTGAAACATATATCAATTAATGGGTACCTTACGCAATTCCCATGAATCCTTAGGTAGCCTTATAATGGATTTAGACATAACTTGCATATAGTTAAAATACTGTAACATTGTGATAAGTGATTAGGTTCTTCAGAAACAGATGAATTAAGGGCAGCATGACTGCGTAGAAATAGCTTAACTTAGTGCCATACAATAAACAATTTTAAGAGACTCGATGAGCCTGTATTCCTCCCACTTATTGCTCGAGTACAAATTGCTTAACTTAGCACCCTACTATAAACCGTCTTATGGAACTTAATGGACAACCTTTATTCCCACTTATTGCCTTACAAGAAACCTGCCAGAGGTGGATATACAGCTTCCTTCTTGGGCACTTCTAGAATAGGTCTCAGCAGTTGTGCAACAGTTGGAAAAGTGAAAGACATAAAGATGCTCTCATTAAGAGGCTGCTATCATAAATTCTTGGCAGTACTTACAAGAAAGCTCTCAAAGAACATTCTTATTGGAAGAGACCAAAAAGAAGTAAATTTACATTGGTTGAGGTTGTACTGTTTTTTTTTCCAAAGTCATGAAATAATATGTGCCCTGAAATTTGCTCATAGCCGAGACACTGGCTGACTTCTTCTCTCATGTTAACTTAATAAATATCATTGCAGTGAGAGTAATTCCTATCCCAGTAGCCTCCTGAGTACAGCCAGTCTGATGCACCAACGTAAGGATTGGGACCTTGATGGAACCACCTGTTTAAAAAAAAAATCACATAAGAAAATAAAACATGGCATCGCTTGTTGCTGCCTTATCGTATGTTACTTGTGGGAGAGCAACTGTCTGGGTGGGACTCGCACCACATATTTCATACTCCAAAACCTTCATTCTGCTCAAATTCATTACACAGGCACCACTAGGCAAATGGTAAATATTTACATACTTCTGTAGTTTATAAAAGAGTGTAGCATTAATACTAGAAGGGAGCTGATTTCAAGGACCCCAGAAAGAGGAGTGTCCAACAGGTGACCCACTGGCCAAATCTAACCTCCAAGCTCCTCTATCTGAACCAGCAAGCCCCTGCCATCTTTGTGAGCCTGTGTACAAAGCAATTTTACTGAGAGAAACCTAAATGATTGGAAAAATAGGCTGCTCTGTGACTGATACATTTATACCAAACTAGGAGGCCATTATGTCACACTCATCGGGAATCAGTTCCATAGAAGCAGGACCAGGGGAATTTAAGAGGAAGAGATAAAGAACAAAGAACAATACAGCACAGGAACAGGCCCTTCGGCCCTCCAAGCCCGTGCCGCTCCCTGGTCCAAACTAGACCATTCTTTTGTATCCCTCCATTCCCACTCCGTTCATATGGCTGTCTAGATAAGTCTTAACCGTTCCCAGTGTGTCCGCCTCCACCACCTTGCCTGGCAGCGCATTCCAGGCCCCCACCACCCTCTGTGTAAAATATGCCCTTCTGATATCTGTGTTAAACCTCCCCCCCTTCACCTTGAACCTATGACCCCTCGTGAACGTCACCACCGACCTGGGGAAAAGCTTCCCACCGTTCACCCTATCTATGCCTTTCATAATTTTATACACCTCTATTAAGTCTCCCCTCATCCTCCGTCTTTCCAGGGAGAACAACCCCAGTTTACCCAATCTCTCCTCATAACTAAGCCCCTCCATACCAGGTAACATCCTGGTAAACCTCCTCTGTACTCTCTCCAAAGCCTCCACGTCCTTCTGGTAGTGTGGTGACCAGAACTGGACGCAGTATTCCAAATGCAGCCGAACCAACATTCTATACATCTGCAACATCAGACCCCAACTTTTATACTCTATGCCCCGTCCTATAAAGGCAAGCATGCCATATGCCTTCTTCACCACCTTCTCCACCTGTGACATCACCTTCTAGGATCTGTGGACTTGCACACCCAGGTCCCACTGCGTATCTACACCCTTTATGGTTCTGCCATTTATCGTATAGCTCCTCCCTACATTATTTCTACCAAAATGCATCACTTCGCATTTATCAGGATTGAACTCCATCTGCCATTTCTTTGCCCAAATTTCCAGCCTATCTATATCCTTCTGTAGCTTCTGACAATGCTCCTCACTATCTGCAAGTCCTGCCAGTTTTGTGTCGTCCGCAAACTTACTGATCACCCCAGCTACACATTCTTCCAGATCGTTTATATAAATCACAAACAGCAGAGGTCCCAATACAGAGCCCTGCGGAACACCACTAGTCACAGGCCTCCAGCCAGGAAAAGACCCTTCCACTACCACCCTCTGTCTTCTGTGACCAAGCCAGTTCTCCACCCATCTAACCACCTCCCCCTTTATCCCATGAGATCCAACCTTTTTCACCAGCCTACCATGAGGGACTTTGTCAAATGCTTTACTAAAGTCCATATAGACGACATCCACGGCCCTTCCCTCGTCAACCATTCTGGTCACTTCTTCAAAAACCTCCACCAGGTTAGTGAGGCATGACCTCCCTCTCACAAAACCATGCTGACTATCGTTAATGAGTTTATTCCTTTCTAAATGCGCATGCATCCTATCTCTAAGAATCTTCTCCAACAACTTCCCCACCACGGACGTCAAGCTCACCGGCCTATAATTACTTGGGTTATCCTTCCTACCCTTCTTAAATAACGGGACCACATTAGCTATCCTCCAATCCTCTGGGACCTCACCTGCGTCCAGTGACGAGACAAAGATTTGCGTCAGAAGCCCAACGATTTCATCTCTCGTCTCCCTGAGCAGCCTTGGATAGATTCCATCAGGCCCTGGGGATTTGTCAGTCTTTATATTCTCTAACAAACCTAACACTTCCTCCCTTGTAATGGTGATTTTCTCCAACGGTTCAACACTCCCCTCCGAGACACTCCCAGTCAATGGTAGGCCTGGGGTGTGAGATTATTGTGTGTAATTGTATGCAGCCCACCCATTGGTTTGAACACGTTTATCTTCCACTGACCCTCCCCTCCTAAAGGTTGGACACCCCTGCCCTATGGGAGGGAATACACATGCACACTTGAAATGTATTATTAGATGCTCACTATTACCAAAAAATGCTGCATTCTTCAAGCAAGTTGTCATGTGTTGCTATTAACAAAATATTTGACGAAAAAGTAAAATTTATTTCACAAAACCAAATATTTTAATAAATCTGTTGCAATTTTGTCTTAAAGAATGCATCATGCAAGATATGGAGTTTGGGCATGCCAGTCACTCTTTCAGGAAAATAAGGTTACAACATAGGACTGAGAGAGAATGCATCCAGTAAAGCCAAACATCCCATCAACGTACAGTGGTTATGCAGCAAGCTGAAATAAAAGTCACTGCTTCTATAGAAGGCAGCTAGTATTCTAATAGTGTCAGCAGTGCCTTCTCAATCTGATCTTTGGTGGTTTGAATTTCAGGACTTTATACCACACACATCCGATTGCTGGTTCCAAGGACAATGTTAGCCAGTTCTGCTAGCTTCAGAGTATAATAAAAACAGGAGGAGGACTGTGTTTGCCATGGCTGTTACAAAGCAATAGCGCCGGTGTTGTGCGCTCGATAAATTCTGGACATTTAGTGGGCCCGATCAGCTCTGAACTACTGCACCAGCTGTTCTGGCAATGCAGTTTCCTTTTAAAAATACATCTAGGTGAAAAGAGGGGAATACACCACCTTTACATTACTCCTACTTTGTAGAAAGTCATATATCCAAATTTGCCAATGATACAAAGTTCGGCGGCATTGTAGACAGTATAGATGATAGCAAAAAAATTACAAAGGGATATTGATAGATTAGGTGAAAGGATAGATCAGCGTACTTTCTGGATGGTATGAAGTTAAATAGATGTCCAAAGACACTTGGGGGTTCAAGTGCAATGTCACGTACAGATGCAGAAAATAATCAAGAAGGCTAATGGAATGTTGGCCTTTATATCTAGAGCACTGGTATATAAGGATGTGGAGATGCCGGTGTTGGACTGGGATGGGTACAGTAAGAAGTCTCACAACACCAGGTTAAAGTCCAACAGGTTTATTTGGAATCACGAGCTTTTGGAGCACTGCTCCTCTCTGCTGAATGAGCAGCGTTCCGAAAGCTCGGAATTCCAAATAAACCTGTTGGGACTTTAACCTGGTGTTGTGAGACTTACTGTGGTATATAAGGACGTAGAAGTTATGCTGCAGCTATACAAAACCCTGGTTAGACCATGTTTGGAGTACTGTCAGCAGATCTGGGCACCATACCTTAGGAAGAATATATTGGCCTTGGAGGGAGTGCAGTGTAGGTTTACAAAAATGATTTCAGGGATTACATTATGAGGAGAGATTATTCAAACGAGGCCTGTTTTCTCTAGAATTTAGACAGTTAAGGGGTGGATCTGATTGATGTCTTCAAGATGTTAACAGGAAGAGACAGAGTAAATAAAGATAAACTATTTCCACTGGCTGGAGATTCTAGGACTAGGGGGCACAGTCTAAAAATTAGCGTCAAACCATTCAGGAGAGATGATAGGAAGCACTTCTACATACAAAGGGGGGAGATGTTTGGAACTCTCTTCCACAAATGGCAGTTGATGCCAGATCAGTTGTTATCCTTAAATTGGAGATAGATAAGCTTTTGTTAAGCAAAAGTATTCAGGGATTTGGGCCAAAGGTGGGTATATGGAGTTAGGCCACCAATCAGCCATAATCTCATTGAATGGCAGAGCAGACTTGAGGGGCTGAATGGCCTACTCCTGTTTCTGTGTAGACTATTAAAGACTATAGGTAATGAAAGAGTAATTTATTCATTGTTCATTTAAAACTACCTGCTGACTTAGAAAAAAAACCTTTGTTATTTCTTTGATATTTAAAAAAATATGAACTGACCCTACAAATTGGGGATACAGTAGCATTGCAATTATGTTACTGGTAAAGCAGGATTCCGGAGTCTGATCCAAGAGCAAGAGTTCAGATCCCACTATGGCAGCTTGGAAATTTAAATTCTATTAATTAAATAATTCTGATCTTTTTTTTAAAAGCCAACACCAGTGTTGATGACCATGAAACTACTGGATTATCCCAAAAATAAACCTCCAGTTCACTAATGCTCTTCAGGAAGGAAATCTGGCATCACTTGGTCTGTACTACATGCATGGTGTTTGTCCCTTTAAGGGGAACACAGCAGAGTAAGGTTTGTGAGACCAATTGAGACCCAGAGTGGGTAATCACTCCATGGAGTGGAGTCCTCTTAGGCTGGTGACATGTAGCGGACTAAGGGCAGCCATGTGGCTGCTGTACAGTTTTCTTATTAATAAATACATCTTGTGTTTCTAATGAAGTCTGTGAAAGTTCATCATTACAATATGTGACTCCAAATCCGCAGCAATGTGGGTGACTCTGAACTGCCCTCTGCAGTGGCCTAGCAAGGCACCCAGTTACATAGCTGTAGGCAGTAAAGGCTGGTCTTGCTGCATCCACATCTCATGAATAAAAATAAAATCCTCCTCAGTCCCATTTGGGGACTGGTCCAAATTGGGAGAACTGTTCCCCAGACTAGTCAAGTAACAGGCCCATTCGTACTTTCAGAGTCATGTCCATTATGGTCAAGAGCTTCAAGTTTCTAGGTGTCCAGATCACCAACAACCTGTCCTGGTCCCTCATGCCAACACTACGGTTAAGAAAGCCCACCAACGCCTCTACTTTCTCAGAAGACTAAGGAAATTTGGCATGTCCGTTGCGACTCTCACCAACGTTTACAGATGCACCATAGAAAGCATTCTTTCTGGTTGTATCGCAGCTTGGTATGGCTCCTGCTCTGTCCCAGGCCACAAGAAACTACAAAAGGTCATGGATGTAGCCCAATCCATCACGCAAACCAGCCTCCCATCCATTAACACTGTCTACACTTCCCGCTGCCTTGGCAAAGCAGCCAGCATAATTAAGGACCCCACGCACCCCGGACATTCTCTCTTCCACTTTCTGCCGTTGGGAAAAAGATACAAAAATCTGAGGTCACATACCAACCGATTCAAAAACAGCTTCTTCCCTGCTGCCGTCAGACTTTTGAATGGACCTACCTTGCACTAAGTTGATCTTTCTCTACACTCTAGCTATGACTGTAACACTACATTTTGCACTCTGCTTTCCTTCTCTATGAATGGTATGCCTTGTCTGTATAACGGGCAAGAAACAATACTTTTCACTGTATACTTTTCATGTATAGTAATTCATGTGACAATAATAAATCAAATCAAATCAAATTAGCCTGTGTCGCAGATTCCTCTGGTTCTGTCCTTTGGCAAGCCCTGTCCCTTTTGCGGGGTAGAGCCATCAGGGAGAGTGATGCTTGTCAGACTTGGACCTGGGAGTCCTCAATTTTGTTGGTGTCATGAAATCAAATCAAATAAATCTAATGAGATTTCCTGACCCTACCCTCATCTGATGAATCAGAACTCTGTCATGTCAAACAAGTAGCCAAAGGGCACAGTGTATATGACCGCCACTGAACAAACTAGCCACGTTCTGGAGGATGTAACTTCCTGATTAAGCCTACACCACGTGTTGTGATAATGGTAGGAGTTATAACGGCTCAGTTAAAAGACAAAGCTTCATCCTGATGGTGAGGATATCCAGGCACAACGCTAAGTGGGGTGGACAGATCTAGCCACTCAAAAGTGGAAAATCCATTCGGTGATATGGATCAACAGCAGCAACAGAATTGTATACCAATTGTAACTGTAGCCAAATGGCCAGAGCAGGGTCAAAGGGCTGAATGGCCTCCTTTTTGCACCCTGAGAGTCACACATAACTGGACAGACCGCATCAACATGGAGTAGCTGAAGAGCATAGTATAGGTGCATTTAAGAGGAAGCTAGATCAGTCCAAGAAGAAAAGAAGATTATGATGATAAGTGAGATGAAGGATGGGAGAAGGTTTGTGTGGAGCATAAACTCTAGCATTGATCAGTTGGGCCGAATGGCCTGTTTGTGTGCTGTAAGTAATCTGTAAACAAGACAGGCACCCACGAAGTCCACAAAGCAGGCTGAAGGCTTTACATTTTTAAAGCCAAAAAAAGGACAAATTGGCCGAAAAACAAGCTTGTTACCAAGAGACAACTTTTAACTCACAATAATATGTGACAAATCAAGATTAACTAACCCTGTGACTATTGGAGATCTAATAAATACATTTATAGATTACTTTATCTGATATTACTGCTTAATTGTGAATGCTTGAGACGAGATAAAAAGGGGATATCATCAGTGAACTTCTCATAGTCTTGGTCTCCCTGTCATAATCTGTTTGAAATGTGGTCACTGTACGTGGATATTGTTTTATAATCAAGATTCAAGAGTTCATTTGATAGAAAGAGAGTGTTATCCCAAGCAATTAGGACACAAAAAGCCAGAAAACCAATAATGAAGTACAAACAAGCCAAACCTGGGACCCTCTGCCAATTGGTTCCTTTGGGGGAAACAGTAGAGAGAAGTACAGGTTATTACAGGTTACAATGTCTGATCAGTATTTAATTCTGCTAAACAGGTAATCATTACAAGTGCAAACTTTCAAATTTAGTGAAGCAGAAAATCTGCGCTTCCAACTCTAATCCCCCCTCCTTTTCCCTTTAGGGCAGCACGGTGGTACAGTGGTTTGCACTGCTGCCTCACAGCGCCAGGGATCTGGGTTCAATTCCTAGCTTGGGTCACTGTCTCTGCACGTTCTCCCCGTGTCTGTGTGGGTTTCCTCCCACAGTCTGAAAAACGTGTTGGTTAGGTGGATTGGCCGTGCTAAATTCCCCCTCAGTGTACCTGAACAGGCGCCAGAGTGTGGTGACTAGAGGAATTTCACAGTAACTTCATTGTTAATGTAAGCCTACTTGTGACACTAATAAACTTTAAAAATCAGTGTGTGAAAATTGGGTTTTTGAGATTGTGTGCAACCTGAAAATGCAGTGAAGCACCAGGAACTGAAGTATAGTGATGGAATTCACTGCTCTGAAATGAACTCACTCTTCTCCTAGGAGTCAGTGCTGGCAACACATTAGAATAAAGATATAGCATTCCAAGCCAGCCCACCCACAAAACCCAGCCCCACGATGTGTTAATCATTGAGAGTTTTCATTAATTAGATTTGTTCACAGGCTCTAAGTGAGGATCCAAATATCAAGCTGATCCTTTTGTGCAGAAGGACAATATCAGCACGTTTTAAAAGTTTTTGAACGCAATTGATTTGAAACATTTGCGAAGAAATTGGCTACTGCAGCTGAACATGTAAACCGCAAACTGTTGTGTATTTTTAAAGTTATTTAAGTTACTCACAGATGGTGAACTAGACACTGATTAAAAATGCTTAGTTTGAGATATACCTAGTTTCAGTTATACTATTAAATCTGGACCAAGTTACTACCCGAAGAAATCAAGAAAATAATGTGTTAGCTTTTATTACATGGGGATACAAGTATAAAGGGTACGTAGGCCCTGTTGGAATTATATAGAGCTTTAGTGTATAGTTACTGTCTTCATACCCAAGTATCCTGGAATGAGAGGGGCTGTTCTGCGAGGACAGATCACGTAGAATGGACCTTTATTCTCTGGAGTTCAGTGGAATAAAAGTCATCTAATTGAAATGTATAAAATTCTGAGTGCTTGACAGGGTAGATATTGTGGGAGGCTGTTCCCCCTAGCTGGAGAGTCAAGAACATGTTCTTGGGATAAGGGGTTGGCTATTTAGAACTGAAATGCGGAGAGATTTCTTTATTCAGAGGGTTTGAATCTTTGGAATTATTAGAATGTGTTAACACTCCCTATTGCAATGGGATGTACAAAATGCTTAGTGTGGGGGTCTAAGTTCAAAGCAAAGCCCCAAAGAGTACCAGCCTAACCACTTGTGACATGCAAGACTTTAGGGAGGGCATTTATCTGAAATTTAAATATGCTAGCTGAAACGATTAAACGTAAAATTTTACAAACAATTAAACAGAATTTTCTAAAAAAACCATAAACTGAATTCAGAATGCTCTATTTTTGAATAGCAGAGCATCAATATATAACTTCATTTCTGCCTCGCAATTTCTAAATTTAAAGTAGGGACGAATGTACTTTTACGTTGTCTCTGCTAATGGCAACTTTACAAAACTGAAACCTACAGTTTGGTTAATTATTCCATATCATTAACAATAATCTGAACAGACAAACAGCATTTGAAATCAAACATATGAAGGAGTCCATAGAATCCATACAGTGCATGAGGAGGCCAATTGGTCCATCGAGTCTGCACTGACTGTCAAAGGAGCCTCTTACCCAGGCCCATCCCCCACAATCTCTCCTCATAATCCCACGCATTTACCATGGCCAATCCACCTAACCTACACACCTCTGGACTGTGGGAAGAAACCGGAGTACCCGGAGGAAACCCACGCAGACAGGGGGAGAACGTGCGAACTCCACACAGACAGTCAGCCAAGACTGGAATTGAACCTGGGTCCCTGGCGCTGTGAGGCAGCAGTGCTAATCACTGTGCCACCACAAAGTGACCCTCCCAATCTCAAGTTGTCAATTTACTTGTATGTGACAGGTGACAGAGAGAATAGTTTGACATGACTCTCCCTCTAAACTTCAAACGTAGATTACTAAATAAACAAATCTGAGGAGATTGAATACTAACTTGTTTTTCCAGTCATTGTCAGACTTGGCGCGTTGCTTGCGAGCAGCTCTTTGCTTTTCTTCCAACCTCTTCTTTTCTTCACTGGCTAAGTCTACAAAAGGTTTAAACAGGAAGGTATGTTCACTTGAATTTTCACAGTAACTACACTGAAA
Organism: Mustelus asterias; assembly: GCF_964213995.1. Lineage (NCBI taxonomy): Eukaryota > Metazoa > Chordata > Chondrichthyes > Carcharhiniformes > Triakidae > Mustelus > Mustelus asterias. The sequence goes on from NC_135807.1 coordinate 3,801,841, forward strand.
ATTGCCAATATATTTTTGTAACGGGTTTGGCCATGTGACACATGTTAAGGTTTGGTGGTCAATCCTTCAACAAATTTGTGACAGATGAACCAGAAATTCGGAACAATTTGCTCCTTGAAAGTTCCTGAATGGCTTAATTTGGAATTAACAATAATCACTTTCAGGTAAAATAAAAATGTATCACTTTGCCAGTTGATAAGGCAAGCAGATATTTACAATAACATTTATTCATACGACACCTTTAATGTGGCAAAATGTCTTAAGGTGCTTCAAAGAGGCATTATTAAACAGAACGAGAATGGCCACATAAGGAGGTATGGGGGAAGTGGACAAAGTTAGATCAGAGAGATTATTTTTAAGGAATGCAAGAAGTGAGGAGAAAGGGGTTTTGGGAGGGATTTCCAGAGCTTGGAGCTGATTAAAATTGGGGTACTCAAAAGGCCAGAATTGGAAGAGCACAAAGATCTCAGAGAGTTGTGGAGTTGGAGGAGATTACAGAGATAGGTAGAGGGTGTGAGGCCTTCCTTGAAAACCAGGATAAATGTTTTAAAACCAAGGTGTTGTTTAACCAGGGGGCAATATAAGTCAGCAAGCACAAGGAGGGTTGGGTTGAATAGCATCTGACTCGAGTTAGGGCACAGGTAGCAGAGTTTTGGATAACCTCAAGTTTATGGACGGTAGAATGTGTCAATGCTAGCCAAGAGTGCATTGAAATAGTCAGCCCTGGAGGTAACAAAGCCACATGTGAGGGTTTCAGCAGAAGAGACTTGCAATAACTTGGAGGTGGAACTGGGATATTATGGTGATGGCATGGATTTGAGTTTGAAAGATTATCCTGGGATCACATATGATGTCAAGATTATGTTCAATCTGGTTCAGCCTCACACAATTGCCAGGGAGAGGGATAGAGTTGGCGATGAGGGAGCAGAGATTATGCTGGGGACCAGATACAGTGACTTCAACCTGATTTAATTGGAGGAAATTTCTGATGACCCAGGACTGGATGTTGGCTAAACAGTGTGACAATATAGAGACAATGGAGGGGTTGAGAGGGGTGATGGTATGAAAGGGGTGCGAGTCACAAGTGTATCTTTGCCTCACATCAAGAGCGTGATGCTTCACCCTCAGACACAAATATTATTATTTAATCTTGCACCTCACCTGACCCAAAGACAACCAGCTGTAATAGGGGAGGAATTCCACCAGTCCACGCTATCATTTCCCTTTTGCAATAAGACAACAACAGCTCAATTGTGGATTCTGTGTTGACAAACCTCTGGTTCTGCAGGACAGACAACTTAGACCTGACAATACTGAGGGTGCCAGCCACGGAGCAATACTGAATCAAAGAAAGATTTAAGAGGCTCAGAAAACTCCAATTTATGCATCGTCTGATGCAGCGGGAGAAATTCAGTACAGCCCACTGGAGCAGGCATGATGTTAGGAGATCCCGGAGAATTGGACAGGATTCCCAATTCCCAATTTGGGAAAACTGTCCCACATTTAGTTTTCTATTAGCAAATTTGATAGACAATTTATTTACATATTCAAATTTCACCATCAAGGTGCAAATGAAGACTCCAAACACTAAAAAGATATTCTCAAGTTTTCCTGGTCAGAGTTATTTCTATTAATATTTGATCATACCTATATCACCATTTTCCATTGCTTTAATATCAGGTCGAAATCGGCAATCAGTGGGTGCAATAACATTCTCCATTTCTTTATCCAGTTCATTCAGTGACATGGCAAAGTTGGTGAAATTGTACATCTGGAAAATATTACAAAAATATTCTACAAAAATAATTCAGCCCACGTGCGCATTGCTGAACAGATGGTAAAACAGTGACATTTCACACCTGGGTCCTTTGGGAAGACAGACCTGCATTTCTATAGCGTCTTTCACAACCTCAGGACATCCAAAGCACTTTATAGCCAAGGAAGTACGTTTGAAGTGTAGCCACTGTTGCACTGAAGGAAATGTTAATTTTTCACACAGCAGGATCCCACAACCGGCAATGTGATAATAACCAGATTACCTGCTTTCTCTTAGTTATGTTGATTGAGGGATAAATATACCCAGCCAAAACTCTTTGTTCTTCATCAAAATAGCGACTGGGATTCCCTACGTCCATCTGAGGGGGCAGGCGGGACCCTCAGTTTACTGTCTTACTGAACGATGCACCTCCAACAGTGCAACACTTGCTCAGTATGGCATTGGAGTATAAGTCTAGGTTTTTGTGCTCAAGTCAAGAGTGCAAGCCTATGGAGTGATCTCCATGGCATGGGTCTAGGAGGCTGAAGTCACAGATCCTTTGTTTTTAATTCATTTATGGGATGTGGGCATCACTGGCTGAGCCAGCATTTATTGCACATTCCTGAGGGTATTTAAGAGTCAACCACATAGCTGTGGATCTGCAGTCACATGTAGGCCAGACTAGGGGACAGCAGATTTCCTTCTCTAAAGGACATAACTGAACCAGAAGGGTTTTTACGACAATCGACAATGGTTTCATGGTCATCATTAGACTTTTAATTGAATTCAAATTTTACCATCTGACATGGTGGGATTCGAACCCAGCCCATTGAGCATTATCCTGGGTCTCTGAATTATAGTCCAGCGACAGACAATACTACTTTGCCACTGCCTCCCCCAATGGTGAAATAAACTTGGGGAGGGGCAAGGGGTTAATGCACAAGAGGCCTGGAGACTTTTTTTTATAATTCATTCATGGGACATGGGCGTCACTGGCTGGCCAGCATTTATTGCCCATCCCTAGTTGCCCTTGGAGGGGGTTGAGAGTCAACCACATTGCTGTGGCTCTGGAGTCACATGTAGGCCAGCCGGGTAAGGATAGCAGATCTCCTTCCCTAAAGGACATTAGTGAACCAGATGGGTTTTTCTGACAATCGACAATGGTTTCATGGTCACCAGTAGGTTCTTAATTTTATTGAATTCAAATTTTAACCATCTGCAGTGGCAGGATTCGAACCCGGGTCACCAGAACATTTGCTGAGTTTCTGAATTAATAGTCTGGTAATAATACCACTAGGCCATCATCTCCCCTAACTTTAAGAGGGGACATCCTCAGTGAGAAGAAAGAGATTTCAATTGAAAATGCAGAACTAGTTGCTAGTTTTTAATGTGTCTGGTATTTAGCGTTCATTGACAAATCACTCCACTGGTATGAATAAATAAAAACCATATTCATCCCCAAGATGTTTGGAAACTAACCTGTTGAGAGTTTGGTGGTCTAGGTGCAATCTTCCACAGCAGACGACTCCCTGGTATAACCTGTACACTTTCAGAGTTATCTGGCAGTGGCATTTCATCCAGTTCTGATTTCTCTGAAGCTACTGACTAGGATAGTCGCATCATAAAAGAGGTACATTATTATACAAATTAAACCAGGAAACTTTCACCAATTATAGACACAGCATTGTAAAGCATAGAAAGCATTCTTTCTGGTTGTATCACAGCTTGGTACGGCTCCTGCTCTGCTCAAGACCACAAGGAACTACAAAAGGTTGTGAATGTAGCCCAAGCCATCACACAAACCAGCCTCCCAGCCATTGACTCTGTCTACACTTCCCGCTGCCTCGGGAAAAGCAGCCAGTATAATTAAGGCCCCCACGCACCCCGGACATTCTCTCTTCCACCTTCTTCCATTGGGAAAAAGATACAAAAATCTGAGGTCACGTACCAACCGACTCAAGAACAGCTTCTTCCCTGCTGCTGCCAGACTTTTGAATAGACCTACCTTGCATTAAGTTGATCTTTCTCTACACCCTAGCTATGACTGTAACACTACATTCTGCACTCTCTCCTTTCCTTCTCTATGAACGGTATGCTCTGTCTGTATAGGGCGCAAGAAACAATACTTTTCACTGTATGCTAATACATGTGACAATAATAAATCAAATCCAATCAAATCAGAATTCTGAACTCAAGTGTACCATTTAAGTTCCAGATCATGTCACAGGGTAAAGAGTGGAAAATGGGACTGGGACTGGACCTTTGAGACATTACTGAGAAGGCCTGCAGTCTTTCCTTACTTCATTCTCAGCATCACAAACCTCAGCAGTTAACTTCAGGTGAAAGAGTGGAAAGAGGATTATAACAGTCAGGGTTACTGAAATGTCTCAGTGTGTTATTTTAAATTCTTTCATGGGTGTAGGTGTCGCTGGCTAGGCCAGCATTTATTGTCCATCCATAATCGACCTTGAGAAGGTGATAGTGAGCTGCCTTCTCGAACCGCTGCACTCCATGCGATGTAGGTACACCCACGGTGCTGCAAGGGAGAGAGTTCCAGGATTTTGACTCAACAACAGTAAAGGAATGGTGATATATTTCCAAGTTAGGATGGTGAGTGACTTGGAGGGGAACTTCCAATGGGTGGTGTTGCATTGCATCAGCTGCCCTGGTCCTTCTAGGTGGTAGAAGTCGTGGATTTGGAGGTAAATAAAAAAATTAAAATCAGAGTTGTCAAGCAGGCAGATCCGTCCAGTTGACTCAGCTGGGTCATGGGGTTTGCCTTTGCTGCCTGCAGTTCTCTGGGTCATGACTTCCATAGTTTCCCAGGCTGACTGTAAGGGCATTTGCATAGCAGATGCAGTATAATGTGGACAAATGTAAGGTTATCCACTACGGTAGCAATAATAGGAAGGCAGATTACTTGAATGGATGTAAATTGAGAGACATGGATACTCAGCAAAACCTTGGCGTCCTTGATTAGTCGCTGAAAGTAAGCGTGCAGGTACAGCAGGCAGTAAAGAAGGCAAATAGTATGTTGGCCTTCATAGCGATAGGATTTGAGTATAGGATAGATATGTTTTATTGCAAGTGTATAGGGTGTTGGTGAGGCCGCACCTGGAGTATTGTGTGCAGTTTTGGTGTCCTTATCTGAGGAAGGATGTCCTTGCTATAGAGGGAGTACAGCGAAGGTTTACCAGGTTGCTTCCTGGGATAGCAGGTCTGTCATATGAGGAGACACTAAGTCGGTTAGGGTTATATTCACCGGAGTTTAGAAGAGTGAGAGGGGATCTCATAGAAACTTATAAAACTCTAACAGGGTTAGACAGGGTAGATTCAGAAAGAATGTTCCCAGTGGTGGGGGAGTGCAGAATTAGGGGTCATAGTTTGAGGAAAAGGGGTAAACCTTTTAGAACTGAGGTGAGGAGAAATTTCTTCACCCAGAGGGTGGTGAATGTGTGGAATTTACTACCACAGAATGTAGTTGAAGCCAAAATATTGTGAGATTTCAAGAAGAAATTAGATATAGCTCTTGGGGCTAAAGGGATTAAGGGATATGGGGGGGGGGAAGATCAGGATATTGAATTCAATGATCAGCCATGATCAAAATGAATGGCAGAGCAGCCTCGAAGGGCCGAATGGCCTACTGCTGCTTCTAGTTTCTATAACTGCAGGATGACTGCCTCCGTGAACCTAGTGGCCTCCGCGTATGTGACAGGGGACTGGTCTGCTGCAGGCAAAATGCCAGTAGGTCTGAAAATCAGCTTAAACAGAGCCTTTAATTATCTAAATTAGCTACCCACCTCTGTCAGCAGGCATTCTGTCCCGCTGCTTGTCACTGGAAAATTTCCCCCAGGGAGCTGTCCCGATATGGCAGCTCCATATTTTCCTCATTTCCACTTCCACCCTCCAACCAGGATGGGAAAATCCTGCCTGTTGGTGCCATGGCAGAGGAGAGATCAGGAGGGCTGGCCAACATTTTGGTCGTAGATGTATTTTTTGGAGGGTCCGTGAAGAGGGGGAATCAGATGGGAGAGGAGCTGGTGGTTCAGGAGGGAATTCCACAGCACGGGCCTCAGAGGCTGCAGACAAAGAGCCGAACAAACTCTGCAAGGGACAGGAGGAGGGGGGAGGTAGACAAACGGGATGGAAACTTTGGCCAGGGAGAGTTTTGTATGGCTGGAGGAGGTTAGAGTTAGGAAGAAGACTCTAGAAAGATATATACACCCAAAGGATTAGAATTTTAAATTTGTCGGCTTGGGGAACTGGCGCCCAACCAAGAAAGAACTCAAATCAATCCAGTTCCAGTAGCTACAGGAGTTTAATGAGGCAGGCAAAAGAATAAAAGCATCCAATCAACCAATTTGATTTATTTGACATAAATTGATTCCATACTTACTGATTTGCTCAGTTTCTTCTCCTCTGTATTTTTCTTGTCATTTTTTTTGTAGGCATCGAATGTACTGGGGTCGATCACCCACAGACACTCTGTCCATTTTCCATATACTGCACAGAGCCTCTTCTTACTGTGACAGACCACGGGAAAGTTTCAATATAAATCATTGGCAACAGGTTATTAATTCACCAGTACTGTACAAAATACTGTTACCTTACCTCAGCAAATGTGGCTGCTAGTGGGGAACCTAAAAACTGATTATAAAAGTTTCTACAGATATGTAAAGAGAAAAAGATTGACAAAAACAAATGTAGGCGCCTTACAGTCAGAAACGGGAGAATTCATAACGGGGAACAAAGAAATGGCTGAGGAATTAAATTTGTACTTTGCTTCGGTCTTCACAAACGAAGACATGAATAATGTCCCAGAAGTGCTGAGAGAAACATGTTTTAGTGAGGAGCTGAAGGAAATCAGCATTAGTAGAGAAATAGTTTTGGGGAAATTGATGGGACTGAAGGTGGATAAATCTCCAGGGCCTGATCTTCATCCCAGAGTACTTAAGGAAATAGCCCTAGAAATGGTAGACCCATTGGTGGTCATTTTGGACTGGTTTCTACAGATTGGAGGGTAGCTAATGTAAACCCTCTGTCTTCACTAACTTCCATTTATTCCCCAAAATCCTCATTCTCAATTACAAACTCTTCCACGAACTTCCATCAATCTCCTTCAGCCTCATCAATTCCAGCTTAGATGTTAATGTTGGAATCCTGTTACAATGATCAAGGGTTATGGGGAAAAGGCAGGAGAATGGAGATGAGAATCAGATCAGCCATGATTGAATGGCAGAGCAGACTCGATGGGCCGAATAGCCTAATTCTGCTCCTATATCTTATGGTCTTATGAAGTGCTTGGTTTTGTTTATAATTGGGAAACGATTATACAATTATTCTGAATTATTTAAGAACCGGTGTACACTGCCATTGCGGGGATAAAAGTGGAGTTTGTGAAAATACTGGTGTCAAGAAATGGACTGGCTCAAGATTTGTCCTTCACCTAAAGTATAAACAGTGACTGGTTAATGATGCAGAGCGATGCCACCAGTGTGGATTCAATCCCCGTTCCGGCTGAGGATATTCAACAAGTCCCCACCTTCTCAAACTTGCCTCTTGCAGGAGGTGTGGAGGCCCTCAGGTTAGATCACCACCAGTCAGCTCTCCCCCTCAAAGAGGAGAGCAGCCTACAGTCATCTGGGACTGTGACGACTTTAAACAGTGACTTGGAACATCAGAGACTTGTGTCGTTTCACTCTGATCTACATTCATTTGTACTCATGCGTTTGACTTCATTCACATTTCTTCAGGAACTCAACTTGACTATTTACCTTGATCATTACAACTGCAGCTAAAGTGATATTACAAGCTGGCTGTACAAAACAACATTATTCTGTTATCTCTTTTTTTAAGGTCATCATGAAATCAGCAGCATTACAGAAACGGAGGAACAGGAGAAGGCCATTCAGCCCCTCGAGCTTGTTGCACCATTCAATGAGGATATGGCTGATCTGTAACTTAGCTGCATATTACCCATCTTTGCCACATATCTTTAACAAAACTCTTATCAATCTTGGATTTAAAATTAATTGACATGGTCTCTGCCATTTTCAGAAAAAAGTTCCAAACTAGCATCAACTTTTGCATGTACGAATGTTTCCTACTGTCACTCCTGAAAGATCTGGCTCTATTTTTAATGCAAGGTCCCCTAAGTCTGACACTCCTCAATTGGCAGAAATAGTGCCCAGGACTTTTCAGATGGCAGGGTTTCCTTCACCTTTTTAAAAATTCATTTGTGGGACATGGGCATCGCTGGCTGGCCAGCATTTATTGCCCATCCCTCGTTGCCCTTGTTCAGAGGGCAGTTGAGAGTCAACCACATTGCTGTGGCTCTGGAGTCACATGTAGGCCAGGTAAGGACGGCAGATTTCCTTCCCTAATGGACATTAGTGGGTTTTTCCGACAATTGACAATGGTTTCATGGTCATCAGTAAATCCTTAATTACAGATTTTTTTTATTGAATTCAAATTCCATCATTTGCCGTGGCGGGATTTGAATCCGGGTCCCCAGAACATTAGCTGAGTTTCTGGATTATTGGTCTAGTGATAATACCATTAGCCCATTGCTTCCCTCCTGCCACTGGAAGGGTCAGCAGCAAACACATCCCTGCTGATAAATGGTTGCGTGGCACCCAGTAATTAGTTAGGCCGCACTTGGAATATAGTGTTCAATTCTGGTCGCCACACTACCAGAAGCATGTGGAGGCTTTGGAGAGGGTACAGAAAAGATTTACCAGGATGTTGCCTGGCATGGAGGGCATTAGCTATGAGAAGAGGTTGGAAAAACTTGGTTTGCTTTCACTGGAATGATGGAGGTTGAGAGGTGACCTGATAGAAGTCTACAAGATTATGAGGGGCATGGACAAAGTGGATAGTCAGAAGCTTTTTCCCAGGGTGGAAGAGTCAATTACTAGGGGGCACAGGTTTAAGGTGCGAGGGGCAAGGTTTAAAGGAGTGTTCGAGGCAAGTTCTGTTTACACAGAGGGTGGTGGGTGCCTGGAACTTGCTGCCGGGGGAGGTAGTGGAAGCGGATACAATAGTGACTTTTAAGGGGCATCTTGACAAATACATGAATAGGATGGGAATGGAGGGATACGGTCCCCGGAAGGGTAGGGGGTTTTAGTTCAGTCGGGCAGCATGGTCGGTGCAGGCTTGGAGGGCTGAAGGGCCTGTTCCTGTGCTGTAATTTTCTTTGTTCTTTGTTCTAATGCTCCAATGAGCACTGTAGAGATGGGCAATAAATGCTGGCCCAGCCAGAGCTGCCCACTTTCCATGAAAACATATTTTTTTTAAAATGTCCGGAGATGGGACTTCCACCCCTCACTCGGGAGCAAGTCCTGCCTCAGAGAGCTGCCGGCCTATCTAATTGTCCAGATGTTCTCTAATCCCACCAGCGCCAGAAGCTGCAGTGGACAAGATTGGGACTGCAAGCAGTCTCCCAAATCTCCGAGCTCTGACAAAGGCTCATCCTGACTCGAAACGTTGGCCCTATTCTCTTTGCACAGATGCTGTCGGACCTGCTGAGATTTTCCAGCATTTTCTATTTTTGTTTCAGATTCCGGTATCCACAGTGTTTTGCTTTCATCCCGAACTTCAGTGTTGCGTGCGAGTCCAAGACCAGGTAAGTATGGGGCTTGGTGAGGCTGGTGTCGGCTGAGGGGTGGAAAGAGTAGCATGGGGGTGTTGGTGAAGTAGCTGGAGGGTGGGTGAGGAAGAGAATCTTCAGGGACCAGACCTTATCGAACACCCAATGTTGAACGGAAGCAGTCGATGGAGGCGACCCCTGCACTAACCAACCCCCCCCGCCCCCCCCCCCCCCCCACCCACCCCCATTCCCACACCACCTCCAGACCTGACCAGGGTCAATTTTCGTGCTTATCCCACCCCTGAAATTCTGAAATCCTCCCCACTAGGTGAAAATTGAGGCTGGATAGGAAAGCACCCCCAGGTGGTCATTAATTGGCCAGTAAAAGGGCTTCATTTGGGGCACGGCCTAGGTCTTGTCCTTCCCACTGTGAAATTGGGGAGGGCTCAATGCAGGCTGGACTTCAGTGGGAAGGCCTACGAGGAATTGTACAGCCTCTACCCCCTCCCCAACAGCTTTCATATCTTAAAAAAAACTTTGAGTAAATTATCCCTCAACCATCTGAATTCCGGGGAATTAAAATCCAATCGTTTATCAAATCTCTCCTTGCAATTTAACTCTTGAAGTCCAGGTGCAATTCTGGTAAACCTACATTCCACTCCCTCCAAAGGCCAATATGTCCCAATTGCCCTGAGCTGCTCACAGTAACTCCAGGTGTGGTCTAACCAAGGCTTTGTAGAGCTGTCGCTGTAAATCAGCTTTGGCTATGATGGTTCAAATGACGCGATAGCAACGTCTAGCACAGCATTAAGGACAAAGGATTATCTTGAAACAACTGGCGGATGGATTAGTCTTACCTTTTGTCCTGGATGTAACCTTCAACTTTGTGCAATTCTTTACCAAAAAGGCCACAAGGCTTAAAGTTCAGAATACATTTCTCCCCAGATCTGTGGACAGATCACCTTCAATTAATACATCTGCAAATGTCCAAAATGAGGATAACTTTAACAAAGCCTTTCACTCCTTACTTGTGATTAGTTATTTCAACATTCCCATACTGCTCGATCCACAGCTGTCCCACTATAATGTTATGCACACAGCAAGTTGGATTTGTCCAAGTGTAAGCTTCATTGTGCCTGCAAGGGAAAGAAAATATTAATTTAGTTAGCAGTCAACATAGAGCAGGTTCTTCATCATCAACTTTTCGAATGATCTTTTATTTCTAAATCTTCCATCCTTTCACCAGTGCCAGTTTAGCTTTCTGGGAAAAAAAACACAAATATAATTGCCTGCATGTTCATTGCCTAAAATAGGAACATGAGTAGGCCATTCAGCCCATCAAATTCATCTACACTCGATGGAGTTGAGAAGGATGAGGGGGTATCTAATTCGAACTTACAGAATACTGAGAGGCCTAGGGAGAGTGGACATGGAGAGGATGTTTCCACTCGTGGGAGAGTCCAGAACTCGAGGGCACAACCTCAGAGTGAAGGGACAGCCCTTTAAAACTGAGATGAGGAGGAATTCCGCCAGAGGATGGTGAATCTGTGGAACTCATTGCCACAGAGGACTGTGGAGGCCAGGTGATTGAGTGTATTTAAGACAGAGATAAATAGGTTCTTGATCAAAAAGGGGATCAAGGGTTACGGGGAGAAGGTAGGAGAATGTGGATGAGAATCATGTCAGCCATGATTGAATGGTGGATTAGAGTCGATGGGCCGAATGGCCTAACTCTGCTCCTATATCTTATGGTCTAAGCCTGTTCTGCTATTCAATGAGATCGTGGCTGATTTGTGGCCTAACTCCATTTACCTGCCTTTGGCCCATATCCCTTAATACCTTTGCTTAACAAAAATGTATTTATCTCAGGTTTAAAGACAGCAACTGATCTGGCATCAACTGCCGTTTGTGGAAGCGAATTCCAAACCTCTCCCACCCTTTATGTGTAGAAGTGCTTCCAAACATCTCTCCTGAATGGTCTGGCCCTAATTTTTAGACTGTGCTAGTTCTAGAATCTCCAGCCAGTGGAAATAGTTTATCTACCCTGTCTTTTTCTGTTAGTATCTTGAAGACTTTGATGAGATCACCCCTTAAACCTTATAAATTCTGGAGGAAACAGGCCCAATTTGTATAACCTAAGCGGGGTTACTGCTGAGAGCTGGAACATGAATCAGCTTCACCACATTGTACACATAGGATCCGTACAGTGCAGCAGGAGGACATTCAGCCCATTGACAACAATCCCACCCAGGCCCTATCCCCCAATCCCATTTACCCTGCTAATCCCCCTGACACAAGGGGACAATTTACCATGGCCAATTCAGATCTTGATAGAAATGATAGTCGGAGTCTTTTTCCCAGGTAGAAATGTCAATTACGAGGAGACATACGTTCAAGGTAAAAGGGGGAAAGTTTAAAGGAGATGTGAGAGGCAAGTTGTTTTACACAGAGGGTGGTAAGTGCCTGGAATGCGCTGCCAGAGGAGGTGGTAGAAGCAGATACAATAGCAATGTTTAAGAGGCATCTTGACAGATAGATGAATAGACAGGGAATATAGGGATACAGACTGCGTAGAGACAAAAGGTCTTTTGTTTAGAAAGGCGTCATGTGTCGGCACAGGCTTGGTGGCCTGTTCCTGTGCTGTACTGCTCTTTGTTCAAACACAGAATGAGAAGCCGCTTGTTAATCTGCAGCATGTGTGTTCCACAGCTCAGCCTCCATCCACACCGTACCACCTTCCCTTGGATTATGAAGCTTTTGAGTAAAATGTTCAATTTACTCCATCAAATTACCAACACTCTTGTACTGGAGTGGTTGGAGCCTTTTCAGCTGCCGGAGAGGAAAATCTTTCTGCAATGAGTGTGAAATGAGTGAGTGTCAGAGCCACATGCCTGCACAGGATGATGGATGTACAATCCAGCAATATGCAGCTTAGTTCTTCTACATAACTGTCAAAATGAAACCAATTAACAAATTATCTTCCATCTGCTGATACAAGGAAGCAATTAGTTGTTTCTGAAATGCATGCTATTAAACTTCCGAAAGTGACATTATCCTATGACTAAAACACAGTAAAGTTTATTTATTAGTCACAAGTAAGGCTTACATTAACACTGCAATGAAGTTACTGTGAAATTCCCCGAGTCGCCACACTCCGGCGCACCTGTTCGGGTCAATGCACCCTAACCAGCACGTCTTTCAGACTGTGGGAGGAAACCGGAGCACCCGGAGGAAACCCACGCAGACACAGGGAGAACGTGCAAACTCGTAACACTTAGTTACAGTGTGAATGTAGTGCTCCTCTTGGTTTAATTAAAATAAACTAAGTTTATTTTATTAATGTCACAAGTTGGCTGACATTAACACTACAATGAAATTACTATGAAAATCCCCTAATCGTCACACTCCGGCACCTGTTCGGGTACTTAGAAACATATATAAGATAAGAGCAGGAGGATGCTATTTGGCCCTTCGAGCCTGCTCCGCCATTCAGTACGGTCATGGCTGATCGTCCAACTCAATAGCCTAATCCTGCTTTCTCCCCATAACATTTGATCCCATTCGCCCCAAGTGCTATATCCAGCCGCCTCTTGAATACATTCAATGTTTTGGCATCAACTACGTTCTGTGATAATGAATTCCACAGGCTCACCACTCTGGGTGGAGAAATGTCTCCTCATCTCCATCCTAAATGGTCTACCCTGAATCCTCAGACTGTGACCCCTAGTTCTGGACTCCCCATCCATTGGGAATATCCTCCCCCTGCATCTACCCCGTCTAGTTAGAATTTTATAAGTTTCTATGAGATAAGAGCATAAGAACATAAGAAATAGGAGCAGGAGTAGGCCATCTAGCCCCTCGAGCCTGCCCCGCCATTCAATAAGATCATGGCTGATCTGAAGTGGATCAGTTCCACTTACCCGCCTGATCCCCATAACCCCTAATTCCCTCACCGATCAGGAATCCATCTATCCGTGATTTAAACATATTCAACGAGGTAGCCTCCACCACTTCAGTGGGCAGAGAATTCCAGAGATTCACCACCTCTGAGAGAAGTTCTTCCTCAACTCTGTCCTAAACTGACCCCTCTTTATTTTGAGGCTGTGCCCTCTAGTTCTAGCTTCCTTTCTAAGTGGAAAGAATCTCTCCACCTCTACCCTATCCAGCCTCATTCATCTGAACTCCAACGAAAACAATCCTAACCGAGTCAATCTGTCCTCATACATCAGTCGCGCCATCCCCGGAATCAGCCTGGTAAATCTTCGCTGCACTCCCCAGAGAACAAGAGCATCCTTTCTCAGAAAAGGAGACCAAAACTGCACACAATATTCTAGGTGTGGCCTCACCAAGGCCCTGTATAATTGCAACCAATATATCCCTGCTCCTGTACTCGAAACCTCTCGCAATGAAGGCCAACATGCCATTTGCCTTCTTTACCGCCTGCTGCACCTGCATGCTTACCTTCAGTGACTGGTGCACAACGACACCCAGGTCCCGCTGCACACTCCCCTCTCCCAATTTACAGCCATTCAGGTAGTAATCTGCCTTCTTGTTTTTGCTTCCAAAATGAATAATCTCACACTTATCCAAATTATACTGCATCTGCCATTGATTCGCCCACTCACCCAACCTGTCCAGATCATTCTGAAGGATGCCTGCATCCTCGGCACAGTTCACCCTCCCGCCCAACTTGGTATCATCTGCAAACTTTGAGATGTTACATTTTGTTCCCCCATCCAAATCATTAATATATATTGTGAATAGCTGGGGTCCCAGCACCGATCCCTGTGGGACCCCACTACTTACTGCCTGCCAATTTGAAAAGCACCCATTAATCTTTGTTTCCTCTCTGCCTACCAGTTTTCTATCCATCTCAATACACTTCCCCCAATCCCATGCGCTTTAATCTTGCACGATAATCTCTTGTGCGGGACTTTGTCAAACGCTTTCTGAAAGTCCAAATATACAACATCGACTGGTTCCCCCTTTGTCAACTCTACCAGTTACATCTTCAGAGAATTCCAACAGATTTGTCAAGCATGATTTCCCTTTCATAAATCCATGCTGACTCTGTCTGATCCTGCCAATGCTTTCTAAATGCTCCGCTATAAAGTCCTTGATAATGGATTCGAGAATTTTCCCCACTACCGATGTTAAGTTTCCTGGTCTATAATTCCCTGTTTTCTCTCTACCTCCCTTTTTGAATATTGGAGTGACATTCGCTACCCTCCAATCTGCAGAGACTGTTCCAGAGTCTATAGAATCCTGGAAGATGACCACCAATGCATCCACTATTTCTAGAGCCACTTTCTTAAGTACTCTGGGATGTAGATCATCAGGCCCTGGGGGGAGAATTTAGTGTGGCCAATCCACCTAACCAGCATGTATTTCGGACTGTGGGAGGAAATCGAAGCACCCGGAGGAAACCCACGCAGACACGGGGAGAATGTGCAGACTCCACACAGACAGTGACCCAAGCCGGGAATCGAACCTGGGTCCCTGGTGCTGTGAGGCAGCAGTGCTGACTACCGTGCCACCCGGGTCCCTGGTGCTGTGAGGCAGCAGTGCTGACCACTGTGCCACCCGGGTCCCTGGTGCTGTGAGGCAGCAGTGCTGACCACTGTGCCACCCGGGTCCCTGGTGCTGTGAGGCAGCAGTGCTGACCACTGTGCCACCGTGCTGCCCCGGGTCCCTGGTGCTGTGAGGCAGCAGTGCTAGGCACTGTGCCACTGGGCCACAGAATGAAATTGCATGTTCACTTTAGCACCCCAAGCATTTCTGAAACTGTTTCTGCATTTAGGAACACAGGAACAGGAGAAGGCTATTCAGCCTCTCAGGCCTATTCCACCAGTCAGGTAGATCACAGCTTATCTGTATCTCAATGCCATCCACACTAGGGACGGCATGGTGGCTCAATGGTTAGGAGTACAGCCTCAAGCGCCAGGGAACTGGGTTCGATTCCCGGCTTGGGTGACTGTCTGTGGAGTTTGCACATTTTCTCCTGTCTGCGTGGGTTTCCTCCGGGTGCTCCAGTTTCCTCCCACAGTCTGAAAATGTGCGGGTTGGATTGATTGGCCGTGCTAAATTGCTCCTTGGTGTTAGGAGAATGTCAGGGGGATTAGTCAGGTAAATATGTGGAGTTTCGGGGATAGGGCCTGGGTGGGATTGTGGTCGGTGCAGACTTGATGGGCCGAATGGCCTCCTCCTGCACTGTAGGGATTCTGTGATTCTGCCTTGGCTGTGTACTCTAACCGTGTACAACTTCTATCACTTACTTCAAAAGCTCTAGTGTCATTATTCCTTTTGGCTCTGCTTCCACACTCTTCCCCCAGAATTTGAGTTTGGGATATATGGATCCATGGAAAACAAAGTTGTGAGCGAGTCCTTCAGCATGGAATGCACTGATTGGAGGATGGTGACTGACTTGCTCCGATATCAGCTTGAATCCTAGATCCTGCCTGTGGAAAAGAAAAAAACACCTGAACCAGTTCATCAAAGCAAGGTACAAACATGCATTACATTGGAATGTAACAGCAACTTTATGCAATGCAATTTGTCACACGGCCTAATCCTCATCTTGATGTGGACCCTGAGCAAAATACGGGATACACACCACAAACACAGACCATCTCGCCCATCCGGTCTACGTCAGTGTTTATTCTCCAATCATAGAATCCTACAATGCTGAAGGAAGCCATTCGGCCCATCAAGCTTGCACCGACTACAATCCCACCCAGTTCCTGTCCTATTCCTACATATTTACCCTCGCTAGTCCCCTGACACTAAGGGGCAATTTACTATGGCCAATCAACCTAACCCGCACATATTTGGACTGTGGGAGGAAACCGGAGCACCCGGAGGAAACCCAAGCAGACAGGGGAAAATGTGCAAACTCCGCACAGACAGTGACCCAAGCTGGGAATCGAACCCGGGTCCCTGGTGCTGTGAGGCAGCAGTGCTAACCACTGTGCCACCGTGCTGCCCCACTGTGCCATTCATGCCTCCTTCCATCTTTCCTCAGCTAAATCAACTGTCGTCACCCTCTTCTCTTTCCCTGTGTTTATCTAGCTTTCCTTTAAATGCATTTATACTATTCACTTCACCCGCTCCCTGTGGTAGGGAGTTCCACATTCTCCGGGTAACGCTGAGATTACACAAGAAACAGGAGGAGGAGTAGACCACTCGGCCCATCGAGCTCATTCCACCATTCAATACAAACATGGCTGATCTTGGGCTTCAATTCCATTTTTCCCGCCCGATCCCCCTCCCCCATGATTCCCAGATTCATCAAAGATCTGCTTATCCTGGTCTTAAATGTCTTCAACGATGGAGAATCCACAACCCTCTGGGGTAGAGGATTCCAAAGATTCACCACACTTTGAGTTAAGCAATTTGTCCTCATCTCAGTTCTAAATGATCAGCCCCCTTTTCCTGAGACTGTGCCCTCACATTTTAGATTCCCTGACCAGCAGAAGCAATCTGTCAGCATCCACCTTATCGAGCCCCTTCAGAATCTTGCACTTTTCAATGAGATCACTTCTCATTCTTC
This sequence comes from Mustelus asterias, assembly GCF_964213995.1. Classification (NCBI taxonomy): domain Eukaryota; kingdom Metazoa; phylum Chordata; class Chondrichthyes; order Carcharhiniformes; family Triakidae; genus Mustelus; species Mustelus asterias. Next base: position 3,818,734 of record NC_135807.1, read on the forward strand.
TAAACTCCAAGAAAGTAGACCCAATTTGCTCATCTTCATCAGACAATCTGTCAGCCCAGGGACCAATTTAGTGAACCTTTGCTGTACCCATGCCAGTGCAAGTATTATCCTTTCTGAAATGCGTAGACCAAACTGCACACGGCCAGATGTGGTTTCACCAAAGCCTTGTACAATTGTAGCACAACTTCGTTATTCTTCAAGTTTTGAGGCATCCAGATCACCAACAACTTGTCCTGGTCCCCCCCATGCCGACACTATAGTTAAGAAAGCCCACCAACACCTCTACTTTCTCAGACAACTAAGGAAATTTGGCATGTCAGCCAAGACCCTCACCAACTATCACAGATGCATCATAGAAAACATTCTTTCTGGTTGCATCACAGCTTGGTATGGCTCCTGCTCTGCCCAAGACCGCAAGGAACTACAAAAGGTCGTGAATGTAGCCCAATCCATCACGCAAACCAGCCTCCCAGCCATTGACTCTGTCTACACTTTCTGCTACGTTGGAAAAGCAGCCAGCATAATTAAGGACCCCACTCATCCCGGACATTCTCTCTTCCACCTTCGTCCGTCGGGGAAAAGATACAAAAGTCTGAGGTCACGTACCAACCGACTCAAGAACAGCTTCTTCCCTGCTGCTGTCAGACTTTTGAATGGACCTACCTCACACAAAGTTGTTCTTTCTCTACACCTTAGCTATGACTGTAACACTACATTCTGCACTCTCTCCTTTCCTTCTCTATGAATGGTATGCTTTGTCTGTAAAGCACACAAGAAATAATACTTTTCATTGTATGTTAATACATGTGATAATAAATCAAATCAAATCAAAAACTCTTGTACTCCAATCCCCTCTCAATAAATCTCATTCACCCTCCTAATTGCTTGTTGTGCCTGCACGTTAATTTTTGTGTTCCATGTATGAGCACACCAACATCTTCAAACATCAACACTTACAAGTTTCTCACCTTTGAGAAAAATGACTGAAAAAAAAACATTTTTTGTCGAAATTTTTGATCTTGTACTCATCAGGATATTTGCAAGAATACAATGCAAAGGAAATCAACAAATGTATACAGTATGAAAAGAGAACGCTGATTGGTTGGCAAGTGGACTCTGATTGGCGGCATTGGCATGGAGAATGCATCAGTTGATGGTGACTGGTAGTTAACTGCCAAGCCTTGTTTGAACTTTAAACTAGGCAGCTTGACTCTGAATGGCCAAGGCATTGCCCTGAGGATTGAATCAATCAGCTGTCATTTATTTTGTTAGGCTGAAACTGACGCAATGTGTGCAGATGTACTTTCTGTTTGTAAAATACAGGTCCTGGGTATTAATATATGCAGCTTCCAATACTTCCAGAAGTGCCACACCACAAGCCTGACTGACAAATGTAAGTTGTTTATCAGCGTAATTCTTAGCACACAGCTCAATAGATTTCTACATATTAAGAGTATCGAGGGATACAGAGATAGTGATAGAAATGGTGCTGATAGAGAAGAGCAGCCACTGAATGGCAGAATGGGCTTGAAGGGCTGAATGGCCTACTCTTGCTGTTATTTCTTAGTTTCTTATGCAAAACTGGGGTGCTGGAAAGATAAGTATCCACAACTGAAAGAACAGGAACTGACGCAACTAATTAATAACCTGCATTCTTACACAGAATTCACTACACTGATACAGTCCATTCAACCCATCAGATTAAATTGCTAGGATTTAATCTCACACAAGCCTCCTCCCACCCTTCTCCGTTTTACCCTATCAGGATAAGCTTCTACTTCTTTCCCACCCACCCCAGAATGTGTTTCTCCAGTTTTCCCATCAAGGTTTAAAGGAATGTCAAACTCTCCTTGTGATTATGAAGAGACAATTACTAGGGGGCACAGGCTTAAGATGCAAGGGGCAAGGTTTAAAGGAGATGTACGAGGCAAGTGTTTTACCCAGAGGGTGGTGGGTGCCTGGAACTTGCTGCCGGGGGATGTAGAACCATAGAATAGAATAGAAACATAGAAGCACTACAGTGCAGAAGGAGGCCATTCGGCCCATCAAGCCTGCACCAAGAGCAATCCCACTCAGGCCCTATCCTCGTAACCCCAAGTATTTACCCTGCTAATTCCCCTGACATTAAGGGACAATTTAGTGTGACAATCCACCTAACCTGCACATCTTTGGACTGTGGGGGAAAACTGGCGCTCCTGGAGGAAACCGACGTAGACACAGGGAAAACGTGCAAACTCCACACAGACAGTGACCCAAAGCTGGAATTGAACCCAGGTCCCTGGCGCTGTGAGGCAACAGTGCTAACCACTGTGCCACCGCCCTTAAGTAGTGGAAACAGATACGATGGTGACTTTTAGGGATGTCTAGACAAAGACATGAAATTTTAATTTTTTAAAATTCATTCGTGGGACATGGGTGTCGCTGGCTGGCCAGCATTTATTGCCCATCCCTAGTTGCCCTTGAGAAGATGGTGGTGAGCTGCCTTCTTGAATCGCTGCAGTCCATGTTCTGTGGGTTGACCCACAATGCCGTTAAGGAGGGAATTCCAGGATTTTGACCCAGCGACTGCAAAGGAACGGTGATATATTTCCAAATCAGGATGGTGAGTGACTTGGAGGGGAACCTCCAGGTGGTGGTGTTCTCATGTATCTGCTGCCCTTGTCCTTCTAGATGGAAGTGGTCATGGGTTTGGAAGGTGCTGTCTAAGGATCTTCGGTGAATTCGCATGAACAGGATGGGAATAGAGGGATACGATCCCCGGAAAGGACAGGAGGTTTTAGTTCAGTCGGGCAGCATGGTCGGTGCAGGCTTGGAGGGCCGAAGGGCCTGTTCCTGTGCTGTAATTTTCTTTGTTCACATTACTCGGGATCCTGCCCTCTGAAAAGCAGTCTGGAGCGGAGAGACTAACAACAAGAGCTGCTGCAGCTGCTAAACGCAGAGTGTGCAAGTCAAATTTTTACTTTTCAAAATCCATTTTCTGTGTGATATCCATCAGTAACCCTTCAATAACTTGCTACTTCTCTCAAAATGGTACAGAAGGAAAAATAACCTGCATCAAAACACTCCTACTCAATTTGTACCGCTTGAAACAAAGCAAGTTAATCAGCAGATAAATTTCTCACCGAACCATCTCGTATGTCTCTCCGAGGAGTGGGTTAAATGGCTTTCCTGTCCTTTCCCACTGAGAAGCAACAGCTGAAACTGCAAATGCTGCGACACACTGTTTAAGGAATATTGAATACAAAAACCATTATGTACAAATACAATTATAAAATATCATCGTTACAATTACTGTCAGCATCACAAAATCTCTACCAACACTTCAGTCTTTAAGCAGTCAAAATAAAGCTAGTTTATTCACAACTTCGTTAAAATGGAAGCAAAGATTAGGAGGCAAGCTGATTTGTCCACAGTACTGAGGGGGCATGGTGGCACAGTGGTTAGCACTGCTGCCTCACAGCACCCAGGACCTGGATTCAGTTCCCAGCTTGGGTCTCTGTCTGTGTGGAGTTCTCCCTGTGTCTGCGTGGGTTTCCTCCGGGTGCTCCAGTTTCCACCTACACTCCAAGATGGGCAGGTTAGATGGATTGGCCATACTAAATTGTCCCTTAGTGTCAAGGGGACTAGCTAGGGTAAATGCATGGAGTTATGGGGATAGGGCCTGGGTGGAATTGTGGTTGGTGCAGACTTTATGGGCCGAATGGCCTCCTTCTGCACTGTAGGGATTCTATGATTCCACTTCTTAAATTATTTAAATGGAATGTGGGTGTTGCCACCTGGGCCAATAAGTTGCCCATCCCTAATTGCCCTTGAACTGAGCGATTACTCGACCATTTCAGAGGGCAACCAAGAGACAATGACGTTGCTATGGGTCTGGAGTGACATGTAGACCAGACCGGGTAAGGACGGCAGATTTCCTTCACTAAAGCACATCAGTAAACCAGATGGATTTTTACGACAATTGATGATAAGTTACATGGTCACCCATTACTGAGATTAGCTTTACATTTCAGAATCCTGTGGTGGGAATTAAACTCATGTCTCCAATGGGTACTATTCTGGTGAGAGTGCTGTGCTTTCTTTGCCCCTTTCTCTGCTCAATTATTGAAAATGCATCCTGAAAAATCAAACTTGACTTTTCAAAAATTAAAACAAAGAGTTTCCTAATAGAATAAACACTCTGATGTTGGGTTTCCATCACCACTATGCTCACCATCACATCATCACTGGGAAATGCTGTTTCATTTACAACATTTTCATTTAAAATAATATAACAGCAATCACGGAACAATCCAATTGTCCTTGAGCTATCTAAAACCCAGGGGACCATGGAAGCAGCAGGGAACCCTGCATCCCTGGTCAACAATACAGTTTCCAATGAACAGATATCTCCTGACCAGACAAGGCAACCACTCTCCACCAAAGTTAACCATATAATAGTTTTTTTTGTTGCGTTGTACATGGGGAAGTTGATGAGAGTGCTGAAGAAGTGCCTCAGTATGATGGAGCAGGACCTTGGCAGGATTAGTGGAAAAAAATCAAGCAAGATGGAAACGAGAGAGAGGGAGACAGCGAATGTTGATGAGGAAAAGGTAAGTGGATCACCACAATAACTTGCAATTATATAGCGCCTTTAACATAATAAAACAGCCCCCGGTGCTTTGCAGCAGTGCTGAATCTTACAGCAAGGCACATAAGGAGATTTTAGAAAGGGTGGAGCTATGTTTTGAGTGTGTGAAAGGTCGAGAGGTGCAGAGTTAGTGGGAGAATTCCAGTGTTTGGTAGCATCCTAAATTTTACCCAGTGAAAGGTTTTGTCCTTATTGGTGATGCGCAATTGGTTAGACTCAATTATACCACGACCTGGGTCCAGAATAGGCAACAGCGAGAGTTGAGATGGCGATGACTAGATGGCAGTGCCGCATAGGAGACTGTTAAATAAGTTAAATGCCCATGGTGTTAAGGGTAAGATCCTGACATGGATAGAGGATTGGTTGACTGGCAGAAGGCAGAGAGTGGGGATAAAGGGGTCTTTCTCAGGATGGCAGCCGGTGACTAGTGGTGTGTCTCAGGGGTCGGTGTTGGGACCACAACTTTTCACAATATACATTAATGATTTGGAGGAAAGAATTGAAGGCACTGCTGCTAAGTTTGCAGATGATACAAAGATATGTAGAAGGGCAGGTAGTATTGAGGAAGCAGGGGGGCTGCAGAAGGACTTGGACAGGTCAGGAGAGTGGGCAAAGAAGTGGCAGATGGAATACAATGTGGAAAAGTGTGAGGTTATGCACTTTGGAAGGAGGAATGGAGGCATAGACTATTTTCTAAATGGGAAAATGCTTAGGAAATCAGAAACACAAAGGGACTTGGGAATCCTTGTTCAAGATTCTCTTAAGATTAACGTGCAGGTTCAGTCGGCAGTTAGGAAGGCAAATGCAATGTTAGCATTCATATCGAGAGGGCTAGAATACAAAAGCAGGGATGTACTTCTGAGGCTATAAAAGGCTCTAGTCAGACCCCATTTGGAGTATTGTGAGCAGTTTTGGGCCCCGTATCTAAGGAAGGATGTGCTGGCCTTGGAAAGGGTCCAGAGGAGGTTCACAAGAATCATCCCTGGAATGAAGAGCTTGTCGTATGAGGAACGGTTGAGGACTCTGGGTCTTTACTGGTTGGAGTTTAGAAAAATGAGAGGGGGATCTTATTGAAACTTACAGGATACTACGAGGCCTAGTTAAAGTGGACATGGAGAGGACGTTTCTACTAGTAGGAAAAACTAGAACCAGAGGGCACAACCTCAGGCTAAAGGTGTGATCCTTTAAAAAGGAGATGAGGAGGAATTTCTTCAGCCAGGGAGTGGTGAATCTGTGGAACTCTGCTGCAGAAGGCTGTGGAGGCCAGGTCATTGAGTGTCTTTACGACAGAGATAGATAGGTTCTTGATTTTTGAGGGTATCAGGGGTTATGGGGAAAAGGCAGGAGAATGGGGATGAGAAAAATATCAGCCATGATTGAATGGCGGAGCAGACTCGATGGGCCGAGTGGCCTAATTCTGCTCCTGTATCTTATGGTCTGTACTACAGCGAGAGTTGAGATGGTGATGATTAAACTACAGCGAGAGTTGAGATGGTGATGATTAAACTACAGCAAGGGTTGAAATGGTGATGATTAAACTACAGCGAGAGTTGAGATAGCGATGATTATACAATACCTGCATTCTCTCTAATGAATTATGGCAGCCAATAGCTTCATGGATGAGATATGTATGTTCCATGTATTCTGTAAGTCGCTGGAGAAAGCTAAGTGGTTCATTAAAAATGACAGGCATAGCAATCTTGGAGAGCTCCTGGAATAAAGAATTTATTGATGTCAACACAGTTACTTTAAATGAAATAGCAGATTTAGAATCACAAGATTATACACAATGAACTAAAAGCAGCATCAATTGCTCTGTGTTCAGCTCCCTGCTGTAGTATTGATAGACAACAAAGGATTTAAATATATATATTCTTTCATGGGATGTCTGGCGTTGCTGGAAAGGCCAGCATTTGTTGCCCATCCCTAATTTCCCTTGAACTGAGTGGCTTCATCGGCCATTAGCACAGTGGTTAGCATTGCTGCCCCACAGCGCCAGGGACCCGAGTTCGATTCCCGGCTTGGGTCACTGTTTGTGTGGAGTCTGCACGTTCTTTCCGTGTCTGTGTGGGTTTTCTCCGGGTGCTCCAGTTTCCTCCCACAGTCCAAAGATGTGCAGGTTAGATTGATTGGCCATGCTAAATTGACCCTAGTGTCAGGGGGATTAGCAGGGTAAATATGTTGGTTACGGGAACAGGGCCTGGATGGAAATGTGCTCGGTGCAGATTTGATGGGCTGAATGGCCTCCTTCTGCATTGTAGGGATTCTATGATTTCAGAGGGCAGTTAAGAGTCAACCACATTGCTGTGGCTCTAGAGTCATATGTAGGCCAGGCCGGGTAAGGATGGCAGATTTCCTTCCCTAAAGGGCATTAGTGAACCAGATGGGTTTTATGATAATCCACGATAATTTCATGCTCACGATTACTGAGACTAGCTTTCAATTCCAGATTTTATTAATTGATGGGTCGAATGGCTTCCTCTGCACTATAGGGATTCTATGATTTATGATCGGAGCCTTGCAAGATAATTCCACCACCAACCAGATAACTGCACAGTGAAAATAAAATTCCTACAGTGTACACATAGTGTGGTGATGATTCCCGTTCTCGCCCCACCCTCCCCCTCCCCCTGCCTCAGGTGATGGGAATTTCATTTCCCACATCAAAGAACTAAACACACTTAGAGAGCAGAATCCACTCACCATTCCAATGCATTTACGAAGTATACTCCAAATACTAAAGTCATTTCTGGAAAACATAGGGGCTGGCAAGCTTGATCTAGAGCAAAGAAAAGGAAAGCAAACTCTGAGATTTTTAATAATTCTCAAATGTAACAAAAAATATATAAACATTCTGTTTTCACGGTAGATCAGCCCCTCTTGGTTAATGTCCCAGTAAACGTTTACACATACCGTATTTCAACACAATTAACTTGTATATTGATTTAGGCCATTATTCAACATCCGCATGTGTTAATCTCCTCCGAGTCAATGCTGGAACACTGTGCTGAAGTGAGTTACTAAGGTACTAGGATCCTGGTGAACATAAAGAATAAGAAGTCTCACAACACCAGGTTCAAGTCCAACAGGTTTATTTGGTAGCAAAAGCCACTAACTTTCGGAGCGCTGCTCCTTCGTCAGGTGAGTGGGATTTCAGTTCACAAATAGGGCCTATGCCCTACTTATGAACTGAAATCCCACTCACCTGATGAAGGAGTAGCGAGCGCTCTGAAAGCTAGTGGCTTTTGCTACCAAATAAACCTGTGGGACTTTAACCTGGTGTTGTGAGTCTTCTTGCTGTGTTTACCCCAGTCCAACGCCGGCACCTCCACCTCATGGCTACCATTGAGAACGTAAAGAGGAAAGAGCAGTGGCCACAAGAAGAGGAGGAATGGGGGAATACCACAACATTTATTCGGAATTGCGACAGGAAAATACCAGAGCCCATCCCATTCATCTTTGGGGCAGCACGGTGGCATAGTGGTCAGCACTGCGGCATAGTGGTCAGCACTGCTGCCCCACAGCTCCAGGTTCAATTCCAGCCTTGGGTCACTATCTGTGGCATTTGCATGTTCTCCCCGTGTCTGCATGGGTTTCCTCCGGGTGCTCCAATTTCCTCCCATAATCCAAAAAAATGCGGGTTAGGTGGATTGGCCATGCTGAATTTTACTCTGAGTGTCAGGGGAATAGGAGGGGAAATATATGGGGTTACGGGAATAGGACCTGGGTGGGATTGCTGTTGGTGCAGGCTCGATGGGCTGAATGGACTCCTTCTGCACTGTAGATTCTATATCTCTTTATACCTTGGCAGTCTCATGAAACATATCAGATTTTTAGGGGGTTAGACAGGGTAAATGTTGGGAGGATGCTTCCACTCATGGGAGAGTCTGAGCCCAGAGGGCATAGTCGCAGAATAGGGAGGTGCTCATTTAAGAAGCATCAGAGGAAGGAGCTCTTCTCTCAGAGAGTGGTGAATCTTTGGAATTCTTTACCCCAGGAAGCTGTGGAGATCGGGTCCTTGGACATTCTGAAGGCTGAGATCGATAGGTTTCTAATCGGTCGGGGAATTAAGGGTGTGGGAGATTAGGCAGGAGAGTGGACTTAGTGAGTGTTAGACCAGCCATAGAACATAGAACATTACAGCGCTGTACAGGCCCTTCGGCCCTTGATGTTGCGCCGACCAGTGAAACCAATCTAAAGCCCACCTAACCTACACTATTCCAATATCATCCATATGTTTATCCAATAACCATTTGAATGCTCTTAATGTTGACGAGTCTACTACTGCTGCAGGCAGGGCATTCCACGCCCTTACTACTCTCTGAGTAAAGAACCTACCTCTAACATCTGTCCTATATCTATCACCCCTCAATTTAAAGCTATGTCCCCTATGGTAGCCATCACCATCGTATTAAATGGCGGTGCAGACACAATGGGCTGAATGGTCTCCTCATGTCCCTATTTCGAATGGTCTTATGGTAGAATGATAAAGGGGTTGTTGTTTAATCATCGGGAACGATCTCAGGTGGATGTAAAAGGGCACGTTGCATTTTTTGAGGAAGAGCAGGGACGTTTATCTTTGGAATTCTGGATAACACTTATCCCTCAACCGACATCACTAACAACAGATTGACCTGGTCACTATCACATTGCTGAGTGAGGTAACCTGGCCGCTGCTTCCCATTAGAATAGTAATGGCACTTCACAAGTACTTAATTGGCTGTGAAGCACCTTAGAATGTCGGAGGTCAGAAACGACACTATGTAATGCAAACCTTTCTTCGTGTCATTTATTCTACAACAAACTAGAAAATATAATGGTCACAAAGAGAGAGCTTTAACAGGTTCGTTATCCTTTTCATTCCCAACCTGCGACACTTACAACATCATGTCTCAAATTACTCAGATACTGGACAGTATCTCAAAATTTTATTTTCTGAAAGAAATTGTACTAACTTGGCTTCACCGCTTAATTATAAAGGAGAGACATTTATTAACAACTGTTTACAAGGTGAGACAGATTCAATGTTTCCAGTTATGATTCTAGGATCTAACTGCTGGGACAAGCCCAGACAAATTGGAGTGAAGCCTCAACTCCCGATTGGTCAGACGGGTCATGTGACCCTTTCAGCAGCTCGCCCCTCTAAGGGACCACATCCCTCCCCCTCTAAATTCCTTTATACACAGAATAATCGTTTTAACTTATACAGTCCCTCAAAATTTACAACAGTGAATACTTTTAATCAGTCCATCAAAAACCCTCTGGTGACATCCAATTCCTCATAGAGCAGTGCAACTCCACCAACTGGGGTACTTTCTGGAGGAACTGTCACACTGGTCTCTATTCTGGTACTGACACTTCAAACTCCTCTGTCTCAGTCGGAAGAGCAGCACGATGGCACAGTAGTTAGCACTGCTGCTTCACAGTGCCAGGGACCCGGGTTCAATCCCCGGCTTGGGTCACTGTCTGTGTTTGCACGTTCTCCCCGTGTCTGTATGGGTTTCCTCTGAGTGCTCCGGTTTCCTCCCACATTCTGAAAGACGTGCTGGTTAGGGTGCATTGACCCGAACAGGCGGCGGACTGTGGCGACTAGGGGAATTTCACAGTGACTACATTGCAGTGTTAATGTAAGCCTTACTTGTGACTAATAAATAAACTTTAATACTCTCACCTGTCACAGGCTGATTGGACATCTCACTCTTGGGCACCCAACAACACTTCTAGCGGGAAGCAACCAATCATGCTGTAACACTGGCTCTTGGGATTACTAGCGTCCACACAAATAGTCCATCCAGTCCACGCTTCCTCAAACTCCTGTCTTGCACATTCACTTCGTAAGACAACGGTTCTGCAGTGGCCACAACAATTCCTGGAACCCAGCTGGGGCCACTTCCAAAGTTTTTCACATAGACTGGGTCATCTATTTCAAATCATCTTGCATCTTTAGTGGAATCATGGTTCCTCTTTTGGTTGCACTGTCTTGCCTCTACCCTCCCCGCTAAATTTGGGAATGCCAGGCTTAGCCTGGCCCTTGGGCGATGACCCATCAATATTCTGCTGGAGATATACCATTGGTCGAATGGGTGTAAGCTAAAAGGAACCAAGCTATTTTTGTTTCCAAAGATGCAGCTAACTGCTTCTTTAAGCCGGCTTTGAAAGTCTGGACCGCCCACTCAGCCTGTCCATTGGATGAGGGTGATTACCCCACGGAAAGACATGAAACTTTGAAATGTGGTGCTTGAGAAAGCCGTTCCGTTATCTAATTCAAGTACTTCAGGTACTCCATGGGACACGGAGCACTGGTGAAGCTTCCCGACTGTGCCAAGTGTGGTTGTGGATCACATCTCAAATACTTCCATCCATCTGGAGTGGGCATCCACCAATAGTGGAAGAATGGTGCCCAAAAATGGTTCTGCATAATCCATGTGGACTCGCACCAATGGCCGACCTGACCGTTCCCGAGGGTGCAAAGGGCCTGTAACCAGTACCTTCTGTTGTAACTGGCATAAGAATCATAGAATCCTACAGTGCAGAAGGAGGCCATTCAGCCCATTGAATCTGCACCGATCACAATCCCACCCAGGCCATATCCGCACAACCCCATGTATTTACCCTCCTACTCCCCCTGACACTCAGGTGAATTTAGCACGGCCAATCCACCTAACCAGCACATCTTTCGGACTGTGGGGGAAGCCGGAGCACCCAGAAGAAACCCCGACACGGGGAGAACGTGCAGACTCCACGCAGACAGTGACCCAAGCCGGGAATTGAACCTGGGTCCCTGGCGCTGAGAGGCAGCAGTGCTAACCCACTGTGCCACCCTGATCAAACACTGATCACAGTGCTTCACCAGCCTCTCAATATCGCCATCGATGCCTGGTCACCTAACACAGCTTCTGGCAAGCATCTTCATTTTGACACACCTGAATGGGCACTCTGGAATGAGCATTCCCTCTCTGGCACCGGGACAACTCCTCTCGCTCCCCGTAGGATGATGCCACCCTCACAGCTAAGCTCAGCTTTCCTAACGTGGTGAGGTTTCATGTCTTTGGAAATCATCTCATTCTCCCAATATCTTTTGTCCTGTCTTTGATAACAGCGGGTCTCTGCTGGTCCAAATGTGTATTTGTTATGCTGACATTGGCAGAGTGTCTTGAAAATTCATTGCTAACATGTGATTTCTTGCGGTGCCAGGATGTGGCGGGGGGGGGGGGGGGGGGGGTGTACTCTCCAGCAGTGGAAGATGATTGAGGGCTTTTGTGTCCCTTGTCAGTGTTCAACCGTGCACTCATTGGACAATAAGATCAGTGTCCAGCGCTGAATCCTGATCAATGCAATCAGCAGGATTAAATTATTGAATGTTTTTAAGGCAAGGATAGATAAATTTTTGAACAGTAAAGTTGTTTCCACTGGCAGGTGAAACTATAACTAGGGGGCATGGCCTCTAAATAAGGGGGAGCAGATTTAGGACTGAGTTGAGGAGGAACTTCTTCACACAAAGGGTTGTGAATCTGTGGAATTCCCTGCCCAGTGAAGCAGCTGAGGCTCCCTCATTGAATGTTTTTAAGGCAAAGATAGATCTTGAACAGTAAAGGAATTAAGGGTTATGGTGAGTGGGCGGGTAAGTGGAGCTGAGTCCAAGAAAAGATCAGCCATGATCTTATTGAATGGCGGAGCAGGCTCGAGGGGCCGGATGGCCCACTCCTGCTCCTAGTTCTTATGTTCCTATAGCCTTGTCCTCCTTGAATAGACCCAACAGTGGCTCGTGGTCTGACAATACAGTAAAATGTCTTCCATAGATACACTGTGGAATTTTCTTATTCGGTACAGGACGCACAGCCCCCTTTCTCTATTTGAGAATAACCTTTCTCAGCTTCTGAAAGGGTTCTCGTCACGTATGCAATAGGCGTGTCAGACCCATCATCCATCCTGAGAGAGAAAATTGCCCCAACACCATATGGGCAGGTGTCACACACCAGTACTAAGTTCCTCGACGGATCAAAATGTACCAAGAGACAAGAGGACTGTAATAGTTGCTTGCCTTTATTAAATACTTCATTCTGTCGTGTTTTACAGAACCATCTCTGGTGTTTCTTCAGTAACATGTGCAAAGGAGCTAATAGTGTTTGCAGGTTTGGAATGAAACGCCTGTAATAATTAACCATCTCCAGGAATGATTTAAGCTTCGAGGGTTTTGAGGGGCCTGTGCCCCCTTTGTTGAAATTACGTTGTCCTCCATAGGATACATCCCAGGGCATCTACATGGGAGCGGAGGTGAGCTACTGCACTGGCCTGGAAAGTGCATTTTTCCCTTTATAGACAAACTCTCGCCTCCTGAAATCTTCTTGGTACTTCTTCTAGATTAGCCAAGTATTCTCCAGTTGCACAGGTAATCAGTACATCACCCAAATATACAACGACATGCCCTATAATAAACTTTCCACTCTTCAAAATATGACGCAAGCTGATGAAACACTGAAAGGCAAGTGCATACACTGATACAATCCTTAATGGGTGTTAATAGTCACATAGTCTCAGGTAGCATCATCCAACTCCAACTAGGTGGCACAGTGGTTAGCACTGCTGCCTCACAGCGCCAAGGACCCGGGTTCGATTCCGGCCTCGGGTGTCTGTGTGGAGTTTGCACATTCTCCTCGTGTCTTCCTCCTACAATCCAAAGATGTAGGGAGACAGAAGAGAAGTTTGAGGACAGCACGGAAGTTAAAGAGAGCACGTTAATTAGTAAAGGCAGTGTCAGTAATCCTAGTACCAGGCAGATCAGACAGAAGCAAGACAGAGAGCAAGGGAAGTCCAGATTAAACTGCATTTATTTCAATGCAAGAGGCCTGACGGGCAAGGCAGATGAACTCAGGGCATCGATGGGTACGTGGGACTGGGATATTATAGCAATTACTGAAACATGGCTAAGGGAGGGACAGGACTGGCAGCTCAATGTTCCAGGGTACAGATGCTATAGGAAAGACAGAACAGGAGGTAAGAGAGGAGGGGGAGTTGCACTTTTGATTAGGGGAAGCATCACGGCCATACTGAGGGGATATATCCGAGGGCTCGGCCACTGAGTCTATATGGGTAGAACTGAGAAATCAGAAGGGGGAAATCACTTTGATAGGATTGTACTATAGGCCCCCAAATAGTCAGCGGGAAATTGAGGAGCAAATATGTAAGGAGATTTCAGATAGCTCCAAGAAAAATAGGGTGGTAATAGTCAGAGATTTTAATTTTCCCAACATTGACTGGGACAGCCATAGTATTAGAGGGTTGGATGGAGAGAAATTTGTTGAGTGTATTCAGGAGGAATTTCTTATTCAGTATGTGGATGGCCCGACTAGAGAGGGGGCAAAATTTGACCTCCTCTTGGGAAATAAGGAAGGGCAGGTGACAGAAGTGTTAGTGAGGGACCACTTTGGGACCAGTGACCATAATTCTATTAGTTTTAAGATAGCTATGGAGAATGATAGATCTGTCCCAAAAGTTAATATTCTAATTTGGGGCAAGGCCAATTTTGATGGTATCAGGCAGGAACTTTCAAAAGTTAATTGGGGGAGTCTGTGGGAAGGAAAAGGGACGTCTGGTAAGTGGGAGGCTTTCAAAAGTGTGTTAACCAGGGTTCAGGGTAAACACATTCCTCTTAGAGTGAAGGGAAGGCTGGCAGAAGTCAGGAACCCTGGATGACTCGGGATATTGAGGTCCTGGTCAAGAAGAAGAAAGAGGCACATGACATGCACAGGCAGCTGGGATCAAGTGAATCTCTTGAAGAGTATAGGGGGTGTAGGAGTGGAGTTAAGAGAGAAATCAGGAGGGCAAAAAGGGGACACGAAATTGGTTTGGCAGACAAGACAAAGGAGAATCCAGAGAGCTTCTATAAATATATAAAGGGCAAAAGAGTAACAAGGAAGAGAGTAGGGCCTCTTAAGGATCAACAAGGTAATCTATGTGTGGATCCACAAGAGATGGGCGAGATCCTAAATGAATATTTCTCATCAGTATTTACTGTTGAGAAAGGCATGGATGTTAGGGAACTTGGGGAATTAAATATTGATGTCTTGAAGAGTGTACATATTACAGAGAAGGAGGTGCTGGAAGTCTTAAAGTGCATCAAGGTAGATAAATCTGCGGGACCTGATGAAGTGTATCCCAGGACGTTGCGGGAGGCTAGGGAGGAAATTGCGGGTCCCCTAGCCGAGATATTTGAATCATCGATAGTCACGGGTGAGGTGCCTGAAGATTGGAGAATGGCAAATGTTGTGCCTTTGTTTAAAAAGGGCTGCAGGGAAAAGCCTGGGAACTACAGGCCAGTGAGCCTCACAACTGTGGTGGGTAAATTGTTGGAAGGTATTTTGAGAGACAGGATCTACATGCATTTAGAGATGCAAGGACTGATTAGGGACAGTCAGCATGGCTTTATGAGTGGAAAATCATGTCTCACAAATTTAATTGAGTTTTTTGAAGGGGTAACCAAGAAGGTAGATGAGGGCAGTGCAGTTGATGTTGTCTACATGGACTTTAGCAAAGCCTTTGACAAGGTACCGCATGGTAGGTTGTTGCATACGGTTAAATCTCACAGGATCCAGGGTGAGGTATCTAAATGAATAAAAAATTGGCTCCTTGACAGAAGCCAGAGGGTGGTTGTAGAGAATTGTTTTTCAAACTGGAGGCCTGTGACCAGCGGTGTGCCTCAGGGATCAGTGCTGGGCCCACTGTTATTTGTCATTTATATTAATGATTTGGATGAGAATATAGGGGGCATGCTTAGTAAGTTTGCAGATGACACCAAGATTGGTGGCATGGTGGACAGTGAGGAAGGTTATCTCCAATTGCAGCGGGATCTTGATCAATTGGGCCAATGGGCTGACGAATGGCAGATGGAGTTGAATTTAGACAAATGTGAGGTAATGCATTTTGGTAGATTGAACCAGGCCAGGACTTACTCAGTTAATGGTAGGGCATTGGGGAGGGTTACAGAACAAAGAGATCTCGGGGTACATGTTCATAGCTCCTTGATAATGGAGTCACAGGTGGACAGGGTGGTGAAGAAGGCATTCGGCATGCTTGGTTTCATCGGTCAAAACATTGAATACAGGTGTTGGGACGTCTTGTTGAAGTTGTACAAGACATTGGTAAGGCCACACTTGGAATACTGTGTGCAATTCTGGTCACCCTATTATAGAAAGGATTTTGTTAAACTAGAAAGAGTGCCGAAAAGATATACTAGGATGCTACTGGGACTTGATGGATTGAGTTATAAGGAGAGGCTGGATAGACTGGGACTTTTTTCTCTGGAGCGTAGGAGGCTGATGGGTGACCTTAATAGAGGTCTATAAAATAATGAGGGGCATAGACAAGGTAGATAGTCAATATCTTTTCCCAAAGGCAGGGGAGTCTAAAACTAGAGGGCATAGGTTTAAGGTGAGAGGGGAGAGATACAAAAGTGTCCAGAGGGGCAATTTTTTCACACAGAGGGTGGTGAGTGTCTGGAACAAGCTGCCAGAGGTAGTAGTAGAGGCAGGTACAATTTTATCTTTTAAAACGCATTTAGATAGTTACATGGGTATGATGGGTATAGAGGGATATGGGCCAAATGCGGGCAATTGGGATTAGCTTAGGGGTTTAAAAAAAAAGGGCGGCATGGACAAGTTGGGCCGAAGGGCCTGTTTCCATGCTGTAAACCTCTATGACTCTATGAGCAAGTGAAGTGGATTGGCGATGGCAAGTTGCCCCTTAATGTCCGAGGGTGTGTAGGTTTGGGGGATTAGCAAGCTAAATGTGCGGTTACGAAGATAGGGCCTGGGTAAGATGTTCTTTTGGAGAGTTGGTGCAGACTTAATGGGCCAAATGGCTTCCTTCTGCACTGTCAGGATTCTGTGATTCTATAAAAAGCTTTAACTGTTGATGTGCATGGCTGATATCTAATTTTGTGTATGACTGTTCTCCAGCCAGTCTTGCATATAAATCTTTGGGATAGGGTATCTGTCCAGCTTTGCAACCTGGTTTACTGTCAATTTACAGTCTCCACAGATGCACATGGTGTTACTACAGGCACTATGGGTGTTGCCCATTCTGCAAACCAGTTGTATAATACCCAGTTCTTCGAGCTTTTCTAGTTTGGTTTTGACTTTCTCCAACAAAGCATAGAGCACAGACCCATCCCCGAAAAAGTCTAGGGGTGGCTTCCGGGTCCATGGGAATTTTTGCCTTCACGTCTTTAATCTTCCCAAGTTCATCTTGATAAATTGTCCTGGTACTTCAGAATATGATTTGCATTTGAATTATTCAGCATATAAGTATTGCCCTGCAACATATTTGTCCTGGCAAGCCGCTACACACGCATATTAAATCAACGGTGAGAGTTCAGACAAATGAAAAAATGCTTGCATTTACATAGCACCTTTCACAGCCACCAGACATCGCAAAGCAGCTTGTAGCCAATGAAAATCTTTTAAAGCGTAGTCACTGTTGTAATGCAAGACGATCAATTTTATATTCATACACACACAAATGTCTCGACAATTTTGATTTAGATTCTGCTTTTTAATGGAGGTATGTCTGACCATGACAGGAGAAGTAGGAGTGACCACAGCAGAGTCCTCGTAGAGGCAAAGACAGTCTTCAGACAGAGGACATGTTCCATTGTAATACACAGCATTATCATTGTGCTAAGGCAGATTGCTTAAGGTAAGACCCAGCAGCTTGTGATTGGATATCCACGAGTCACTGTGGACCATCAGCAACAGTGCAATTAACAATCTGTAATCACATGGCACTCCTACGTTACCATGAAGTCAAGTGACAAAGCCTGATTTAAGGAGGACCATACCCTCAACTTTATAATACTCATCCTTATTTCCAAGTCCCCCCATGACCACTCCCTTCCCTATCCCTGCAAACTCATCCTCCAAGCTGACAAAGTGTCTGTGCTCCTTCAATTCTGGTCTCTTTTTTTTATTTGTTCATGGGATGTGGGTGTCACTGGCTAGGCCGGCATTTATTGCCCATTCTTTATTGCTCCTCGAGAAGGTGGTGGTGAGCCGCCGCCTTGAACTGCTGCAGTCTGTGTGGTGTAGGTATATCCACACTGCCGTTAGGGAGGGAGTTTCAGTATTTTGACCCAGTGACAGTGAAGGAACAGCCAATATATTTCCAAGTCAGGATGGCAAGTGACTTGGAGGGGAACCTTCAGCTGGAGTGTTCCAATGGGTCTGCTGCCTTGTCCTAGATGGTAGGTTGTGCATTTGGAAGGTGCTATCTTGGTGAGTGCCTGCAGTGCATCTTGTAGATGGTACACGCGGCTGCTACTGTACGTCTGTCGTAGAAGTGTATGTATTAGGATGGCACGGTAGCACAGTGGTTAGCACTGCTACCTCGCAGTGTCAGGGACCGGGGTTCAATTCTGGGCTCGGGTGACTGTGTGGAGTTTGCGCATTCTCCCCATGTCTGCGTGGGTTTCCTCCGGGTGCTCCGGTTTCCTCCCACAGTCCGAAAGATGTGCAGGTTTGGTGGATTGGCCATGGTGAATGTATGGGGTTACATGGATAGGGCGGGCCTGAGTAAGATGCAGACGTAATGAGTCCTAATGGCCTCCTTCTGCACTCCTGACTTGTGCCTTGCAGACGGTGGACAGGCTTTGGGGAGTCAGTAGTTACTAACCACAGGATTCATAACCTCTGACCTGATTTTGTAGCCACATTAATGATATGGAGCTAAAAATCCCATAAACTAGATTAAGCCAACTTTTTGTGGTTATGGGTTTGGACAATGAAGCAACTAAAGTTTTTTAAGTTTATTTATTAGTGTCACAAGTAAGGCTTACATTAACACCGCAATGAAGTTACTGTGAAAATCCCCTAGTCGCCACACCCCGGCGCCTGTTCGGGTACACTGAGGGAGAATTTAGCATGGCCAATGCACCTAACCAGCACATCTTACGGACTGTGGGAGGAAACCCACGCAGACACGGGGAGGACGTGCAAACTAGACACAGACAGTGAACCCGGGTCCCTGGAGCTGTGAGACAGCAGTGCTAACCACTGTGCCACCATGCCGCCCCCTTGTCTAACTATTGTTAGAAGAAGGTTCTACTAACAGCTCCAATCTTGAATGATGGCAGAGTATAGCATGCAAGTGCAAAATACCAGACAGTTGAAGCCATCTTTAACTCAGGTAGACAAACAAATCACCCTCTCATTTTTTTGAGGTGCACAGCTGTCAGAGGGACGATTTGTTTCAGGAGGCAGGTACACCCTGTAGGACAGGGTCTTCTGATTTGGAAGGTGCTGAGGGTCAGGAGGGTGTGACAGCAGCTAAGGCAGGCAAAGGGCAGGAGTGTAGGAGTGTCAGCCTCTGCAATTGTCCAACAGGTCAGAGGTCCTCTCAGCTTGTTGGGATGCGAGTGGGGCTGCAGGGTGGGTGACCAAGACACCATGTCACAGGAAGGTATTCGGGTTGAGGGAGCAGAAGGGAACGCAGTGATATTAGAGGGACATCCTTTGGGAAGGACTGACACCATTCCCTGCAGCAAAGAGCGTGAGTCCAGGCGGCTGTCTTGCCTGCCCTTTGCCAGGGTTCCAGACATTTGCCCAGGGCTGGAGAGGAAACTGCAGTGGGAGAGGGAGGGTCCCGATGATCACACTCTATCTAGGTACCGCTTTCATTGGCAGGACATGGAAGGAGGATCAGCACCGTCAGTGAGAGGCATCAAATTAAGAAGCAGAAACTCAAAAGATAATAATCTCCAGTTTATTACCTGAACTATGTGAAAATTGGCATCGGACACACAAGCTGAGAGAGGAATGCGTCGCTCAAAGGCTGGTGCGGGAGACCAGGTATATATTCTACCAATTGGATACAGTTACTATATAACAAAAAATACACGACACATCAAAAGCTATAAGCCACCCAACCTCCTGTTTTTTCTGGGTGCTCTAGTTTCCTCCCACAGTCTAAAGATGTGCGGATTAGGTGGATTGGCCATGCTAAATTGCCCCTTCGTGTCAAGGGGATTAGCAGGATAAATACATGGGGTTACGGGGATAGGGCCTGTGTGGGATTGTTGTGGGTGCAGGCTCCATGTGCCGAATGGCCTCCCCCTGCATGGTAGGGATTCTATGACTTGAGCTCCAGTACCAGCTGTGCCGTTTGCTGAGCTGTTCCAGTGAAGCTACAACACCAGCATTTCAGCAATACTGTGGAACAAATGTCCAGGTAACAAAGGAGATCGTCATTGACATCAGGAAGCATAGTGGAGGACGTGCTCCTGTCTACATCAATGGGGACGAAGTAGAAATGATCGAGAGCTTCAAGCTTTTCGGTGCCCAGATCACCAACTACCTGTCCTGGTCCCCCCATGCCGACACTATAGTTACGAAAGCCCACCAACGTCTCTACTTTCTCAGAAGACTAAGGAAATTCATTATGTCTGCTACGACTCTCACCAACTTTCACAGATGCACCATAGAAAACATTCTTTCTGGTTGTATCACAACTTGGTGTGGCTCCTGATATGACCAAGACTGCAAGAAACTACAAAGGATTGTTTACATAGCCCAGCAAACCAGCCTCCCGCTCATTGACTCTGTCTACACTTCCCACTGCCTTGGAAAAGCAGCCAGCATAATTAAGGACCCCACGCACCCCGGACATTCTCTCTTCCACCTTCTTCCGTCGGGAAAAAGATACAAAAGTCTGAGGTCACATACCAACCGACTCAAGAACAGCTTCTTCCCTGCTGCTGTCAGACTTTTGAATGAACTTACCTTGCATTAAGTTGATCTTTCTCTACACCCGAGCTATGACTGTAACACTACATTCTGCACTCTCTCCTTTCCTTCTCTATGAACGGTATGCTTTGTCTGTATAGCGCGAAAGAGACAATACTTTTCACTGTATGTTAATACATGTGACAATAATAAATCAAATAAAAAAGTATGGCCTGTCCACAAAAAGTAGAACAAAAATCAGCCAAGTGGTGGAATGCGTCATCTATCTGCCCACCAGTGTTCAGTTTGGGTTCTGCCAGGGCCACTCAGATCCCGAACCCATTAGACATTGATACCTTACACCCTGGATTTAGAAATGAGTAATTGTGACAAAGTGTCCCAGGTCCAACAATCCTCTCTCAATTTACGAAAGAATTAGCAATAGAAACCCTACAGTGCAGAAGGAGGGCATTTGGCCCATCGAGTCTGCACCGACAACAATCCCACCCAGGCCCTATCCCCATAACCCACATATTTACCCCACTAATCCCTCTAACCTACGTATCCCAGAACACTAAGGGGCAATTTTGCATGGCCAATCCACCTAACCCGCACATCTTTGGAGTGTGGGAGGAAACCGGAGCACCCGGACGAAACTCACACAGACACGGGGAGAATGTGCAAACTCCACACAGACAGTGACCCAAGCCGGCAACTGAACCCGGGTCCCTGGTGCTGTGAGGCAGCAGTGCTAACCACTGTGCCAATGTGCCGCCCATAATTTAGCAATAGCTTTCCAGAAACTAAGCTGTTCACTGACCATTCAGCTCTGATTAGCTCCATTTATAGCTCAAGGTATGCTGAAGCAATCCATTTCCATGTGTAGAAAGATCTGGATGACATTCAGGCTTGGGCTGACAAGTGGTGAATAACATTCATGCCAAACAAGTGCCAGGCAATGACCATATCCAACAAGAGAGAATCCAACTAATGTCCATTGACAATCAATGCCATTAGCATTGACGAGTCTACGTCTTGGGGATTACCACTGACCAGAAAGTCAACGGGACCAGTCACCTTCATGAAGTGGCTGTTAAAAGCTGGGTATTATGTGGCAACTCACCAAGGCTCCTTAGACAACACCTTCCAAACCCACAACCACTTCCATCTAGAAGGACAAGGACAGCAGATACCTGGGAACACCAGCACCTGGAGGTTCCCCTCCAATCACTCACTATCCTGACTTGAAATATATCGCCGTTCCTTCGCAGTCGTTGGGTCAATATCCTGGAATTCCCTCCCTAACAGCACTGTGGGTGTACCTACACTACATGGACTGCGGCGGTTCAAAAAGGCAGCTCACCATCACCTTCTCTAAGGTAGTTAAGAACGGGCAATAAATGCTGGCCTAGCCAGCAATGTCCACATCCATCGAATGAATATATAAAAAAGTGGCTCGACTCTCAATTCCCCAAAGTCTCTCCACAAATAACTCAGGAGTTAGATGAATATCCTACACTTGCCTGGATGAGAACATCTGGAGCAACGGCCAAAAACTTTAATACCATGTGGGACAAAAGAGTTCACTTGACTGACACTTCATTCACTAGCCTAAATCTTCCAGCCCCTTCACCATCAATTTACGGATGGACAATAAATGCTGGCTTAGCCAGTGACACCCAGGATGAAAATTGATATTTCAATACATCAAGTTACATTTTCATAGAATCCCTATAGTGCAGAAGGAGGCCATTCAGCCTATTGTGGGTGGCACGGTGGCACAGTAGTTAACATGGCTCCTCACAGTGCTAGGGATCCAGATTCAATTCTGGCCTCGGGTCACTGTCTGTGTTGAGTTTGCACGTTCTCCCCATGTCTGCGTGGGTTTCCTTCGGGTGCTTCGGTTTCCCCCCACAATCCAAACGTGTGCAGGTTAGGTTGATTGGCCATGCTAAATTGACCCGTGTGTCACAGGGATTAGCAGGGTAACTATGTGGGGTTACGGGAATAGAGCCTGGGTAGGATTGCGGTCGGTGCAGACTCCATTCTGCACTGTAGGGTTTCTATGAGTCTGCACTGACTCTCTGAAAGAGCATCTTACTCAGGCCCTATCCCCATAACCCCATGTATTTACCACGCTAACCCCCTTAACCAACACAACTTGGGACAGTAAGGGACAATCTAGCACGGCCAATTCACCGTGGGAGGAAACCCACGCAGACACGGAGAACGTGCAAACTCCACACAGACACCCAAAGTCGGAGTTGAACCCGGGTTTCTGGCGCTGTGAGCAGCTGTGCTAACCACTGTGCCACCGTGCTGGAGGAAAGTTTAGAACACAAAGCCACAAATCATTATCAGTACAATGTTGGCCTCCAACCCCAAGAATTCCATTCTCACGCACTTTAGAATTCAACACGAAATCTCTTCCCTTGCAATATTGAGAACACTGCAACATGAAACAATTAATCTACATCGAGATCCTACTTTGTTTATTTTTTTACTTGATGTTTGGCTGGTTTCACAAGGCTATCAAAACAGAGCAGGCCAATATTGAAATAACTCTTCCGAGGTCAGTCTTCCTTCACCAAATATAGATTAACATAATCAGCAACATTCAGGCAGGTACTTCCTCGTACAGAGTATAAACCCAGAGTGACAGTAATCCTGACACTCCACAGTGCGTACACATGCAGGGCTCCTGACTGGACAAGCCATTACTGGTTTAATCAGGGAGTTTGTATTCTAAGAGGGTCCACATTGTGGGCCTCCTTAAAGTCATTACAAATATATTTACAAGACACAACTCTATTTGTGTATAAAAATATAGATTTCTAAGTTGCCACTTCATGTAAGCTGTAAGAAGTATATATCAATCCCAACAGTGCAGAAGGAGGCTATTGAGCCCTTCGAGTCTGTACCGACCACATCCCAACTAGGCCCTATTCCCTTAACCCCACCCATTTACCCTGCTAATCCCCCTGACACTACGGTCAATTTAGCATGGGCAACCAACCTAACCCGCGCATCTTCGGACTGTAGGAGGAAACACCCGGAGGAAACCCACGCAGACACGGGGAGAAAATGCAAACTCCACACAGACAGTGTCCTGAGGCCAGAATCGAGCCTGGGTCCTTGGTGCTGTGAGGCAGCAGTGACACTGTGCTGCCCCAAATATGTTGGTGTAACATCAGCCAAAATATTCTTCATTTGCCAAACTGCTTCTTGTTGTAGGGACTTCCAGCTCAGCTAATAGCCTCACTAGATTTCCCATCCTTTGAGCCACTCAAACTCCCTTTAATAATGCTACCCCAGCAGTGTTTAATCCAATAGACAGCAGCTTCAACAATGTAGTACTCCCTCAATACACAACTGAATGGGTAACCTGGATTACTGCTCAAATCTTACAACAGTGTTTGAAACTCAACCCACGACTCAGGCGAGTGTGTTTCCAACTAAGCCAAAGTATCCGTCCTGGGCCTGTTGCCATGCTCGAGTGAAGCCCAAAGCAAGCTGGAGGGTGGCATCTCATTTTTCAATTAGGCACGTTATAGCCCTCTGGACTCAAAATGAATTCAGCAACTTTAGACTGTGGCCTCTCCCCTCCATCTCAAACCCTTATTAAAATATATCCCAGACTGCTGCGGCCTCAGTGCCAGAGACCCAGGTTCAATTCCAGCCTCAGGTGACTGTCTGTGTGGAGTTTGCACGTTCTCTCCGTGTCTGCGTGGGTTTCCTCCGGGTGCTCCAGTTTCCTCCCACACTGCAAAGACATGCAGGTTAAGTAGCTTGACCATGCTAAATTGACCTTTAATGTCCCAAGATATATAGGTTAGTGGGATTAGGGCTAAAAATGTGGAGTTATGAGTTAAGCCTGGGT
Source organism: Mustelus asterias (assembly GCF_964213995.1). NCBI lineage: Eukaryota > Metazoa > Chordata > Chondrichthyes > Carcharhiniformes > Triakidae > Mustelus > Mustelus asterias. Next base: position 3,842,957 of record NC_135807.1, read on the forward strand.
AAGAGTCGGTGCAGACTCGATGGGCTGAATGATCTACTCCTGCACTGTACGGATTCTATGGTTCTGTGATTTATTGTCTCAATGTAATGATCCTCCCTTTTCCCTCCCCCTCCCTTTTACAACAGGCTATCTATTTTTTGTTCTTAAGGTTGCTACATCTTCTTGTAATCTCTCACAGTTACACTTTAACATCTAACACACTTCTCCCTCTCTTTAGTTCTGATGAAGAGTCAAACGGACTTGAAACGTTAACTTTGTTTTCTCTCTCCCTACAGATACTGCCGGACCTGCTGAGCACTAGGGGATTTTCACAGTAACTTCATTGCAGTGTTAGTGTAAGCTTACTTGTGACATCAATAAATAAAAATTAAACATAAAAACATTTTCCAGCATGCTCTGTTCTAAACCAAACTGAGATTTTCTTTTACAATTTGCATAAAGAGAGAGCTTGAATTTTTATGAATCTGGTGCAGACTCAATGAGCTGAATGGCCTCCTTCTGCGCTATAGGAATGTAATTTGATGTATTTAAATATCAATTTTCATCCTGGGCATGTGGCTAAGCCAGCATTTAATGTCCAAATTCCAGATTTCTTTAAAATCAATGAATTACAAGTGCAGAAAGTGAGAGAACAGAGGGAAACACGGCAACCCATTAGCACATAGAAAGCTCTCACAAATAAAAGTTAAAGTTTATTTATTAATCACAGGTAAGGCTTACATTATTGCAATGAAGTTACTGTGAAATTCCCCAAGTCGAACAGGTGCCACATTCCGGTACCTGTTCGGGTCAATGCACCCTAACCAGCACGTCTTTCAGACTGTGGGAAGAAACTGGAGCATCCGGAGGAAACCCACACAGACACGGGGAGAACGTGCAGACTCCACACAGGCAGTGACCCAAGCCGGGAATCGAACTTGGGTCCCTGGTGCTGTGAGGCAGTAGTGCTAACCACTATGCCACCGTAGCATTGTGAGATGACATTGTGTATTTATGAAATATATTTTAGTCATGTTTCTGTGCTGAATGTGTTCACAACTCCCTGATATTTTATTGGAGCCACTTTGTCTGGAAGCAGCAGCAGTGGCACAGGAGCATAGATCAGCTAGATAGTCAATATCTTTTTTTAAAAGGTAGGGGAGTCTAAAACTAGAGGGCATAGATTTAAGATGAGAGGGGAGAGATACAAAAGGGTCCAGAGGGGCAATTTTTTCACACAGAGGGTGGTGAGTGTCTGCAACTGCCAGAGGCAGTAGTAGAGGCGGGTACAATTTTGTCTTTTAAAAAGCATTTAGACAGTTACGTGGGTAAAATGGGTTTAGAGGGATATGGGCCAAGTGCAGGCAATTGGGATTAGCTTCGGGGTTTAAAAAAAAGGGTGGCCTGGATAAGTTGGACTGAAGGGCCTGTTTCCATGCTGTAAACCTCTAAAGCTCGATGACTCACTGTATTGTTGCTGCAGCAACATAATTGATCTTAATGGCTGCAATGTTTGTTTTAATCTGACCTAATGCAGAGTTCTGTTGTTTTATGTTTTCCCCTGGGATTGCAGAGTAGGGCTTGACTGGGTTGATTGACGGGTAAAGTCATATGACTGGGTACAGGCAGGCTCAAGGCAGTCTGCTTTTGGAATTTTTAGAGAGAGATTGCTATCTCTGTATCTTTTGCTCTGTCTGAAGTGAAGAGTGGAATCTGACAAGACATAAGCCGCTTTCTTTGAGATTCTACTATTTTGGGGTGGAGCTTTCTCTGGGAGTTGCTGCATGAAAAGTAGAAGACAAGTGTTTGTCTGGATCACTCTCCAGAAGTGTCAACAGGCGGGAAATCTAGTACCTATGTAAGCATCTTTGGTTTCTGTGCTAACTGGTTCTAAAGAAGTTCTTCTTGTCTATGGGGGATATTGCTAAAGTGAAACAATAGAGACAGCTATTTTGCCATGTTTAACTATTATAATTGGTAAAAGTTATGCTAATTCTTTTTGTTATATACTAACTGTGTTCTTAAATAAAGTTTGTTTTGATAAAAGCTTCCTATTGGGTCACTTCAATCATACCTGGAGTGAAACACCTTACATTTACCCCAAAGCCAAAATCAAATGTAAACATTAGGGTTGAGACTAACTTCATAAAATACCTTGGAGTTTCTGATCTGGTCCTTAACACACAGAGATAAATGACCAACTTATTAAAAGTAATACTGGTGAAGACATAACTAACAACAAAGTGATCAGAACTTCCCCAATCTTCTTTCATCTGATCGGCAACAATAACCAAACCGCACTGGATTGTCAGATGAACACTGAAATGCCATAGCATACAAGGCTATGGACCAAGTGATGGAAAAATGGCATTGGAATAGGTGGGTACTTGATGGCTGGCGCAGACATGATGGGCCGAAGGGCCTCTACTTATGCTGTAAAACTCTGAGATCAAATGCTCAAATTTGGGACTGCGGCTTGAATCCACAACCACCAGAAACAAGAATGCTACAACTGAACCAAGACTGACAATCAGAGCTGACTCGAGTGCTGGATTAGGAATACAGGAAGGTCATTCATCCCCTCAAGCCTGTTCTGCTATTCAGTTAGATCATGGCTGATCTGTGCCTTAACGACATCTAATCATCTTTGTTCCATATCCCTGGATACACTCCTGCCAAAGTGCAGAATAACATACTGCTCAAATAGGCACAACATCAGTTCTCACAAAATAAAACCACTCACAACAAACAGGTTTAATTTCTCAAAATATTATTTCAATTCCAAATATACTCTAAAATATTAATTTAAGTTTATTTATTACTGTCACAAGTAGGCTGACATTAACACTGCAATGAAGTTACTGTGAAAATCCCCTTGATGCTGACAATAACTTTGTAAAAAGAATATACAGTGAAGCTGTAATATTAATAATTTAAAATATTTATATTCTATTTATAATGAATATTTATAAGATTCATTATAATTTATAACAATGAAACATTATTTATTATAATAATTTATAAAATGAAACATTTATAATTTATTCATAAAAAGGAAACAGCCCATAGTTTTACAGGAGGCATTGTCAAATAAAATTTGGCATTGATTCACTTAAGGAGATACTGGAGAGGTGATGAAAATAAAGAGATAGGTTTATAAATGCCAGTAAAGGAGGAAAGAGGTGTACATTTTTATTTATTTATGAATGTCACAAGTAGGCTTACATTTATCTTCAATGTTTCTATAGATATCGCACTTGGGGGCGAATGGGATCAAAGGTTATGGGGAGAAAGCAGGATGAGGCTATTGAGTTGGTCGATCAGCCATGATTGTGATGAATGGAGGGGCAGGTTTGAAGGGCCAATTGGCCTCCTCTTGCTCCTATCTTCTATGTTTCTATGTTATATTAACACTGCAATGAAGTTACTGTGAAAATCCCATCAAGTGAGAATTTAGCATGGCCAATGCACCTAAACAGCACAACTTTCAGACTGTGGGAGGAAACCAGAGCACCTGGGGGAAACCCACACAGGCACGGGGAGAACGTGCAAACTCCACACAGACAGTGACCCAAGCTGGGAATCGAACCCGGGTCCCTGGCGGCTATGGAGCAGCACTGCGCCACCGTGCTACCCTGGATAGGTAGATAGGATGAGAGTTTTAGAAAGGGAATTGCAGCATTGAAGGCACATCTGTCAATAGTGGAATGATTAAAATTGGGGATGTTTTAAACATAGAAACATAGAAGATAGAAACAGGAGGAGGCCATTCAGCCCTTCGAGCCTGCTCCGCCATTCATCGCGATCATGGCTGATCATCCAACTCAATAGTCTAATCCTGCTTTCTCCCCATAACCTTTGATTTCATTTGCCCCAAGTGCTACATCCAGCCGCATCTTGAATACATTCAATATTTTGGCATCAACTTTTTCCTGTGGTAATAAATTCCACAGGCTCACCACTCTTTGGGTGAAGAAATGTCTCCTCATCTCCATCCTAAATGGTCTACCCCGAATCCTCAGACTGTGACCTCTGGTTCTGGAGCCCCCACCATCGGGAACATCCTCCCTGCATCTACCCTGTCAAGTCCTGTTAGAATTTTATAAGTCTCTATAAGATCCTCCCCTCATTCATCTGAACTCCAGCGAAAACAATCCTAACCTAGTCAATCTCTCCTCATACATCAGTCCCGCCGTCCCCGGAATCAGCCTGGTAAACCTTCACTGCACTCCCTCAAGAGCAAGAACATCCTTCCTCAGAAAAGGAGACCAAAACTGCACACAATACTCTAGGTGTGGCCTCACCAAGGCCCTGTATAATTGCAACAACACATCCCTGCTCCTGTACTCAAAACCTCTCGCAATGAAGGCCAACATACCATTTGCCTTTTTTACTGCCTGTTGCACCTCCATGCTTACCTTCAGTGACTGGTGCACAAGGACACCCAGATCCCGCTGCACACTCCCCTCTCCCAATTTACAGCCATTCAGGTAGTAATCTGCCTTCTTGTTTTGCTTCCAAAGTGAATAACCTCACATTTATTCAAATTATACTGCATCTGCCATTGATTAGCCCACTCACCCAATCTGTCCAGAGCATTCTGAAGGATCTCTGCATCCTCGTCACAGTTCACCCTCTTACCCAAGTTGATATCATTTGCAAACTTTGAGCTGTTACATTTTGTTCCCTCATCCAAATAATTAATTTATATTGTGAATAGCTGGGGTCCCAGCACCAATCCCTGTGGCGCCTCACTAGTTTCTGCCTGCCAATTTGAAAAGCACCCATTAATTCCTACTCTTTGTTTCCTCTCTGCCAACCAGTTTTCTACCCATCTCAATACACTTTCCCCAATCCCATGAGCTTGAAAGGGCCCACAATGGGAGGAAGGTGGAGATCTTGGAGGGTTGTGAAAATGGGACTATTACAGAGACAGGGAGTGGAACGAGGACATTGAGGAATTTGAGAAGCAAGATAAGAATCGAGGCATTGCTTAACTGAGAGCAAATGTAGATCAGTGAATATCCTGAGGGGAGCAGATGAACACGAATTGTCATCACGTCGCCTGTATTATTTATATAGTCTTGACAATGCACATGGGTCTCAAGTTCATTTTCAAATTGTTATTCAACATCAGTCAGATTCAAATTACAGATCGACCAGAGAGATAGTATTTCTAGTTTTTCCCTGGCACCGTACCAAATTGTCTCAATATCTGGAGGTCAACAGAACAAGGTCCGGACAGCTCTCTTTAATTCGGATTAATTCACTTTAAATCATTTTACTGACCTAAAAATATAAATGGTCCTGAAGATTTCGAACTGCCCCTTTGTACTGCGACTGTATTCCAGCTTTGCAGAAAGGCCCACAGGAGACATGAACAAAACTCACTCGGAGAGAGCCGGCTTTTACCAACCCACTTTGGGACTGGAAGAGATCTCCAGAGCTTGATTACTAATCACCAAGGTGCATTCATCCAAAAACCCTCACCACAAAACAACTTTCACCACTGACCAAATCAAACAAGAATGGGGAAAAATTTAATTCTCCAAAATTGGACAGTGTTGTCTGCTCAATTTCTGCACTTCACTGAGCTGGTGTGAGATGAAGCGCTACACGAGAACACAGCACATTCAAAAACTGTTTGAACGCTGAGGTTTCACAAGTTTGAGAAAACCATAAGATATAGGAGTGGAATTAGGCCACTCAGCCCATCGTGTCTGCTCTGCCATTTAATCATGGCTGGTATTTTTCTCATCCCCATTCTCCTGCCTTCTCTCCATAACCCCTGATCCCCTTATTAATCAAGAACCTATCTATCTCTGTCTTAAAGACACTCGGTGACCTAGCCTCCACAGCCCTCTGTGGGAATGAGTTCCACAGATTCACCACTCTCTGGCTGAAGGAATTCCTCCTTATCTCAGTTTTAAAGGAGCGTCCCTTCACTCTGAGGTTGTGCCCTCTGGTTCTAGTCTCTCCCACTCATGGAAACATCCTCTCCATCTAGATTCATAAAGTCATAGAGGTTTACAGCATGGAAACAGGTCCTTTGGCCCAACATGTCCATGCCACCCTTTTTTTTAAACCCCTAAGCTAATCCCAATTGCCCGCATTTGGCCCATATCCTTCTATACCCATCTTATCCATGTAACTATCTAAATGCTTTTTAAAAGACAAAATTGTACCCGCCTCTACTACTGCCTCTGGCAGCTTGTTCCAGACACTCACCATCAAGTGTGGCCTTACCAATGTCTTGTACAACTTCATCAAGACGTCCCAACTCCTGCATTCAGTGTTCTGACCAATGAAACCAAGCATGCCGAATGCTTTCTTCACCACTCTGTCCACCTGTGGCTCCACTTTCAAGGAGCTATGAACATGTACCCCTAGATCTCTTTGCTCTGTAACTCACCCCAATGCCCTACCATTAACTGAGTAAGTCCTGCCCTGGTTCAATCTACCAAAACGCATCACCTCGCATTTGTCTAAATTTAAGTCCATCTGCCATTCGTCAGCCCACTGGCCCAATTGATCAAGATCCTGTTGCAATCGTCACCTCTAATCTTGGTGTCATCTGCAAACTTACTAACCATGCCTCCTATATTCTCATCCAAATCATTAATATAAATGACAAATAACAGTGGACCCAACACTGATCCCAGAGGCACACCGCTGGTCACAGGCCTCCAGTTTGAAAAACCTTCTACAACCACTTCTGTCTTCTGTCAAAAAGCCAATTTTGTATCCATTTAGATACCTCACCCTGGATCTGGTGAGATTTAACCTTATGCAACAACTACCAGTCATCTAGAACCTCCACTCCATTCAGAACCTCAATCGTGGCACAAAAGCAGTCATTTCACCTCCACCACACTTTCAAATCAATTCTAAAGTTAGAAGTTAAACATTCTAAAGTTCTAATGAAAGTTCTGGTCACTGAGCTGAAACGTTAACTCTGCTTCTCTCTCTCTTGCTCTTGTGACCTGTCCTGCTGACTGTTTCCAACATTTCCAATATTAATTGTTCCAACTTATCCTCCTGCAGCTTGGATGTCCTTGGGAGACCCCATTGATCTTGGATGGTTGCACAGAGGCCACTCGCGAGACGGTGTAAAAGGGCCCATGGTGAGTGTGCAGTTCCTGGCGGATATCCTCTTCTGCCAGTCCTTCTCTCGTAGGTCCTCAGCTGTTATATTCCTCGGCCTGGTAGGACAGCGTGAGGGAAGGTCTACTGCCGGTGGGTTGAGTAGGTCATTGGATAAGGACAGTCTTGAGTTGGAGGAGACAGTCTCCTGTAACTTGCCTATTGCAATTACCCTCCTAATGTCGAATCCTGCCTTTTGCCAAAGCTCCCCTTTGCTGCGTGGTTCACCGGATTGCTTTTAATAGATGGAATCGGACTTGTCTTCCCTCCCTTACCCTGTAGGTAAGGATAGCTACATTAATGCTGTCAAATTTACCCTGCCAGAGACCAAATATTACTCTACAGCATTGAAGATTCTTTATATCTTTATTTATCTTCTCCTTCCTTTAAAATCACACCTTGGAAGAAAAACCTTGCAGCAATGTTCAAAGAAAGATGGATTCTGAAAATAGCTAACAAAATGAACTGAGCTTTGTACCAACATAACCTGTGTCCACAAATACTCTCAGATTCACTGAAAACTACTGTAAGCAGCTAAAGTTCCTTCATGTATAACAACAACACTACATCACATCTATGTTTAGTCACAAATCACTGAATTCAGATATTTTGGGGCAGCACGGTGGCACAGTGGTTAGCTCTGCTGCCTCACAACGCCAGGGACTCAGGTTCGATTCCCGGCTTGGCTCACTGTCTGTGTGGAGTTTGCACGTTCTCCCCGTGTCTGCGTGGGTTTCCTCCGGGTGCTCCAGTTTCCTCCCACAGTCTGAAAGATGGGCGGGTTAGGCTGATTGGCCGTGCTAAATTGTCACTAGTGTCAGGGGGATTAGCAGGGTAAATATGTGGGGTTAAGGGGATAGGGCCTAGGTGGGATTGTTGTCGGTGCAGACTCGATGGGCCGAATGGCCTCCTTCTGCACTGTAGGATTCTATGATTATTTCACTATCCAATTAGTCAGAGCCCTAAGCCGCCAGCATCAACACATTGACTAAATAATGGCACTTAGATTCTGGTCCACTATTGAATTGGCAGCGCCACAGCGTCAGGGACAAGGGTTTGAGTCCCGGCTCGGGTCACTGTCTGTGCGTAGTCTGCACGTTCTCCCCGTGTCTGCGTGGGTTTCCTCCGGGTGCTCCAGTTTCCTCCCACAGTCCAAAGATGTGCGGGTTAGGTGGATTGGCCATGCTAAATTGCCCCTTAGTGACAGGGGAACAAGCTGGCATAAATGCATGGGGTTATGGGGATAGGGCCTGTTTGAGATTGTGGTTGGTACAGACTTGATGGGCCGAATGGCCTCCTTCTGCACTGTAGGATTCTATTCTATAAGCCATGCCACGTCTTGCGCCATTCTCGACAGACCAGTGGCAAACCTTCCCTCGGATTCCAGTACCCCAGGGATGGAAGTCCCACTTGCCAAAGGTTGCTGGTCAATCAGAAGCTAGCAGCCCTTCTTTTCTCAGTTGCGCCAGCGAGATCGAGGAGGGACTGGGGCCCTGGTGGCGGGAAAGGGGGGTGGGGATTGTGGGTCGGACAGTGAGAGTCACAGTGAAGGGGGCTTTTCAGCAAGGACGGTGGGGTGACGCTGGATCCCTCAATCCAACCCCACCCTTCCCAAAGCTGGATCCCTTGATCAGCTACTGGGCAGATTAATTGCCCACTTAAAGGCCTCAGCCAGCAGCAAGGTGGGAAGGATGTCCATGGGCCTTCCTGCCCCAGACTTTAATCGGGGTGGAGGCAGGAAGGAAGTCCAATTTCTACCTGCCAGATACTCCCACCCAATTAGAAACCGTCCAATTAAAAACCTCCCGCCACCAAACTTGCTACAGAATCATAGAATCTTTACAGTGCAGAAGAGGCCATTCGGCCCATCGAGTCTGCACCAACTTTCTGACAGAGTATCTTACCCAGGCCCTCTCTTCCTATCCCTGTAACCCTAACATTTACCATCACCAATCCATTTAACCTACATATCTTAGGACACTAAGGGGGAATTTAGCATGGCCAATCCACCTAACCCGCACATCTTTGGACTGTGGAAGGAAACCGGAGCACTTGGAAGAAAACCACGGAGACACGGGCAAACTCCACACAGACAGTGACCCGTGATCGGAATCGAATCCGAGTCCCTGGCGCTGTGAGGCAGCAGTGCTAAGCACTGTGCCACCCTCAGGGGGAAGGCACAATCACAACCCTTTTGCGTGAAGAAATTTCTTATCTCCACCTTCACGGTTGACATCTCCTGAAGTGATCCTCCCTCGTTCTAGACTCTCCAGCCAGGGGGAAACAGGCTCTCAGCTTCTACCCTGACAAACCCTCGGAGAATTTTACATGATTCACTGAGATCTTGTTTCATTCCTTGAAATTTCAGAGTATAGGCCCATGCGACTCAGTCCCTCCTTATAGGATGACCCTCTCATCCCAGGAACCAATCTACGGTACACCTTCATCCTTCCTTAGGTAGAGTCAGAAGCTGTGCACACTACTTCAGGTGTGGTCTCACTAAAGCCCTGTCTTTTTTTTATTCATTCATGGGACATTGGCGTCACTGACTGGCCAGCATTTATTGCCCATTTCTAGTTGCCCTTGAGAAGGTGGTGGTGAGCTGCCTTCTTGAATCGCTGCAGTCCATGTTCTGTGGGTTGACCCACAATGCTGTAAGGGAGGGAATTCCAGGATTTTGACCCAGCGACTGTGAAGGAACGGCGATATATTTCCAAGGCAGGATGGTGAGCGGCTTGGAGAGGAACTTGCAGGTGGTGGTGTTCCCAGGTATCTGCTGCTCTTGTTCTTCTAGATGGAAGTGGTTGTGGGTTTGGAAGGTGCTGTCTAAGGATCTTTGGTGAATTGCTGCAGTGCATCTTATGGACAGTACACACTGCTGCTACTGAGCGTCGGTGGTGGAAGGAGTGGATGTTTGTAGATGTGGTATTCATCTTATACCACGAATGAGTTTTAAACTCTGTAAACTGAGTTCTGCACTGTATCAATTAGCAAAGATTAATTCAAGGGAAAATCTAACAAACGTTTTGTTTTAATTAAAATGCTTTAGCCCATTCTCCTCACCATTTAGGCAAATCTTTTCTTGGAACAATTTGAACCAACAGTGGAACTGGAAAGACCTGCAGGGGAATGGGAGGAAGTAATGCTTCACCATTTTCCCGGGGACAACAGATGCTGGCCTTGTCAGCAACACTCAACCTGAGAGGTAGGAAGTACAATAATGAATAGCAAAGGTGTTGACACCAGCAGCGGAGCATCCCAAAACAAGACTTGGGAAGACTAACCATGATGTGGAGATGCCGGCGTTGGACAGGGGTGGGCACAGTACTAAGTCTCACAACACCAGGTTAAAGTCCAACAGGCTTATTTGGTATCACGAGCTTTCGGAGCGCTGCTCCTTCATCAGATGAGAGGAGGTAAAGGTTAATTCGGCAAAGACACAATTGCAAGATAATTACAGATTAGAAAGGTTGGAATGTGAGTCTTTACAGGTAATCACGTCTTTACAGATACAGACAACGCGAGTGGAGAGAGGGATAATCACAGGTTAAAGAGGTGTGAATTGTCTCAAGCCAGGACAGTTAGTAGGATTTTGCAAACCCGGCCAAATGGTGGGGGTTACATGTAATGTAACCAAGTTCTGCACTCATGAGGACAGCCTTAACCGGGATCTTGGGTTCATGTCACACTATCTGTAACCCCCACCATTTTGCCTGGGCTTGCAAAATCCTACTGACTCTCTTGGCTTGAGGCAATTCACACCTCTTTAACCTGTGATTATCCCTCTCTCCACTCATACTGTACCTGTAAAATCTTGATTACCTGTAAAGACTCACATTCCAACCATTCAAAGAACAAAGAAAATTATAGCACAGGAACAGGCCCTTCAGCCCTCCAAGCCTGCAACGACCATGCTGCCCGACTGAACTAAAACCCCCTACCCTTCCGGGGACCATATCCCTCTATTCCCATCCTATTCATGTGATTGTCAAGATGCCCCTTAAAAGTCACTACCGTATCCGCTTCCACTACTTCCCCCAGCAACGGGTTCCAGGCACCCACTACTCACTGTGTAAAAAATCTGCCTCGTACATCTCCTTTAAACCTTGCCCCTCGCACCTTAAACCTGTGCCCCCTAGTAATTGACTCTTCCACCCTGGGAAAAGCTTCTGACTATCCACACTGTCCATGCCTCTCATAATCTTGTAGACTTCTATCAGGTCGCCCCTCAACCTCCGTCGCTCCTCAACCTCCGTCGCTCCAGTGAGAACAAACCAAGTTTCACCAACCTCTCCTCATAGCTAATGCCTTCCATACCAGGCAACATCCTGGTAAATCTTTTCTGTACCCTCTCCAAAGCCTCCACATCCTTCTGGTAGTGTGGCGACCAGAATTGAACACTTTATTCCAAGTGCGGCCTAACTAAGGTTCTATACAGCTGCAATATGACTTGCCAATTTTTAAACTCAATGCCCCGGCCGATGAAGGCAAGCATGCCGTATGCCTTCTTGACTACCTTCTCCACCTGCATTACCACTTTCAGTGACCTGTGTACCTGTACAACCAGATCCCTTTGCCTATCAATACTCTTAAGGGTTCTGCCATTTACTGTTTATTTCCCATCTGTATTAGACCTTCCAAAATGCATTACCTCACATTTGTCCGGATTAAACTCCACCTGCCTGCCATCTCTCCGCCCAAGTCTCCAACTGATCTATATCCTGCTATATCTTCTGATGGTCCTCATCGCTATCCGCAAATCCACCAACCTTTGTGTCGGCCGCAAACTTACTAATCAATCCTGTTATATTTTCCTCCAAATCATTTATATATATATTACAAACAGCAAAGGTCCCAGCACCGATCCCCGAGGAACACCACTTGTCACAGCCCTCCATTCAGAAACACACCCTTCCACTGCTACCGTCTGTCTTCTTTGACCTAGCCAGTTTTGTATCCGCCTTGCTAGCTCACCTCTGATCCCATGCGACTTCACCTTCTGCACCAGTCTGCCATGAGGGACCTTGTCAAAGCCCTTACTGAAGTCCATGTGGACAACATCCACTGCCCTACCCTCATCAATCATCTTCGTCACTTCCTCGAAAAACTCGATCAAGTTCGTGAGATACGCTTCATAAAACCATGTTGCCTCTCATTAATACGTCCACTTATTTCAAAGTGGGAATAAATCCTGTCTCGAAGAATCCTCTCCAATAATTTCCCTACCACTGATGTAAGGCTCACCGGCCTGTAATTACCTGGAGTATTCTTGCTACCCTTCTTAAACAAAGGGTAATTCTTCACGTTCCAATCTGTAATAATCTTGCAATTGTGTCTTTGCCTATATGTGCGATGCTTGTGAACCTACCTCTCCGCTCACCTGATGAAGGAGTAGCGCTCCGAAAGCTTATGATTCCAAATAAACCTGTTGGACTTTAACCTGGTGTTCCGAGACTTCTTATTGGGAAGACTAAAGTTAATGGTTTGATTGTGGAGAACATTCTGATGGGTCTATCAGATTTCCTGGTGATCCTAACTCAAGACTTGCTGAGTAGAAATCATAGAAACCCTACAGCACAGAAAGAGGCCATTCGGCCCATCGAGTCTGCACTGACCGCAATCCCACCCATCCCTCCCCCCATATCCCTACATATTTACCCACTAATCCCATTAACCTACGCATCTCAGGACACTAAGGGCGATTTTAGCATGGCCAATCAACCTAACCTGCACATCTTTGGACTGTAGGAGGAAATCAGAGCACCCGGAGGAAACCCACGCAGACACGAGGAGAATGTGCAAACTCCACACAGTAGAGTCAGATTGCTGGGCTTCTAGCTCCTGTCTGAAGAAACAATATTTCAGGGGATGTCTCCACACAGACAGTTAGCCAAGGCCAGAGTCAAACCCAGCTCCCTGCTGCTGTGTGTTAACAGTGGTAACCACTGGGCCACCCCTAAAGTGAACCAGATGAGTATTAACCCACCTCAGTAACTGGGGGAATTTCAATAATTAACTGCAATTAAAAGCTCATTTCAGTAACGGTGACCATGAAACGAATGTCCTTAGAAAAGGAAATCTATCTAAGCAGTCTGGCCTTGCCAGAAACGCCCATGTCCCTTGAATGAATAAAACAAAGCATTTTCCAATGGTCAAAGTTGTTTGGTCTACAAGAGGCAATACTTGATATATTCATTAACAGTGACAGGAAAACATAGTAATTTATTCTAGAAAGAGTCCAATACATTTATTCCAGCTCCAGTTTCTTCCCATTGGATGTTGCTAGAATTTGTATTTTAACCATTGTGGTCATTTTAAATGTCATTTCTGGAGAAATTCGCCTAGCATTATCTTTTTTTATTCATTTCTGGGAAATGGGCATCGCTGACTGACCAGCATTTATTGCCCATACCCAGGACAGTTAGTAGGATTTTGCAAACCCGGCCAAATGGTGGGGGTTACATGTAATGTAACCAAGTTCTGCACTCATGAGAACAGCCTTAACCGGGATCTTGGGTTCATGTCACACTATCTGTAACCCCCACCATTTTGCCTGGGCTTGCAAAATCCTACTAACTCTCTTGGCTTGAGGCAATTCACACCTCTTTAATCTGTGATTATCCCTCTCTCCACTCACACTGTACCTGTAAAATCTTGATTACCTGTCAAGACTCACATTCCAACCATTCAAAGAACAAAGAAAATTACAGCACAGGAACAGGCCCTTTGGCCCTCCAAGCCTGCACCGACCATGCTGCCTGACTGAACTGAACTAAAACCCGAGGACGGTTGAGAGTCAACCTGTGGCTCTGGAGTCACATGTGGGCCAAATGCAATGTCAGCATTCATGTCGAGAGGGCGAGAATACAAGAGCAGGGATGTACTTCTGAAGCTGTATAAGGCTCTGGTCAGACCCCATTTGGAGTATTGTGAGCAGTTTTGGGCCCCATATCTAAGGAAGGATGTACTGGCCTTGGAAAGGGTCCAGAGGAGATTCACAAGAATGATCCCTGGAATGAAGAGCTTGTCGTATGAGGGATGGTTGAGGACTCTGGGTCTGTACTCGTTGGAGATCAGAAGGATGAGGGGGGATCTTATTGAAACTTACAGAATACTGAGAGGCCTGGATAAAGTGGATGTGGAGAGGATGTTTCCATTAATAGGAAAAACTAGAACCAGAGGGGGCATAACCTCAGGCTAAAGGGACGATCCTTTAAAACAGAGATGAGGAGGAATTTCTTCAGCCAGAGAGTGTTGAATCTGTGGAACTGTTTGCCATAGAGGGCTGTAGAGGCCAGGTCATTGAGTGTCTTTAGGACAGAGATAGATAGATTCTTGATTAATGAGGGGATCAGGGGTTAGAACATAGAACATAGAAAAGCTACAGCACAAATAGGCCCTTCGGCCCACAAGTTGCCTTCTAGGCTCATCTATAACCCTCTATCTTACTAACCTCCATGAACCTATCCAAAAGTCTCTTAAAAGACTCAATCGAATCCGCTATAGAACCATGTTATAGGGGGAAAAGGCAGGAGAATGGGGATGAGAAAAATATCAGCCATGATTGAATGGCGGAGCAGACTCGATGGGCCGAGTGGCCTAATTCTGCTCCTTTGTCTTATAGACCGGGTAAGGACGGCAGATTTCCTTTCCTAAAGGACATTAGTGAACCAGATGGGTTTTTCCGACAATCGACAATGGTTTCATGGTCATCAGTAGGTTCTTAATTCCAGATATCTTTTGTCGAATTCACATTCCACAACCTGCCGTGGAGGGATATGAACCCAGATCCCCAGAACATTAGCTGAGTTTCTGGACTAATGATATAGCGATAATATGACTAGGCCATCGCCCCCTTATAATCAAACAAGCAGCTCCAACATGGACTAAAAACTGAAATCACTCTTGAAGGATAATAATTACAATTTCAGCTGGAAGGTCTTTCACCTCCAAGTCACAAGATTCCAAGTTCAAGTCTTAATTTAGGGTTTGAGCGCAAGAAATATCAAGGCTGACACTCCCGTGCAGAACTGAGGGAGTGCTGCACTGTTGGGAATTCTGTCTTTCAGATGAGGCATTAAACTGAGGCTCCATCTGTCTTGTTAGCTGGGTACAAAAGATGCCATGGCACCATTCTGAGGAGCAGGAGAGATCGCTCCAGTGTCTCGGCCAATATTTATCCCTCAGCCAACATCATAAAAGCAGATAAGCTGTCGTTATCACATTGCTGTTTGTGGGAGCTTGCTGTGCACAAATTTGCTGCTGCATTTCCTAGACTGAGCGACTGCAACTCAGAAATACTTCACTGGCTGTAAAGCAGTCCAGTGTGCCCGATCGGCACTATATAAATGCAACTCATTCTTTCTTTTTCTGAAAATAAAATAACTTTCCCATCTAACATTTTACACAGATGAGCTAAATGGCGCACTAGCGATAAATTGACACCTACTCTATTGTAAAGTTGTGTACAATGCTGTTAGGTTTAGTAAAGTGGATTTGATTTCAGTAAATGACCAGGGGAGGTCGACGCAAACGACACAGTAACTTTTCTCAGCTCACAGACTTCCCCGGGCTTTGGTTGTAAATCTGTCTCGAATTCTTGGGGCCTTTTCTCACTACTTTTACTCTCAGAAGCTAACTTCTCAAAAGTGCTATTTTCTCCAGTGCTCTGTAATATCGAGCCTGTAATGCAGGTTGGGGGCATGCCCCTTTAAGAGAAGGGGTCAGGTGACCTGGGACTCAAGCTCCACCTTGGGTGGAACAAGCCTGGGCAGTCTTGTGCTGATTGTGTTAGGATTAAAACATGTTAATAAACTGCTTGTTAGTTTACTACCATTGACCTCGTGATCATAGATCATACAATCCCGACAGTACAGAAGGAGGCCATTCAGCCCATCAAGTCTGCACCGACCACAATCCCACCCAGACCCTATTCCTGTTACCCCCATATTTACCCTGCTAATGCCCCTGACACTAAAGCCAATCAACCTAACCCACACTTCTTTGGACTGTGGGAGGAAACCGGAGCACCTGGAGGAAACCCACGCAGACACGGGGAGAATGTGCAAACTCCACACAGACAATGACCCAAATCAGGAATCGAACCCGGGTCCCTTGCGCCGTGAAGCAGCAGTGCTAACCACTGTGCTACCGTGTCACCCCTATAACATAGTCTTGTTGCAAAATCTAGGTAATCAATTTAATAAGCCTTAGTATCCTTAACAAAATTTGGCTGTGGCTACATTTGCTGATGTGTAACACGCAAAAAGAATGAATGAAAGAAAGAATTAGATGTCAATGTGACAATTCCTGTCGTTACAGTGCGGCACCATCCAACATTTCTAATGACAGGGAAAACTTGTTATGGGATATCCAGTTTGACTATCCAGTCAGTGACTTGCTGAGGCGCTGATCGGAGAAATGAGATGACTCCTACTGCGGACCTCAATGGACAGCTTGATGTGATGTGTTCTCATTGACAGGAGGATCAAGAACCAGAAGACGGAGGGGTCTGGCCTACATGTGACTCCAGAGCCACAGCAATGTGGTTGATTCTCGACTGCCCTCGGGCAACTAGGAATGGGCAATAAATGCTGGCCAGCCAGCGACGCTCATGTCCCACGAATGAATTTTTAAAAATTGATGAACAGTCAGTTTTTACAGAGGGAGGAGGAACAAAGTGAAGGTTTAGAGACTCTGGGTGAAGACTTGGAGGAAGTGAATAGCTTCAAATACCTAGGGTCTGTGCTGGAGGAAGATGGAAGCAAGGAAATGGAGATTAAACAAGGGATTAGCTCAAACTGGAGGAATTGAAAGGAGTGCAGGGGAGCGTTATGTCATAGAAAAGTATCACTGTAACTGAAAGGAGGATTCTACAGGACTGTTGCAAGACCAGCCTTGTCATGTGGTGCAGAAACCTGGGCAATCTCGGGAAGAGAGGAATAATGACTGGATACTAATGAGATGGGAATAGTGAGCTGGATGTGTGGAATGATGACAAAGGACAAAACCAAGAACCAGCAAACCAGGGGGCCAGTGAAGACTGTGGGAGCATTGAAGAAAGTAACTGAGATGTGATTGAAACGGTCTGGTCATTTTTTTGGAGGGAGAATGAGACGAGTGATAGAGATGGGGCTGACAGGAAGAAGGTGAAGAGGGAGGCTAAAGAGCAGACAGAAAGGCTTGGTGGCGAGAGACTAAGACATAGCAGGATTGAAAGAGGAATGGGTGACGGACAGGAGGAGATGGAGAAGGGCGGTCAAACAGTGTGGTGGTGACCCACGTGGAAAATGAGAGAAGGTGAATAAGAAGGTGTGGGTTGGTCGTGGATTTTGGTCTTCCTGGCGTTCTGGGCAAGTCTAACATTCTTGAATTGCAAAGGGCTAGTATACAGCAAGTCATTCGGAAAGCTAATAGAAAGTTATTGTTTATTGGGGGGGGAGGAGATTACAAAGTAGGGAGGTTATACTTCAGTTATACAGGGCATTGGTGAGATCACACCTAGAGTGTCATATTCTTTATAATTATCTCATGGGATGTGGGTGTCTCTGGCTGGCCAGCATTTGTTACCCATCCCTAACTGCCCTTGAGAAGGTAGTGGTGAGCTGCCTTCTTGAACTGCTGCAGTCCACGTGATGTAGGTACACTCACAGTGCAGGTAGGGAGGGAGCGGCAGGATTTTTTTTTTAAAACAGTATTGGTCTCCTTATTTAAGGAAAAATGTAAAGTCTTGGAAGCAGTTCAGAGAAAGTTACTAGACTAAGACCTAGAATGGGGGGGGGGGGGGGGGGGGGGGGGGGAGGGCGGTTGAGGAGTGGTTGGAAAGGTTAGGCTTGTGTCCACTGAAGTTTAGAAGAGCAAGAGGTGACTTGATATAAACACATAAAATCCTGAGGGGTATTGACAAGGTGGATGCTCAGAGGATGTTTCTTCTTGTGGGAGAATCCAGAACTAGGGGTCACTGTGTAAAAATAAGGGGTCACCCATTGAATACACAGATGGTGAAAATTGTTTTCCCTCAGAGATTCATGAGTCTTGGGAATTCTCTTCCTCAGAAGATTGGCGAAGCAGAGTCTTTGAATATTCTTAAGGCAGAGCTAGATTAACAAAGGGGTGAAAGGTTATTGGGGTTACGCGGGAATGTGGGGTTGAGGTTACAATCAAATCAGCCATGATCTTATTGAATGGCAGCACAAGCTGGAGGGGCCGAGTGGCCTACTCCTGTTTCTAATTTGCATGTTCATATGTAGCATTGCTGCATACGCCAACGATCTGTATTCTTCTTCAGAATGAGCACTAACTTGTGGATTGTCAGCTGCAGAAGAATAAGTCTTGGTTTTGACCTTTAGTCTGTTGAGGTTGAAAAGTTTACAATCAATGCAATAAGTTATTACCACACCTGGAGTGAAGGCCTATCAGTGACAGGTTGCAGTGTTGCAACAGAAAAGACTGAGAATAGTGTCAGTGTAATGACACACTCCTGTTTGACTCCTGTTTGACAGGGGAGGGGTCTGTGCTGGGACCATTGCACAATGCTGTTATTTGGAAACGATGGTGTTTCTGAACTTAGCTGGGCTCCCACATCACTGGAGCACCTTCCAAAGGGCAGAGAGATTGTCCCAGTCAAAGCCTTGCATGAGATCAAAGAGAGCAATGTACAGCGGGTCATCCTGCTCTCAGCACCTTTCCGAACATTGATCCACTGGAGCAAGCTGAGAGGGGTGATTGAAAAGCAGCAGTGCTGGTAAGAGATTAATTGGATTAATTGAATTGTTTATTTATTTAATTAGTCAGCTAGTGTGTGTATTTTTTTGGCCTTTACTTTAACAGCAGTTTTTCAAGTTTAAAGTGAAAACTAGAAGTGGGCAGCAAAGGAGTCTGGGAAGGGTTTTTATTTTAACTTTAAAAGTCAGTTACCTGGGAGGTTCCCCCTCAGTAGTAGTTTTTTTTTTCTCTCGGGCCCCTAGCCCTATAAATTGGTGCAGAGGAGATACCCGATCCTCTACACTGGTAGAGGATCCCACCCTTCCATCCTCCTCTAACCTAATTATAAGTGTGGGGAAGTTTTTTGTTTTCTTTTTTTCTTGCTGGTAATGGCTTCAGGGATGGCAGTT
Source organism: Mustelus asterias (assembly GCF_964213995.1). NCBI lineage: Eukaryota > Metazoa > Chordata > Chondrichthyes > Carcharhiniformes > Triakidae > Mustelus > Mustelus asterias. Next base: position 3,862,192 of record NC_135807.1, read on the forward strand.
CAGGCAGTATGCTGCATCTCCTGTGGGATGTATGTGGTGAGGAAATCCAGTAGTGTTTCAGGAGATTTTAGTTGTAAGAAGTGCATTAGATTGCAGCTTCTGGAGGAGCGTGTAAAGGAGCTGGAGGGGGAGGTAGAGGAACTCCGCATAATTCGGGAGGCGGAGGTGGAAGTTGATAGGAGTTATAGAGAAATAGTAACTCCTAGAAATGAGGCTTGGGTCAATGCCAGGAGGAGGGGTAAGAAGCAATCGGGAAGACAATCCCCTGGGGCGGTTCCCCTCCATAATAGGTTTTCGGTGCTGGAGGCTACAGTTGAGGAGGAATCAACTGAGCATAGAGAGCAGATCTCTGGGGGTGAGCCGAGTGAGAAAGCTCAGGTGGTTAGGGGCTGTAAAAGACTGGGCCTTGTGATTGGGGACTCCACAATTAAGGGGACAGATAGGAGGGTCGGAACTAAAGGTAGGGACTCAGGGTTGGTGTGTTGCCTACCAGGGGCTGGGGTCCGGGATGTGTCTGACAGGGTATTCAGGACTCTTAGGGGGGAGGGAGATAAACCACAAGTTATTGTACATGTGGGGACACACGACATAGGGAGGATAGGGGAAGGGGATATTAGGCAGGGATTTATGGAGTTGGGGTGGAAACTAAAGGCCAAGACTGACAGAGTGGTTATCTCTGGACTCTTGCCTGTACCACGGGATAGTTTAGAGAGGAATAGGGAGAGGGAAGGTTTGAATTCATGGCTGAGGGGATGGTGCAGGAGGGAGGGGTTCAGGTACTTAAGCAATTGGGGCTCGTACTGGGGAAGGTGTGACCTCTATGAGAAGGATGGTCTACACCTTAATCAGAAGGGGACCAATATCCTGGGGGGTAAATTTGCTAAGGCCATGCAGGGAGGTTTAAACTGATTCGGGGGGGGGGAGGGATCCTGAGTAGTGGGGCTGAAAGTGAGGGATGCATGGATGGGGACTGCAATGCACGGCATTGCAGAGGTGGGGTGGAGCAGGGTTTGAAATATGTATACTTCAATGCCAGGAGTATTCGCAATAAAGTGGGTGAACTTGCAGCGTGGATCAGTACCTGGGACTTCGATGTTGTGGCTATTTCAGAGACATGGATAGAGCAGGGGCAGGAATGGATGCTGCAGGTCCCGGGGTTCAAATGTTTTAGTCGAAGTAGGGAAGGAGGTAGAAGAGGGGGAGGGGTAGCATTATTGGTCAGAGATTGTATCACAGTGTCAGAGAGGAGGTTTGATGAGGACTTATCTGTTGAGGTAGTATGGGCGGAGATTAGAAATAGGAGAGGAGAGGTCACCCTGTTGGGAGTCTTTTATAGACCTCCTAAAAGTTCTAGAGAGGTTGAGGAAAGGATTGCGGAGTCAATCCTGCTTAGGAGTGAAAGTAATAGGGCAATTGTTATGGGGGATTTTAACTTGACTAATATTGACTGGAATTGTTATAGCTCGAGCTCGTTAGAGGGGTCAGTTTTTGTTCAAAGCGTGCAGGAAGGTTTTTTGACTCAGTATGTAGACAGGCCAACTAGAGGTGAGGCTATATTGGATCTGGTGCTGGGAAATGAGCCAGACCAGGTGCTAGACTTGGAAGTTGGTGTGCATTTTGGTGATAGTGACCACAATTCGGTTACGTTCACCTTAGTGATGGAAAGGGATAGGCATGAACCTCGGGCCAGTGGTTTTAGCTGGGGGAAGGGTAATTATGAGGCTATTAGGAGAGAATTAGGAAACATAGGTTGGACTAGGAGATTACAGGGACTGGGAACGTCCGACATGTGGAGTTTTTTCAAGGAGCAGCTACTGCGAGTCTGTGATAGGTATGTCCCTGTCAGGCAAGGAGGAATTGGTAGGGCTAGGGAACCGTGGTGCACCAAAAAAGTTTCTTTGTTGGTTAAAAAGAAAAAGGAGGCTTATGTTCGGATGAGACGTGAGCACTCGGGTAGTGCACTAGAAAGCTTTAGATTGGCTAAGAGGGAGTTGAAGAGCGAGCTTAGAAGGGCTAAAAGGGGACATGAGAAGACTTTGGCGGATAGGGTTAAAGAGAATCCTAAGGCGTTCTATAGGTATGTCAAGAACAGAAGGTTGGTTAGGGCAAGTTTAGGGCCAGTTATAGATGGCAGAGGGAAGTTATGTGTGGAACCGGAGGAGATTGGTGAAGCATTGAACCAATATTTCTCTTCGGTGTTCACGCAAGGGGACATGAATATAGCTGAGGAGGACACTGGGTTGCAAGGGAGTAGAATAGACAGTATTACAGTTGATAAGGAGGATGTGCAGGATATTCTGGAGGGTCTGAAAATAGATAAATCCCCTGGTCCGGATGGGATTTATCCAAGGATTCTCTGGGAGGCAAGAGAAGTGATTGCAGAGCCTCTGGCTCTGATCTTCAGGTCGTCGTTGGCCTCTGGTATAGTACCAGAAGATTGGAGGTTAGCGAATGTTGTCCCATTGTTTAAGAAGGGGAACAGAGACTTCCCCGGGAATTATAGACCGGTGAGTCTCACTTCTGTTGTCGGCAAGATGTTGGAAAAAATTATAAGGGATAGGATTTATAGTTATTTGGAGAGTAATGAATTGATAGGTGATAGTCAGCATGGTTTTGTGGCAGGTAGGTCGTGCCTTACTAACCTTATTGAGTTTTTTGAGAAAGTGACCAAGGAGGTGGATGGGGGCAAGGCAGTGGACGTGGTATATATGGATTTTAGTAAGGCGTTTGATAAGGTTCACCATGGTAGGCTTCTGCAGAAAATGCAGATGTATGGGATTGGGGGTGATCTAGGAAATTGGATCAGGAATTGGCTAGCGGATAGGAAACAGAGGGTGGTGGTTGATAGTAAATATTCATCATGGAGTGCGGTTACAAGTGGTGTACCTCAGGGATCTGTTTTGGGGCCACTGCTGTTTGTAATATTTATTAATGATCTGGATGAGGGTATAGTTGGGTGGATTAGCAAATTTGCTGATGACACCAAAGTCGGTGGTGTGGTAGACAGTGAGGAAGGGTGTCGTAGTTTGCAGGAAGACTTAGACAGGTTGCAAAGTTGGGCCGAGAGGTGGCGGATGGAGTTTAATGCGGAGAAGTGTGAGGTAATTCACTTTGGTAGGAATAACAGATGTGTTGAGTATAGGGCTAACGGGAGGACTTTGAATAGTGTGGAGGAGCAGAGGGATCTAGGTGTATGTGTGCATAGATCCCTGAAAGTTGGGAATCAAGTAGATAAGGTTGTTAAGAAGGCATATGGTGTCTTGGCGTTTATTGGTAGGGGGATTGAATTTAGGAGTCGTAGCGTTATGTTGCAACTGTACACAACTCTGGTGCGGCCGCACTTGGAGTACTGTGTGCAGTTCTGGTCCCCACATTACAGGAAGGATGTGGAGGCTTTGGAGAGGGTGCAGAGGAGGTTTACCAGGATGTTGCCTGGTATGGAGGGGAGATCCTATGAGGAGAGGCTGAGGGATTTGGGATTGTTTTCGCTGGAAAGGCGACGGCTAAGAGGGGATCTTATTGAAACATATAAGATGATTAGAGGTTTAGATAGGGTGGATAGTGATAGCCTTTTTCCTCTGATGGAGAAATCCAGCACGAGGGGGCATGGCTTTAAATTGAGGGGGGGTAGTTATAGAACCGATGTCAGGGGTAGGTTCTTTACCCAGAGGGTGGTGAGGGATTGGAATGCCCTGCCAGCATCAGTAGTAAATGCGCCTAGTTTGGGGGCGTTTAAGAGATCCGTAGATAGGTTCATGGATGAAAAGAAATTGGTTTAGGTTGGAGGGTCACAGTTTTTTTTTTTAACTGGTCGGTGCAACATCGTGGGCCGAAGGGCCTGTTCTGCGCTGTAATGTTCTATGTTCTATGTTCTATGAACATTGGGATATTGGGAAGCTAATGCCGGTTGGGTTGGAATCGTTACGGGAACTCTGGAAGGACCTCCTCTACAACAGGCATGAGTCAATTAAGAAGTAAGCTAACTTGGGCTTTCCCAGCTGACAGCAATGTTATGTCCCTGGAGTTGCTACAGTTCAACATGTCGGCTTTCTTGAAGATTGAGATCATTCTGCCATCTGGAAAATCACACTGACACTGACCCGGTTCAGCTGAAATTAACCCCGGCCTTTAGTTTCTTTTTATTGAATCATAGAATGGTTGTCGCAGTTTCTTCTTTCCTTTGACAACCCAAAGCAAAGCTTTCAAATCACCTTCAATCGAGATTCATGGTGAAGTGTTGGAAAATATCTTACTCCCCATATATTGGAAATTATCTATCCCAAAATGCGGACATTGAAGAGATACAGCATCAAATCCACTGTGCCTGCTCTGCACTCAAAAATTCTGATAACAGACCTGTCAATAAACTCAATGTCTATTGGATAATTTGTTTTCCCGATGCTTCATCATGGACAACTTATTGATGTCATATCATCCTTAATGCTCTTAGAAAAAATTTGAGAATCAAGTGGGTGGATAAAGAGGAAGGATGAGTCAACTCCAAGATGTAGACATGCAAAGTATAAAGTCCATGATAATCTCACATCAGTAGAGATTGATAGGATATTTCACCAATATGTCCGACTCAGGAAAGCCCAAGCAGATGCTGTACTCAGTCAGAGAATTTGTTCACATGGGAACCAAGGAGAGGTGATGGCCTAGTGGTATTATCACAAGACTATTAATCCAGAAACTCAGCTAATGTTCTGGGGACCAGGGTTCGAATCCCGCCACGGCAGATGGAGGAGTTTGAATTCAATAAAAACTATCTGGAATTAAGAATCTACTGGTGACCGTGAAACCATTGTTGATTGTTGTAAAAACCCATCTGAGTGTCCTTTCGGGATGGAAATCTACTGTCCTTACCTGGTCTGGCCTACATGTGACCCCTGAGCCACAGCAATGTGGTTAACTCTTAACTGTCCTTTGAAATGGTTGAGTGAACCACTCGGTTCGAAGGCGAATAGGAATGAGCAATAATACTGGCCAGCTAACGACGCCCATGTTCCGCAAACGAATAAAAAGCAAATGTTTGAAGGACAGTGTCAAAGCCTCCATGAGGGTGTGCTCTACACCAACACAGAGAAACAGGTGCCCATCTGTGACCTAAACGGCAATCCAACATCAAAAATGATGCCAAGACCTTCTACTCAATCAGAGCTGCCGCGGAGAGAGACGGTAAGAGAAGCCGATAATCCATCACCATGTCTACCGGACAACCGATGTCCTCACTGCGGGACAGCCTGTGAGGCAAAGGTTAAACTATCTGTGAACCCAAGGCCAACACGGAGATCTCACTGCCACCCGCCTGTGATCTCACTGCCACCCGCCTGCGACCTGCCACCCGCAAGGGAGAACCACTCTCAACGGGAGGAATCACCAATAATGTTTTGAGAAAACGGGGACGTGACTATTCAAAAGGAGAATTACTATCACTTCCTATCAGGCAGGGATGTGGAGATGCCAGCGTTGGACATCACCTGATGAAGGAGCAGCGCTCTGAAAGTTCTTGATTCCAAATAAACCTGTTGGTCTTTAACCTGGTGTTGTGAGGCTTCTTACTGTTCCAGGCAGGGAGCATTGCAGTGTGGACCACGAGCAGACTGCAAGGATTCCGGAGGATGTGCATCAGAAAAGGTTTCTAATGCTCATGAAGTTTTCAGCTGTGGACAAAGCTGTCAAATGTTTCCAGCACTTTCTAATTTTGATAAATATACTTAGTGTTGATTTCTCTTCAAGTATTTGTGAGGAACGAAGTTATACCAGTCCGTACTGTTACAAATGCATCATCCGCCACTAGCTAGGGGAAATGAATCGGGTTATGAGGATAGGGTCAGGGTGGAATTGTGGTCGGTGTAGACTCGATGGGCCGAATGGCCTCTTTCTGCACTGTAGGGATTCTATGAACTGCCTGCTCACAGAAATATGGGAGAGTAAGAATTTAAAATAAAAACACAGGTCACTGGGAAAACCGGAGTATTGCAGATATTTTATACAATGAATCAGATTACCTGGTTAGCATTTTGCCTGAAAAACCTCCCGATCTATCTCTGTATTCTCCGCTTTCTGAAGAATATCAAATAGGGATTGTCCAATTGCATCCTTGTGAACTGTTATACAAGAATCACTTGCAGTTTGGGTTTCCTTCACATTCTCACAGCACCGACAGATATAAGAACAAAGAACAGTACAGCACAGGAACAGGCCCTTCGGCCCTCCAAGCCTGCACCGATCATGCTGCCCGACTGAACTAAAACCGTATGCATTTACGGAGCCCGTATCCTTCCATTCCCATCCTATTCATGTATTCGTCTAGTTGCCCCTTAAATGCCGCTATCGTACCTGCTCCCACCACCTCCCCGGGCAGCGCGTTCCAGACATTCACCACCCTCTGTGTAAAAAAACTTGCCTCGCACATCTCCTCTAAACTTTTCCCCACGCACCTTAAACCTGTGTCCCCTAGGAAAGAGCATCTGACTATCCACTCTGTCCATCCCGCTCATAATCTTGTAAACCTCTATCAGGTCGCCCCTCAACCTCCATCGTTCCAGTGAGAAAAAACCGAGTTTCTCCAATCTCTCCTCATAGCTAATACCCTCCAGACCAGGCAACATCTTGGTAAATCTTTTCTGTTCCCTCTCCAAAGGGTAGTGTGGCGACCAGAATTGGACACAATAATCCAAATGAGGCCTAAACTAAAGTTCTGTACAGCTGCAGCAGGATCTAAGATGGTATTTTGCACAGGTGCAGGTTGTCATCTTCTGAAGGCTTATTAGATTCCAGCATTTCCTACTCAACATCAATCTGGGTTAACATTTCAGTGCAGCACCAAACGGGGGCATCAAAAAGACTTGCATTTAAATAGCACCTGTTTCAGCCTCAGGATATCCTGAAGTGTTTTATAGCCAATTAATTTACACTGTGAGCTGCAGCCACTGTTTTATTGCAGCAAGCATGGTATCGGATTTACATCTGACCAGTTCAATGAAAAGGCGCACGAACAGTGGAAACTGTTCTTTTCAAAGCTCATCTTTCCCTTTTCAATCGAGGGTGCAAGTTAAATTAAACTCAGTGTCAAAGTGGCAACTCCAGCTAAAGCATCACATCCAGAATCTTTTCCTGCAGGTTAAAATATAATCTTACAAGAGTAAGTTGCTGGAATAATTGAAGTAATATCTCAGAAAATACACTCAGTGCGTACGCTCGCCTACCGGCACCTCGCAATTGTTAATCAGCATTTTAAATAATCTGTCGTCAAAAAAGGAGAATTCCTGATCCTTGGAGACCGGCCAGCTCCAGTTCTCCATTTTAAGTCACACAGTAACTGCCTCCATTTTAAACAAGGTAACAAAGACAAAAGCGCCATTAATTCACAGCCTAGGGCCTCTCCAGAATAGCTTGCAAAATCTACTGAGATCACCGGGGTAGCTACAGGCTGTCATTTCTGATCATTTCACTCTGAGACTTCCAAGTCACAACTATAAGACTGAGAAGAGAAAACAAAAGAACAGTTTCTCTTATAAATATATTCTTTCATGCAGAAACTGTGGGGTGGCACAGTGGTTGGCACTGCTGCCTCACAGCGCCAGGGACCCGGGTCCGATTCCGGCCTCTGGTCACTGTCTGTGCGGAGTCTGCACATTCTCCCCGTGTCTGCGTGGGTTTCCTCCGGCTGCTCCGGTTTCCTCCCACAGTCTGATGATGTGCGGGTTAGGTGGATTGGCCAAGTATGGCATTACAGGGTTAGGACGGGGGATTGAGCCTAGGTAGGGTGCGCTATTGGAGAGTCGGTACAGACTCGATGGGCCGAATGATCTCTTCTGCAGGGATTCTATGAACTGCAACAGGAAAGATGTTTCTTTTTCCCCTCAAGATAAAAACAAATTACTGCAGATGTTGAAATACTGAAACAAAAGATGAACAAAATCCCAGCAGGTCTGACAGTATCTGTGGAGAGAGAATAGAGCCAATGTTTTAAGTCTGAATAACTCTAGCTCTATTCTCTCTCCACAGACACTGTCAGACCTGCTGGGATTTTCCAGCATTTTCTGTTTCGGTTTCTTTTTCCTTGTTGGGCACGGAACAGTATTTATCTAACCAGTTAATTCAAATCACCAAGCGATAGTGGCTGGAATTCTCGTCTGTTCTTGCCCCGATACCATTGCCAGAGAGAACAGAGAATTTGGCACTAGCCAAATCTCCATTCATCGCAGCGGGACCGAAGAATCCCAACCCCAGGCGAGGACAGAGAATTCCGGCCATTATCCCACCCACAGGGTTAATTCCACATCTTATTCCTATCAGCGTAAGACTGAATGAGAAAACAAATTAAGGCGGCAAGAAATAGTAGCAGATCACATGGCCTGTTGAGCCTGCTCCACCATTCAATATCATGGGCTGATTCTGACCTCCACTTTCCCTCCTTCTCTCCTTAATTCTCTGATGAAGGAGCGGCACTCCGAAAGCTCGTGCTATCAAATAAACCTGTTGGACTTTAACCTGTTGGTGTGAGGCTACTTAAATATTTTCAACAATGGAGCATCATAGTTCCAAAGAATTAAAAAACTTTAGAACAAAGAAAATTACAGCACAGGAAGAGGCCCTTCGGCCCTCCAAGCCTGCATCGACCATGCTGCCCGACTTAACTAAAACCCCCTACCCTTCCGGGGACCATATCCCTCTATTCTCATCCTATTCATGTATTTGTCCAGATGCCTCTGAAAAGTCACTATCATATCTGCTTCCACGACCTCCCCTGGCAGCGAGTTCCAGACACCCACATATAATTGGCTGATATAATTTCTCCTCATCTCAGTCCTGAACTATCTTACCCTGAGACTGTGCCCCCATGCTTAGGTTCCCTGACAATCTCTCAATATCAAACCATCTTCCTAAATTTCTAAACAGCCTAATCCTCAATCCTAAAATCCCAAAATATTTAAGGTCCATCCCATAATCAGTCAAAATGCAGAATGCAGGGTTGAGACGAGGATCTATCCCAGCCATTCAGGATGACTCAAAACACAAACATTTTTGGGGGACCTTCCAGGCGAGAAGCCGGAAATATCAGACTGTTCATAATCATCTCCCACCATCAAGTGTTGGCCTGGTTCACTTCCTTGCACTTTGCACAGTTGTGGGTTCAGAACTTGAGTATTTAATATCACTTTATACATAGTGCTGCCAAATAACCGAAACAGGATTAGGCACAACTTGTGACGACCATTACCAAAAACACCTTCTTTGGCTCCCATCACAAACCTCCTGGCTGTACGCCCAGGTTGAGCGAGACGGGGCACAGCTTTGGCGTCCTGTGTGATCGCAACAACACGCAGATCCAGTTACCAAGCCTGCTTCCTAATATCAGCTCTACCCGGCCTCAATCACCCCTTCTTTACGCCCAGTTTCAAACATCTTCCTCACCAACGTTCCAGCGCCAAATCTTCCCTAATTTTGCCATCCCATCCTGTGCTAAAGCTCTGCCTGCCTATCACCCTGTTCTTGCTGACCGCTTCTCTGCTGTCTGGAGGCAGCATAATTACATAATCCTCATCCGCTTTTACAAATCCCTCTGTGGCCTGACTCCACTTCATCTCCGCAATCTCTGCCAGACTCGTGACCCAGCTCACAGCTTCACTTTCCTAATCCTGACCCACCCTACATTTCTATTCCCTCTCTCTCCATCACCATCGCCTCCACCACGTGGCGCAGTCTTCAGCCAATCTGCCCGTGCTCTAGAATACTCTCTGTATTAACCCTTGCACCCTGCCACATCTTTTCCCCAAAACTTACATTTTCAATGACATAAAAGCAAAATACCGCGGGTGCTGAAATCTGCAACAAAAACAGAAAATGCTGGAAAATCTCAGCAGGCCTGACAGCATCTGTGGAGTGAAACAGAGTTAACGTTTCAAGTCTGGATAAAATTCTTCATCCGAGCTCTTACAAAGAGTCATCCAGACTCGAAACATTAACTCAGTTCTCTCTCCACAGATGCTGTCAGACATTCCAGACTCGAAACATTAACTCAGTTCTCTCTCCACAGATGCTGCCAGACATGCTGAGATTTTCCAGCATTTTCTATTTTCAGTGATATTATTGGTTGTTTCATCCGTTCTCATTGGCTGATCCATCGCGTGGAATTTTGGGACATTTCAAAACTAAACGGCACGGTAGCACAGTGGTTAGCACTGCTGCTTCACAGCTCCAGGATCCCGGGTTCGATTCCCGGCTCGGGTCACTGTCTGTGTGGAGTTTGCACATTCTCCTCGTGTCTGCGTGGGTTTCCTCCGGGTGCTCCGGTTTCCTCCCACAGTCCAAAGATGTGCGGGTTAGGTTGATTGGCCAGGTTAAAAATTGTCCCTTAGAGTCCTGGGATGCGTAGGTTAGAGGGATTAGCGGGTAAAATATGTGGGGGGAGGGCCTGGGTGGGATTGTGGTCGGTGTAGACTCGATGGGCCGAATGGCCTCCTTCTGCACTGTAGGGTTTCTATGTTCTATGTTTCTAAAACATTCATATTTAATTTCACCTGCTCATCTGCAAGTAAGCGCGCAGGTACAGCAGGCAGTAAAGGCGGCAAACGGTATGTTGGCCTTCATAGCGAGAGGATTTGAGTATCGGGATAGGGATGTTTTACTGCAATTGTACAGGGCGTTGGTGAGGCCACACCTGGAGTATTGTGTGTAGTTTTGGGGTGTCCTTATCTGAGGAAGGATGTCCTTGCTATAGAGGGAGCGCAGCGAAGGTTTACCAGGCTGATTCCTGGGATGGCAGGTCTGTCATATGAGGAGAGACTAAGTCGGTTAGGATTATATTCACTGGAGTTTAGAAGAGTGAGAGGGAATCTCATAGAAACTTATAAAATTCTAACAGGGTTAGACAGGGTGGATTCAGAAAGAATGTTCCCAGTGGTGGGGGAGTCCAGAACTTGGGGTCATAGTTTGAGGATAAGGGGTAAACCTTTTAGAACTGAGGTGAGGAGAAACTTCTTCACCCAGAGGGTGGTGAATGTGTGGAATTCACTCCCACAGAATGTAGTTGAGGCCAAAACGTTCCCTGATTTCAAGAACAAATTAGGTATAGCTCTTGGGGCTAAAGGGATCGAGGGATATGGGGGGGGGGGATCAGGATATTGAATTTGATGATCAGCCATGATCAAGACGAATGGCAGAGCAGGCTCGAAGGGCCGAATGGCCTCCTCCTGCTTCTAGTTTCTATGTTTCTATTTGTAGCAATGGACTATATTTTTTTCTCGAATTCGGTACCTTACTAAACGTGCAACGTGGTTTCGCTGATACTTGGATTTCTTCCATAGTAACAAATTTATAAAACAACAATCCACTACTGCTCCAGCAATAGCATTTTTATCACACCTTACAGTAAATTGCCTCAAGGCACTTTGCAGGAGCAAAATTTGACACGCAGCGATATTCTAACAAGTGACCAAAAGCTTGGTTAGAGAGAAAGGCTTTGAGGAGGATCTCAAAAGAGAGAGAGGTGGAGAAATGGGGAAGCTTTGGGAGAGAGTCCCAGAGCTCAGAATCCAGGCACGGCTGCAGATATCTTAGAAGATTGAAGGAGAAGGTGATGGGGAGAGTTGAGACCATGGAGGGATTGGGGAAAGATGGATGAGGATCTGAGATTAGGTGGCACTGTGGATTACAAAGAAGAACAAAGAACAATACAGCACAGGAACAGGCCCTTCGGCCCTCCAAGCCTGTGCCGCTCATGTGCCCACTAGACCATTCTTTTGTATCCCTCTATTCCCAGTCTGTTCATGTGGTTATCTAGATAAGTCTTAAACGATCCCAGCGTGTCCGCCTCAATCACCTTGCTTGGCAGTGCATTCCAGGCCCCCACCACCTTCTGTGTAAAATACGTCCCCCTGACATCTTTGTTGAACCTTGCCCCCCTCACCTTGAACCCGTGACCCCTTGTGTTCGTCACCTCCGACCTGGGAAAAAGCTTCCCACTGTTCACTATCTATGTCCTTCGTAATTTTATACACCTCTATTAGGTCGCCCCTCATCCTCCGTCTTTCCAGGGAGAACAACCCCAGTTTACCCAATCTCTCCTCATAGCTAAGGCCCTCCATACCAGGCAACATCCTGGTAAACCTTCTCTGTACTCTCTCCAAAGCCTCCACGTCCTTCTGGTAGTGTGGCAACCAGAACTGGACGCAGTATTCCAAATATGGCCTAACCAACGTTCTATACAGCTGCAACATCATATGCCAACTTTTATATTCTATGCCCGTCCAATAAAGGCAAGCATGCCATATGCTTTCTTGACCACCCTCTCCACCTATGCTGCCACCTTTAAGGATCTGTGGACTTGTACACCCAGGTCCCTCTGTGTGTCTATACTCCTGATGGTTCTGCCATTTATTGTATAGCTCCCCCTTACATTAGATCTACCGAAATGCATCACTTCACATTTATCTGGTTTAAATTCCATCTGCCATTTCTCCGCCCAATGTTCCAGCCTATCTATATCCTGCTGTATTCTCTGACAATGTTCATCACTATCTGCAACTCCAGCAATCTTCGTGTCGTCCGCAAACTTACTGATCACACCAGTTACATCTTCCTCCATTAACTCTGACCAAATCATTTATATATATCACAAACAGCAGAGGTCCCAGTACAGAGCCCTGCGGAACACCATTAGTCACAGACCTCCAACCGGAAAAAGACCCCTCCACTGCTACTCTTTGTCTTCTATGGCTAAGCCAGTTCTCTACCCATCTAGCTAACTCACCTTTTATCCCATGAGATTTAACCTTTTGCACCAGCCTGCCATGAGGGACCTTATCAAACGCTTTACTAAAATCCATATAGACGACATCCACGACCCTTCCCTCGTCAATCATTTTTGTCACCTCCTCAAAAAACTCAACCAAATTTGTGAGGCATGACCTCCGTCGTACAAAACCATGCTGTCTATCGCTAATGAGATTATTCAGTTCTAAATGCGCATATATCCTATCTCTAAGAATCTTCTCCAACAACTTCCCTACCACGGATGTCAAGCTCACCGGCCTATAAAGACCCGGGTTATCCTTGCTACCCTTCTTAAATAACGGGACCACATTTGCTATCCTCCAATCCTCTCGGACCTCACCTGTAAGAAGTCTCACAACACCAGGTTAAAGTCCAACAGGTTTATTTGGTAGCAAATACCATAAGCTTTCGGAGCACAGCTCCTTCGTCAGATGGAGTGGATATCTGTTCTCAAACAGGGCACAGACACAGAAATCAAATTACAGAATACTGATTAGAATGCAAATCTCTACAGCCAGCCAGGTCTTAAATGTACAGACAATGTGGGTGGAGGGAGCATTCAACACAGGTTAAAGAGATGGTCTTTAACCTAGGGCGGCACGGTCGCACAGTGGTTAGCACTGCTGCTTCACAGCTCCAGGGACCTGGGTTCGATTCCCGGCTTGGGTCACTGTCTGTGTGGAGTTTGCACATTCTCCTCGTGTCTGCGTGGGTTTCCTCCGGGTGCTCCGGTTTCCTCCCACAGTCCAAAGATGTGCGGGTTAGGTTGATTGGCCGTGCTAAAATTGCCCCTTAGAGTCCTCGGTGGATTAGCGGGTTAATATGTAGGGATATGGGGGTAGGGCCTGGGTGAGATTGTGGTCGGTGCAGACTCGATGGGCCAAATGGCCTCTTTCTGCACTGTAGGGTTTCTATGATTTCTTCTATGATTCTCCTTAATCCTGTCTGCCAAGGACATTTTGTGACCCCTTTTTGCCCTTCTAACTCCCTGTTTGAGTTCTTTTCTACTTTCTCTGTATTCCTCCAGTGCTCCATCTGTTTTTAGCTGCCTGGACCTCATGTATCTTTGTGTCCTCAGTGTCTTTTGCACTGCCAAACAAGGTGATTGAGGCGGACACGCTGGGATCGTTTAAGACTTATCTAGATAACCACATAAACAGACTGGGAATAGTGGGATACAAAAGAATGGTCTAGTGGGCACATGAGTGGCGCAGGCTTGGAGGGCCGAAGGGCCTGTTCCTGTGCTGTACTGTTCTTTGTTCTATGCCTCTTTTTTCTTTTTGATTAGACCCACAATTTCACTGGTTATCCACGGCTCCCGAATCCTACCTTTCCTATCCTTCCTCTTTACAGGCATATGCCTGCCTGCAGTCCTATCAACTGCTTCTTAAAAGACTCCATGCCAAATGTGGATTTACCCTCGAACAGCCTCTCCCAATCAACAGCCACCAAATCCTGCCTAATCTGGCTGTAGTTAGCCTTCCCTCAATTCAGCACCTTACCCATAGGACAACACTCATCTTTTTCCATTACTATCCTAAAGTTTACAGAATTGTGGTCATTATTTGCCACTTGTTCCCCTACTGAAACTTTGATGACCTGACCGGGCTCATTCCCCAGTACTAGGTCCAGTATAGCCCCCTCTCTAGTTGGGCTGTCAACATATTGTTCCAAAGAACCTTCCTGTACGCATTTTATAAATTCTTCCTCGTCCAGGGCCCCAGCCCTAAGCGATTTCCAGTCTATACAAGGGAAATTAAAGTCTCCCACTACAACAACCTTATTTTTTCTGCACCTGTCCAGAATCTCCTTACATATCCGTTCCTCAACTTCCCGTGGGCTGTTGGGAGGCCTGTAGTATACACCCAGCATAGTGACTGCGCCCTTCCTGTTTCTGAGCTCCACCCACAGTGACTCGTTACCTGACTCTTCCAAATTGTCCACCCTCTGTACCGCTGTAATATGCTCCCTAACCAGCACTGCTACTCCCCCACCTCTCCTTGCCCCTCCTCTGTCTCGCCTAAAACACTCATACCCCGGAATATTCAGCTGCCAGTTCTGTCCTTTTAACCAAATCTCCATCACTGCAACCACATCCAAATTCCGCGCAAGCATTAAGGCTCTAAGCTCATCTGTCTTGCCCGTGATGCTCCTTGCATTGAAGCAGATGCACTCCAGACCTCCAGGCCCACTGAGGTCATCCTCCCCCAGAACGCTCTGCCTCTTAGATAGCCTTGTCTTGGCCCCAACCTCGTCCCCAGCCTCTATGCTTATTGACCTATTGTTCTGAACCCCACCCCCCTGCCACATTAGTTTAAACCCACCCAAACCACACTAGCAAAACTCCCAGCTAGGATATTCGTGCCCCTCCAGTTTAGGTGTAACCCGTCCTTCTTGTACAGGTGCCATCCTCTCTTGAAGACTTCCCAGTGATCCACGAATTCGAAACCCTCCCTCCTGCACCAGTCCTTTAGCCACGCGTTCAGCTGTACAATCTCCCTGTTCCTAGCCTCACTAACTTGTGGCACTGGGAGTAGTCCAGAGATCGCTACCCTAGAGGCCCTACTTTTCAGCCTACTACCCAACTCCCTGAATTGCTCTCTCAGGACCTCCCTGCTCTTTCTGCCTACTATCCTTCTGCATTTGCACCTGGAGTTAAAGTCTGCTCACACAGATGGGTTGAAGATCTTCAGTTTTCAGCTAAGCTTAGGGGCTCCACTTCAACTGAGTCTCAAAGATCAGCCATGGTCTTATTGAATGGCGGAGCAGGCTCGAGGGACCAGATGGCCCACTCCTGCTCCTAGTTCTTATGTGCTTGGAACAACAGCGATTGGCCCACAATTTGACAGAAATTGACAAGCTTACTTGCAGCCAGTACAAAGAGGTGGAACAATTTACATCATGGTGCCCCTGTTCTTAATGGGTAGATTGGGGAAAGAACAGGGAGTTTAAATTATGGATGCATCCCCAGTATTCATAGCCCAGCAGCACTCGATGTTGAAAGTAGGCACGAGAAATGGAAGCGTTCCATGTTCTCGTGGTGTCAATCCACACCTTGTTCAACATACAGATTCATCAATAAATAAACTGCCAATAGTCTAATCTCATTAATGACGTGTGTTTGTGTTGCATATGAATACTGGTGAACTCTGCTGTGTACGGTATGCAACCAGCATACTTCCCTAATTAATACCAACAATACAAAAATTAACTTGAATCAGTTAGATTGACATTTTGAAGTCAAACTGCACGAGAAAGATAATGTCACTTATCCATAATAGTCTACAGCAAGACAACAGGAAAGCCTTAGTATAACAGTTTACTGTTTAACATCAGTGGCACAGTGGTTAGCACTGCTGCCTCACAGCGCCAGGGACCCGGGTTCGATTCCCGGCTTGGGTCACTGTGTGGCGTTTACACATTCTCCCCGTGTCTGCGTGGGTTTCCTCCGGGTGCTCTGATTTCCTCTCTCAGTCCAAAGATGTGCAGGTTAGGTTGATTGGCCATGCTAAATTGCCCCTTGGTGTCAGGGTAAATGAGTAGAGTTATGGAGATAGGGCCTGGGTGGAATTGTGGTCAGTGCAGACTCGATGGGCCGAATGGCCTCCTTTTGCACTGTAGGGATTCTATGAACATTTGCTACATACAGACCAAATTTAAATAATTTCTATTTCTAATAATTGAAGTTAAATATCTACACACTATAATTAAAAAATATCACAGTACCCAAGCAACTACGAGGTAATCAGATCACTAACAGAATGAACACCATAGGTGATACCAGAGCTCAAAGTATCTCTTACAGTTCATTAAAATTTAGGCCTCGCGATCAAGTTTAGTCTTTCAAATGTGCAACAGGATAAAAACAAGAAAAAAAATGTTTCCGTTCCTGCAATCCATTACATTTAAACAATGTTTCCATTTGCAGTTTGTCCAACATCTTACCCCAAATATTGAACAAAGAAAAGTACAGCACAGGAACAGGCTCTTCGACCCTCCAACCCCGTGCTGATCATGATGCCCTAACTAAAAACCTTCTGCCTTTACTTGGGCCATATCCCTCTATTCCCTCCCTTTTCATGTACCCATCTCAACTCAACTAATATTCTCAACTCAACTTGCCCACTTGGCCCACGTATCTCACATCCCTATCGTGAGCTAGACTGAATGATTCAAAATTTAAGTATATCTGAAAAGGAGCAATTGAAACTGCATGTTCAGAGCAAAATAAAGATAATGTTAGGCCTCTCTAATACAATGGTACCTTGGTATTAAACATTTCACAAGGTCTGGAGTCTAGATAGACTGAGAATTCCTCCTTGACAGCGCTACAAAGAACATTTATTTGGTAACATATTTCTCATGTTCAATAAAAGTTGTGATGAGTGCTTTAAGAAAAGGAAATGTAACGGAGAAACCAAGTCCTCTGTTTCCACAGCCATCCCTATCATGAAACAGAATATGAAATCCAATTTTCTCAACAATTTTATTCAAGTACTCTTGTGCCAACCCCATGCACGGCTTGGCTCGGAGCTCCAGGTACAATTATGGCCATCTCTAACAAGCTACGCTCTGCAGTGTTTGGCTTATTGGCTCACCTGTACTTTGTGACGCCATTGGCTTGTGGCGGACTGCTGCCATGCTTTTCCTGCTCAGACATCTTTGACCTCTCGGTATTGCTCTGGTTCAAAGGTTCGTCCTCTGCCGACTGGCTTGTTACGGTCTCAAACCCACTCAGAGAGTCCACAGAGTCAGAATCTGCATTCAGAAACAAGCCATGTTAGTGCGTCCAGATGGTCTTGCTTTGAAAAGCCGTGTAACAACTGATACCATTCACTCTGTACCAAGCTCGGAAACCCGACCCAGTCTGGTGTTGTTTACAGAATCCATCCGGTGATGGTCCAAACATACAATGAAGCTCATTTGCATACTCGCATTCCCAAAACCAGCGCTGAAAATTCATTCAGATGCAGCGGAACCATAAATGAAAAAAAAGTCTTTAATTATCCTTCCCTTGACATTATGTGTGACACAAGTGCACAGATCGATTTTAAAATTGGTTTGTCAGTGTAATTTTGTGGAAATATAAATCTACGTGAAAAGCACAAATGGGGACAAAATATTTGTCAAGTGAGTTTTAAGTTTAGAAAAGAATGCTGTAATTGTATAGTCAGTTTTTAATCATGATTTCCCTCGTAGTACCAGGTCACTAAAGTCACGCATTTCCTGCAGAATACAAAACATTCTTGCTCATGAATTTTAAGTGAGATGGTGACGTCAGTGGAACAGAATGCCAACCTGCTTCAGCTGAGTTAGCTTTGCGACGGAGTTTCCAATGAATTCATTCAGTGGCAGGTCAAGGGGCTACTAAGCTGAGGCAGTAAGGAGGGCATTTAATAAGCATCTTAATTGAAATAAATAAAAAATAATTACGTGTCCATTAACGACTACTCCTTTCCAAATATTCAAAAATTGGCACCAGAAAACAACAGCCTTTCTTTTGTATCTCGCTATTCCGGTTAATGGGTAAATAGGTCAAGGGATCTATATTGATTTTAATCTTGCGATTGAAAATTAATCTGACAAAAGTAGATTTTAATCAGCCTGTTAGAATAATGACCACATCACGAACAGACACGTTATTCATCATGGTCCAAGCTGCCGGCTTCATCAACTCTGACCACAATGTCAATGTTCAGCATCAGATTCATTCAAACACCTTCCTACCCCAGTGGAACATTCCCCCTCT
The DNA here is from genome assembly GCF_964213995.1 of Mustelus asterias. NCBI lineage: Eukaryota > Metazoa > Chordata > Chondrichthyes > Carcharhiniformes > Triakidae > Mustelus > Mustelus asterias. The sequence goes on from NC_135807.1 coordinate 3,880,724, forward strand.
TCCCCCCCTCCCCCCATAACACCGTCCAAATACTTGGTTCAAACTGCCGAAACTAACAGCAAAACACTGCAGATGCTGAAATAAAAACAGAAAGCGCTGGGAAAATTCAGCAGGTCTGGCAGCATCTGTGGAAAGAGAGTTAATGTATCGAGAGTTAGTGTGTCAAGCCCGAATGTCTCCCCGTCACAGCTCGGAGTTTTTCCAGCATTTTCTGTTTTATTTCCGCGGAAAGAAATATTTTCTTCCTCTCCTCGCAGCGTTACCCTAACATGTTTACATCAATGCTACCTTGCAAGTGCTCTGCCTGGTTGTCTTGTGCCATGGGTTGTCAGTGCCGACTCCAAGCACCTCCAGTGCCACAGGAACAGGGTGAAAACTGCAACTGTGACCCACTTGAACAGAATACATCAACAGGAGCTGGGACTCCAGCCAAGTTTAAGTTGTCATCGTGCGTTTCAGGTATTGCAGTTTACTGGAGCAGGGCAGGAACCATGTCCACAATGCATCCCGCTCTCATGCACCTACAGAGCGCGTTAGCAGGAACTGGAAGAAAATCATTGGCAAAGACGCAAGTGAATTTTCAACACTGGGACTAAAGCAATTGTGAGCAATTTATTTACTGTGAAAATCCCCTGGTCGTCACACTCTGGCGCCTGTTCGGACACACTGAGGGAGAATTTAGCAGGGCCAATGCACCCTAACCAGCACGTCTTTCAGACTGTGGGAGGAAACTGGAGCACCCGGAAGAAACCCACGCAGATACGGGGAGAACATGCAGACTCCACACAGACAGTGACCCAAGCTGGGAATCAAACTTTAACATTCTGTGTGATTCCAAGTTCATCACACAGGAGTTCAGGAGAGTAATTGATTCTATAATCTGGATGGTCGGTGCGTTTCACCCGATCTCCTCCTTCATTCTTTATGCTGCTATTTTAGTTTAAGTGGCCATACATTATTTAGCACAAATTCCACGCCAGGGTAATGGCTGAGCGTGTATTACCACCTAAAAATGTGACGTACTTACATTAAAAAAGGTCACAGAGCAACTATTAAGGCAAGTGTAATACAGATGACCGCCCTTGAGGGGATTCAGCCTTTCCACTCATCGCCTTTCCTTCCCATTGTCCAGACAGTTTGAAATCCAGTTTGATAATTTGCCTCCATTTCCATCACAGTCTGTCAGCGTTAAGCCATCTACAATTACTGTTCCATTCATACTCTAATTTCTCACTCCCTTGGAAATCGAGGCTGGAATTGAACCCGGGTCCCTGGCACTGTGAGGCAGCAGTGCTCACCACTGTGCCACCTCTCCATTGCCCATCTGATGTTTGCTCTCAGTGGGAATAATGTCTGGCATTTCAGAGTGCTGCTTTTACCTCAACAGACAGACCATCTCCAATTTTATTTTTATTTATTAGTGTCACACAAAGGCTTATATTAACACTGCAATGAAGTTACTGTGAAAATCCCGAGTCGCCACACTCTGGCGCCTGTTCGGGTTACACTGAGGGAGAATTTAGCATGGCCAATGCACCCTAACCAGCACGTCTTTCAGACTGTGGGAGGAAATGGGAGCACCCGGAGGAAACCCACGCAGACACGGGGAGAACGTGCAGACTCCACACAGACAGTGACCCAAGCCGGGAATCGAACCCGGGTCCCTGGCGCTACAAGGCAGCAGTGCTAACCACTGTGGCACTGGGCCGCCCCTATTACACTTTAGTTGAGGGAGGCAGCAGTGCTAACCGCTGTTGCACCGTGCCACCCTGCCGATGATGCACCTCCACCGCAGGTTGCCCAGCAGCGAGGGATGCGTTCAACGGGAAATCCGGTTGACAACGGTGATCCGGTAAGATCCCACCACCAGCGAGCAGCGCATTGCCTCCCACCGCCATGAAGCACACTGCAGAGAGGGTGAAAATCCCGCCCAGTGTTCCAGCACTGGCTGACCCAGTGTCCGGGATAGCTTTACCGTTATCTCTTTGGTTTTATACGGCATATTCCTGGTTACAAAGTCGGGTTTCTGTGGTTTCAGTCGCTCCTGCAAGTGGTTCCTAGTATTCTACTTTTATGGAACTGGACAATCATTGCACTTCACCCACCTGGATGACAGCAGAAATCAAGGCCAAATCAGCAGCATCCCATCATTACCGACTGAACACCCTGCCTTTTGCCCAAATATTTCCCTCTCTGAAGGCAGGCCGAGCAAACACTCTTGGGGACATTGTCCAATCAGTAAATTCCTTTATTTTACTGAGAGTCAACACACAGAGTGACACTTAACATGTAACTCGGTCAGTACAATGCGCCTTTGTACAATCTATATCCCAGCCTCCATCGCCTCACAAAGTAATTCAAAGATATTCTGGTATTACAATGAGAGCTGTTTCCCCATGACAGAGACAGATCAACAAGCTGCTTAGAATCAGGGAATTCTGATTCTGGGGTGGCACAGTGGTTAGCACTGCTGCCTCACAGCGCCAGGGACCCGGGTTCGATTCTCGGCTTGGGTCACTGTCTGTGCAGGGTCTGCACGTTCTTCCCGTGTCTGCATGGGTTTCCTCCGGGTGCTCCGGTTTCCTCCCACAGTCTCAAAGACGTGCTGGTTAGGGTGCATTGGCCGTGCCAGATTCTCCCTCAGTGTACCCGAACAGGCGCCGGAGTGTGGCAACTAGGGGATTTTCACAGTAACTTCATTGCAGCGTCAATGTAAGCCTACTTGTGACACTAATAAATGAACTTACAATGGTAAATCCAGCCCTATCAACTCTACAAAATCCTTACTAAAATCTGGGGGTCTGTGCCAAAATTAGGAGAGCTTTATGAGGTCAGGGAGAGCATGCCTTCCCCCCTGGAAGCTCTGGATGATCCTGTATCTAGGGTCACCATTACAGATGTCAGAGCAGCTTTCTTGAAGGTGAACCCAAGGAAAGCGACTGGTCCGGATGGGGTACCCAGACAAGCACTCAGATCCTGCGCAGATCAGCTGGTGGGGGTATTCAGAGACATCTTCAACCTCTCTTTACACCAATCTGAGGTCCCTATCTGCTTCAAGAAGACGACCATCATCCCAGTACCAAAGAAAAGCCAAGCAGCGTGCCTTAACGACTATCGGCCGGTGGTTCTGACATCCATGATTATGAAGTGCTTCGAAAGGTTAGTCATGGCACGAATCAATTCCAGCCTCCCAGACTACCTGGATCCACGACAGTTTGCCTACCGCCGCAACAGGTCCACAGCAGACGCCATTTCCCTGGCCTTGCACTCAACCCTGGAACACCTAGATAACAAGGACACCTATGTCAGACTCCTATTAATTAACTACAGCTCAGCCTTCAACACTATTATTCCCACAAAACTCATCTCCAAACTCCGTGGCCTGGGCCTCGGCACCTCCCTCTGCGACTGGATCCTAGACTTCCTAACTCACAGACCACAATCAGTCAGGATAGGCAACAACCCCTCCTCCACGATCATTCTCAACACCAGTGCCCCACAAGGCTGTGTTCTCAGCCCCCTACTATACTCCTTATACACCTATGACTGTGCGGCAAAATTTCCCTCCAATTCGATTTTCAAGTTTGCTGACGACACCACCGTAGTGGGTCGGATCTCAAACAATGACGAGACAGAGAACAGGAATGAGCTAGAGAATCTGGTGAACTGGTGCGGCAACAATAATCTCTCCCTCAATGTCAACAAAATGAAGGAGATTGTCATCGACTTCAGGAAGCGTAAAGGAGAACATGCCCCTGTCTACATCAATGGGGATGAAGGAGAAAGGATCGAGAGCTTCAGGTTTTTAGGTGTCCAGATCACCAACAACCTGACCTGGTCCCCCCATGCCGACACTATAGTTAAGAAAGCCCACCAACACCTCTACTTTCTCAGAAGACTAAGGAAATTTGACATGTCAGCTACAACTCTCACCAACTTTTACAGATGCACCATAGAAAGCATTCTTTCTGGTTGTAAGACAGCTTGGTATGGCTCCTGCTCTGCCCAAGACCGCATGGAACTACAAAAGGTCGTGAATGTAGCCCAATCCACCATGCAAACCAGCCTCCCATCCATGGACTCTGTCTATACTTCCTGCTGCCTCGGCAAAGCAGCCAGCATAATTAAGGACCCCACACACCACAGACATTCTCTCTTCCACCTTCTTCCTTGGGGAAAAAGCGACAAAAATCTGAGGCCACGTACCAACCAACTCAAGAACAGCTTCTTCCCTGCTGCTGTCAGACTTTTGAATGGACTTACCTTGCATTAAGTTGATCTTTCTCTACACCCTAGCTATGACTGTAACACTACATTCTGCACTCTCTCGTTTCCTTCTCTATGAACGGTATGCTTTGTCTGTATAGCATGCGCAAGAAACAATACTTTTCACTGTATGTTAATACATGTGACAATAATAAATCAAATCAAATCAACAGCCTGGCATAGTAACACTCATGCAACCTCACAGACAATGCCCCTGACACCACGAGAGGTGGTGGCACAGTGGTATACAGTCAGAAGGAAGTTGCCCTGGGAGTGCTCGGGGCGGTGGGGGAGTTGGGGGGGGGTGGGGTGCAGTCCTCATGAGGTAGCAAAATACTGCAGATATTGGAAATCTGAAATAAAAGCAGAAAATGCTGGAAAATGCAGCAGGTCTGGCAGCCACTATGGAGAGAAAAACAGAGTTAGTGTTTTGAGTTTGAGCGACCCTTCTACAGAAAAGTAATGAATTATATATTAGGAGAGGAGGTGGGGCAGAATGGAAGGACTCGGTGGGGGGAGGGGGGTGCGGTTAGCAAAGGAGAGATTGCCAGAGTTGTAATGGACATGAGACAAAGGGGAATGTTAATGGTGCCGTTAAGGAACGAAGAGTGCTCATCGCGGCAAAATGTGCTAATGGGAGCAACTGAACAACAAGGGACAGGTGGCCAAGTGAGGGAGGGGTGAGGAGGAGCAGGTGGGGAAGGGTGGGGTTGCATTGGAACAGGCCAAGGAGGTGCAAAACAACAACAAACTACAAAAAGGGGGAGCCAAGATGGAGGGGCACAGTCACTGTCTGAAGTTGTTGAACTCAATGTTAAGTCCAGAAGGCTGGAAGGTGCCTAACTGGAAGATGAGTTGTTGTTCCTCCAGTTTGTGTTGGGCTTCGTGTGAGCACGAGAGGCAGGATGCTTCAGAACAGTTCAGCTAGAGAGCAGGAAGTTACAAACATCAACACTCAGAGTGCACCATCCGCCTTTCCCTCTCCAGGACTGGTGCCGCATTCTCACCCGACAGGGCCGGATACTCTCCTTTCTAATTGGCTGATGCATCACTTTTCGTTGCTTGTTAACAAAATACTCGAGAAACACTTCTGTGCTCAGCCCTTGTTTGGGTAATCTCCCACTCCCAAAGTCAACCTGAAGCTTACAACTTGTAGAACTCGGAATTCCATTTCTGACCTCAGCGAATCCTTTACCCACTGACCTGATACAGCGTCGTAGAATTCATCATCACTCAGTACGCTCTGCGGTGGAGACCCTTTGACTAAAGACTGTTCGAGTTCATGATGTTCACAGGCCAGAGTCTGCAGAGCTTCTGAAAGAATCTTGTTCTTCTCCTGTTCCTGCTCTAATCGCAGATTACGCACCTGGGGAGGGAAGAGAGAAAGAAAGTCAGAGTGATGGTGAGAGTGGCGGGGGGAGAGAGGGAGTGGGGGGAGAGAGGGAGTGGGGGGAGAGAGGGAGTGGGGGGAGAGAGGGAGCGCGTGAGGGGGGAACAGAGAGAAAGAACAAGGAGAACAGGAACAAGAGCAACAGGGAGAAAGAAAGAGGTGGCAGAAGGTTTGACAACCAGGGATACAGATTTTATGTAATTGGCAGTGGAAGCAGTGATGACATAGGGAGAATCTTTTAACAGTAAGTTACAATGATTTGGAAGGCGCTGCCTGAAAGGGTGGTGGAAGCAGATTCAATCGGCATTTTCAAAGGGAACATAGAAACTAGAAGCAGGAGGAGGCCATTCAGCCCTTCGAGCCTGCTCCACCATTCATCTTGATCATGGCTGATCATCGAATTCAATATCCTGATCCCTCTTCCTCCCATATCCCTCAATCCCTTTAGCCCCAAGAGCTATATCTAATTTCTTCTTGAAATCAGACAACGTTTTGGCCTCAATTACATTCTGTGGGAGTGAATTCCACACATTCACCACCCTCTGGGTGAAGAAATTTCTCCTCACCTCAGTTCTAAAAGATTTACCCTTCATCCTCAAACTATGATTATGAGGGGCATGGACAGAGTGGATAGTCAGAAGCTTTTTCCCAGGGTGCAAGAGTCAATTACTAGGGGGCACAGGTTTAAGGTGCGAGGGACAGTACGAGGCAGATTTTTTACACAGAGGGTGGTGGGTGCCTGGAACTCGTTGCCGGGGGAGGTAGTGGAAGCAGGTACGATAGTGACTTTTAAGGGACGTCTTGACAAATACATGAATAGGGTGGGAATGGAGGGAAATGGTCCCCGGAAGGGTCGGGGGTTTTAGTTAAGTCAGGTAGCATGGTCTGTGCAGGCTTGGAGGGCCGAAGGGCCTGTTCCTGAGCTGTAATTTTCTTTGTTCTTTGTTTATGACCCCTAGTTCTGGACTCCCCCACCATTGGGAACATTCTTTCTGAATCTACCCTGTCTAATTTTGTTAGAATTTTAAAAGTTTCTATGAGATCCCCTTTCACTCTTCTAAACTCCAGAGAACATAATCCTAACTGACTTAGACTGATTTAGGAAACTAGATAAATTCTTGAAAAAGAAAATAATGACAGGACTCTGGGAAGTAGGACTAATTAAATAGCTTGAGGAAAGTGTCGACACAAAAACCATCAGCTGAATGGACTCATGCCATGGTTCAAAGGGATGAGTGGCAACAAAGATTGAAACTTGAGACAGGAGGAGTGAGAGGGATGAAAAGAATTGAGGGTAATTTAACTTTATATATCAGAGTCAAATCAAAACAGAAGAAATCCAAGAGTTGGGGGCGATGAATATAAAACTAAATTGTATTGCTGTCTTCACAGGCTTAACACTTGCAACCTTCCAAAGCTTCATGGTTCAATTCTCACCACAGAGACTCTAGTGCAGGCTGACACTCCACAACAGTGCCAAGGGTGTGCTGCGCTGCCAGAGGTGCCATTTTTCAGATGACACATCAACCCCCAGCTTTTGGATAGGTGTGGAGGTCACAGGGTAGTTGTCATGGGTGACTTTAACTTCCCAAATATTGATTGGAACCTTTATAGGTCGAATAGTTCGGATGGGGCAGTTTTTGTACAGTGAGTGCAGGAGGGTTTCCTGACACAATATGTGGATAGGCCGACAAGAGGTGGGGCCACATTGGATTTGGTACTGGGAAATGGACCGGGCCAAGTGTTAGATTTGGTTGTGGGAGAGCACTTTGGAGATAGTGACCACAATTCGGTGTCTTTCATTATTGCAATGGAGAGGGATAGGGCCGTACGGCAGGACAAGGTTTACAATTGGGGGAGGGGTAATTATGATGCGATTAGGCAAGAATTAGGGGGCATAAGATGAGAACAGAAACTGTCAGGGAAAGGCACAAATGAAAAGTGGAGCTTGTTCAAGGAACAAATACTGGGTGTCCTTGATAGGTATGTCCCTGTCAGGCAGGGAGGAAATGGCTGAGTGAGGGAACCATGGTTCACAAAAGAGGTTGAATGTCTTGTCAAGAGGAAGAAGGAAGCATATGTAAGGATGTGAAAACAAGGTTCAGTTGGGTCCATTGAGGGTTACAAGTTAGCAAGGAATGAGCTGAAAAAAGGGCTTAGGAGAGCTAGGAGGGGGCATGAGAAGTCCTTGGCGGGTCGGATCAACGAAAACCCCAAGGCTTTTTACTCTTATGTGAGAAATAAAAGAATGATCAGGGTGAGGTTAGGGCCGGTCATGGACAGTCGTGGGAACTTGTGCATGGAGTCAGAAGAGATAGGAGAGGCGATGAATTAATACTTTTCTTCAGTGTTCACCAAGGAGAGGGGCCATGTTTTTGAGGATGAGAGTGTGATACAGGCTGATAGGCTGGAGGGGGTAGATGTTCTGAGGGAAGATTAGTAATTTTGAAAAACCTGAAGGTCGATAAGTCCCCTGGGCCAGATGAGATATATCCTAGGATTCTTTGGGAGGCAAGGGGTGAGATTGCAGAGCTTTTGGCTTTGATCTTTGGGTCCTCACTGTTCACGGGGAAAGTGCCAGAGGACTGGAGAGTGGCGAATGTTGTTCCTCTGTTCAAGAAAGGAAATAGGAATGACCCTGGTAATTATAGGCCGGTTAGTCTTACTTCGGTGGTCAGTAAGTTAATGGAAAAGGTCCTGAGGGATAGGATTTACGACCATTTAGAAAGATGCAGCTTAATCCGGGATAGTCAACACGGATTCGTGAAGGGTAAGTCTTGCCTCACAAATTTGATTGAATTCTTTGAGGAGGTAACTAAGTGTGTAGATGAAGGTAGAGCAGTTGATGTCATATACATGGATTTTAGTAAGGCGTTTGATAAGGTCCCCCATGGTCGGCTCATGAAGAAAGTAAGGAGGTGTGGGATAGAGGGAAATTTGGCCGATTGGATAAGTAACTGGCTATCTCATAGAAGACAGAGGGTGGTGGTGGATGGAAAATTTTCAGACTGGAGACCAGTTACCAGCGGTGTACCACAGGGATCAATGCTGGGTCCTCTGCTATTTGTGATTTTTATAAATGACTTGGAGGAGGGGCTGAAGGGTGGATCAGGAAATTTGCTGATGACACCAAGATTGGTGGAGTAGTGGATGAGGTGGAGGGCTGTTGTAGGCTGCAAAGAGACATTGATAGGATGCAGAGCTGGGCCGAAAAATGGCAGATGGAGTTTAACCCTGATAAGTGCGAGGTGATTCATTTTGGTAGGAGTAATTTGAATGCGGATTACAGGGTCAAAGGTAGGGTTCTGAGGAATGTGGAGAAACAGAGAGATCTTGGGGTTCATATCCACAGATCTCTGAAGGTTGCCACTCAAGTGAATAGAGCTGTGAAGAAGGCCTATAGTGTGTTAGCTTTTATTAACAGGGGGTTTGAGTTTAAGAGCTGTGGGGTTCTGCTGCAACTGTACAGGACCTTGGTGAGACCACATTTGGAATATTGTGTGCAGTTCTGGTCACCTCACTATAAGAAGGATGTGGAAGCACTGGAAAGAGTGCAAAGGAGATTTACCAGGATGCTGCCTGGTTTGGAGGGTAGGTCTTATGAGGAAAGGTTGAGGGAGCTAGGGCTTTTCTCTTTTGAGCGGAGGAGGTTGAGAGGCAACTCAATAGAGATTTATAAGATGATGAGGGGGATTGATAGAGTGGACATTCAGAGACTATTTCCTCGGGTGGATGTAGCTGTTACTAGGGGGCATAACTATAAGGTTCATGGTAGGAGATATAGGAGGGATGTCCGAGGTAGGTTCTTTACTCAGAAAGTGGTTGGGGTGTGGAATGGACTGCCTGCTGTGATAGTGGAGTCGGACACTTTAGGAACTTTCAAGTGGTTATTGGATAGGCACATGGAGCACACCAGGATGATAGGGAGTGGGATAGCTTGATATTGGTTTCGGACAAAGCTCGGCACAACATCGTGGGCCAAAGGGCTTGTACTGTGCTGTACTGTTCTATATTCAATATTCTTTTCCCTCTCAGATCTGATGACACAAGGAGGAAGGTTAAGGGTGAGGATTGAAGAATTATGATATAGTCGCCATCACAGAGTGAAGGAGGGGCAGGATTGGCAGCTCAACATTCTGGGATATAGAATCTTCAGGTGAGACAGGGGAGGGAGTAAAAGAGGAGGAGGTATTGCATTATGAGTTAAGGAGTCAGTTACTGCAGGAAGGAGATGATATCTTGGAGGGGGCATCAAATGAAGTTTGTGAGGAGAGGTTAAGAATAAAAAAGGGGCAGCCTTTTTCAGATCTCTGGCAGCGGAAGGGCATGTTAGTAGGGTGGTGAAAAAGGCATATGGGACACTTGCCTTTACCAATCGAGGCATAGATTACAAATGTCATGCTGGATTGTATAGAACTTTGGTGAGGCCACAGCTGGAGTACTGTGTGCAATTCTGGCCGCCACATTATTAGAAGGACGTGAGTACTGGAGGGGGTGCAGAGGAGATTCACCAGGACGCTGACAAAGTTATGAAGAGACGTTGGATAGGCTTGGGTTGTTTTCATTGGAGCAGAGAAGACTGAGGGGGAGACCTGATCGATGTGTACAAGATTATGAGGGACATGGATAGGGTGGATAGGGAGCAGTTGTTCCCCTTAGTTTAAGGGTCAGTTACAAAGGGCCTACTCCTGCTCCTAGTTCTTATGTTCTTATAACATGACCACCTTGTCACTACCATTCCGGATCATATACACTTCAACCACCCCTCACTCTCCAAAACTCCCATGGAAACGAGCCTTTGTCAAACCTTTCCTCACAGGACAACCCACTGCTTCCAGGTGTCAATCTAGTAAATGGAGCGAGGTTACAGATCAGTCACAATCTCACCGAATGGTGGAACAAGCTGAAAGAGGATAAATAGCCTCCTCCTTTCCCCGATATTCCTACCGGAACTACAAGTTCCAGAGCAGCAGCGAGTGTTACTGAGGAATCCGGGGTGCAGTGTGAAATTCCCACCACATGATGGCACAGTAAGAAGCGACAACACAAAAAACAACTGGGAAAGTCCTTCGGTTGAAACCAGAAATACTGCTGAAGCTGGAAATCTGAAATATAATCAGAAAATGCTGGAAACACTCAACTGCATCTGTGAAGAGAGCAGCGGAGTTAATGTCTCCGATATCTCGATAGTTCACTGCTAGCTGACGGAGACGTCATCACACAGAGTGGATTCTACATCCTTCCATTGACAACACGATTCTTAGCCTTTGTAAAGGCCATTCTGCACAACTCGTGGTGTTCTCTATGGAAGCACGGGGAGTTTCTACTTACTGTTAGGTGGATTGGCCAGGCTAAATTGCCCCTTAGTGTCCCAAGATGTACAGGCTAAATATGTGGAGTTACAGGGATAGGGCCAGGGTAAGATGCTCTGTCAGAGTTGGTGCAGACTCGATGGGCCGAATGGCCTCTTCTGCTCTGTAGGAATTATATCCAAAAATCTGGATGGTACATACTTCTCCATAGCTTCTATCAAGATATTTTACCATTTATTCAATTTTTCTTGCACTGACGATCCACCTAACCTGCACATCTTTGGACACTAAGGGGTAATTTATCATGGCCAATCCACCTAACCTGCACATCTTTGGGACACTAAGGGGCAATTTAGCATGGCCAATCCACCTAACCTGCATATCTTTGGATTCTGGGAGAAAACCGGAGCACCCAGAGGAAACCCATGCAGACATGGAGAGAATGTGCAAACTCCACACAGACAGTGACCCAAGCTGGGAATTGAACCCGGGTCCCTGGCGCTGTGAGGCAGCAGTGCCAACCACTGTGCCACCATGCCATTGTTTCTGTGTTATTAAGAGACTAGAACCAGGGCACACTTTTAAAAATAAGGAGTCTCCTATTTAAGACGGAGATGAGAAGAATATTTTTCTGAGGGTCATTAGTCTGCCAAGGCCGGGTAATTGTTTATGCATAAGGCTGAGTTAGACACATTTTTGATTGACGAGGGGCTCAAAGCTGATTGGACGAGGCAGGAAAGTGGAGTTGAGGCCACAATCAGGCAGCCATGATCTTATCAATTGTAGAGTGGGTTCGAGGGACAAAATGGCAGACTCCTCCTAACTTCTATGTTCATATTTAACTCACTCCCTGACGGGGTGGTAGAGACACAAACTCTCAGTTAAGAAATACTTGGATTTGTGTTTGATTTGCAGGAACCTACAGGTGTACTGACTAAGAGCTGGAAAATGGGATTAGACTGGATGGCTACTTGTTGGCTAAACCACTTCCATCTTTAAGGACAAAGGCAGCAGACACATGGGAACACCAGCACCTGAAAGTTCCCCTCCAAGCCACTCAGTGACCTGACTTGGAAATATATCAGCAGTTCCTTCGCAGTCGCTGGTTCAAATTCCTTGAATTCCCTCCCAACGGCATTGTGGGTCAACCCACAGCCTGTAGACTGCAGTGATTCAAGAAGGCAGCTCACCACCACCTTCTCAAGGGCAACTAGGGATGGGCAATAAATGCTGGCCAGCCAGCGACACCCATGTCCCACAATTTAAAAAAATATGCACACAACAGGCTGAATGGCCTCCTGTGCTGTAAATGTATTCAATTCTGATTGGCCTTTGTGTAACATTCAGAATGATTCCAGTTACACTTGTAAATTGACTAAAAAATGGAAAATAGAATGGCTCCAAAACAAAGCCATTCCAAGTCCCGATACAGAATCTTAATTCTTAAATAGGGAGGTTGTGAAATTGTTTGATGAAGTGAGATTTACGATTAGCCCCAGAAGCATTACTGTTAATTAAAAAAAAACATATTATCCATGAATGTTCTTAGGGCGGCACAGTGGTTAGCACTACTGCCTCTCAGCGCCAGGGACCCGGGTTCAATTCAGGCCTCGGGTCACTGTCTGTGCGGAGTCTGCACATTCTCCCCATGTCTCTACATGGGTTTCCTCCCACAGTCCAAAGATGTGCAGGTTAGGTAGATTAGCCATGGGAAATGTGTGGGGTTACAGGGATAGGGTGGGGGAGAGGGCCTTGGTAAGATGCCTGGGCAGCATGGTGGCACAGTGGTTAGCACTGCTGCCTCACAGCACCAGGGTCCTAGGCTCAAATCCGGCCTCGGATGACTGTCTGTGTGTAGTTTGCGCTTTCTCCCTGTGTCTGCGTGGGTTTCCTCCAGGTGCTCCGGTTTTCTCCCACTGTCCAAAGATGTGCGGGTTAGGTGGATTGGCCATGCTAAATTGACCCTAGTGCCAGGGAGATTCGCAGGGTAAATGTGCGGGGTAATGGGGATAGGGCCTGGGTGGGATTGTGGTCGGTGCAGACTGGATGGGCCGAATGGCCTCCTTCTGCAAGACTGGATTCTATGATTCCAGGAACCACACCCACCCACTCAGTGAAGGAGCGGAGGGAATTTGAAAGCCCAGAGGAAATTCTGCTCAGAAATATTTGGTGTTGAAGACAGAATGGATTTTTGTCATTTGGATTTTAAAAAATCAACTTTTAACAAAAAGCTGTTTGTGATGCTGGAGAACGGGACAGAGACGGAAACAGAGAAGGTGCACTGACGGCAGGGTATGTTTTGAATATCAGAAAATATCTCAAACCAGAAGTGTAGTTGGAGAAACATCCACAGTGCGCTAAAGGAGGTGACCCCAGCCAGAACACACAGCCCAACATGTTTACCACCTGCTGCCACAGAAATTAACCCAAAAACATTAACCATTTGCATTCACATCAAGGTCAAAATTGTTGCTCGACGATGCTTTGAGCACTCAGCTTATTTTGGACTGAAACAGCTGTGCTCACTCACATCGCTGCCTCATTCAGAGCTGTGCTCACTCACACTGCTGCCTCATTCAGAGCTGTGCTCACTCACACTGCTGCCTCATTCAGAGCTGTGCTCACTCACACTGCTGCCTCATTCAGAGCTGTGCTCACTCACACTGCTGCCTCATTCAGAGCTGTGCTCACTCACATCGCTGCCTCATTCAGAGCTGTGCTCACTCACACTGCTGCCTCATTCACATCGCTGCCTCATTCAGAGCTGTGTTCACTCACACTGCTGCCTCATTCAGAGCTGTGCTCACTCACACTGCTGCCTCATTCAGAGCTGTGCTCACTTACACTGCTGCCTCATTCAGAGGCACTCACGCAAGTAGTAAATAGCCTCGCATTCAGGTGCAGTGAGCCAGGCACAATCCAAAGTAAATAATTTAAATAAAGCTACTTTAGTTGCATTGCAAGCTGCACCACCTGAACCCTTCAATAACTTATTTATTATTGTCACATTAACACTGCAATGAAGTCAGTGAAAATCCCCTCGTCACCACACTCCGGCGCCTGTTCGGGTACACGGAGGGAGTATTTAGCATGGAAAACGCACCTAACCCGCACGTCTTTCAGACTGTGGGAGGAAAGCAGAGCACCCGGAGGAAACCCACGCAGACACGGGGAGAACGTGCAGACTCTACACAGACAGTGACCCAAGCCGGGAATCGAACCCGGGTCCCTGGCGCTGTGAGGCAGCAGTGCTAACCACTGTGCCACCGTGCCGCCCCGGGTCCCTGGCGCTGTGAGGCAGCAGTGCTAACCACTGTGTCACCGTGCCGCCCCGGGTCCCTGGCGCTGTGAGGCAGCAGTGCTAACCACTGTGCCGCCCTTGATCTCATGTATGTTAAGCAGGTTGTCAGACGACTCCTGCAGAAAAGCCTGTTGGTTCTCACAGTCCCTCCCTGCTCTCTCACCTGTGCATCGTGTCAGTAACAGGACAGGAGGCAGTGAAGCTGCCAAAACAGAAGCATTGCCAGCAACGATCGGGCTGCGAGAGAGGAAATGGGGAATCGAGGACAATCCTCCCGGCCTGGACAGTGAAGGGAAGATGTTGCCGGGAGATGGAAGGCAGAGGAAGTAATTTCAAACTTTATCAGGGCCATTTCAGTGCCCAGAAACCTTTTAAAGTCAATCACTGTCCCACAACCGTAACAAATCAACCACTAAGGAATGGAACCGTATGAACCACCCGGCATCGATCGAGGCAAAACCTGCAAAGTTCTTCTCACTGAAATCTGGGGCTTTGTGCTAAGGTTGGGAGCTCTGTCCCTCAGACTGGCCAGAGTCACACTGACAGAATCATACCCTCCAGATAACACCCCAGACATCACCATCTCCATTCCTGGGTATGTAAGGTGCGATTTTCACTAAAACAGGCCCAACTTGGGCTGGAAAATGGGAGGTTTCCCCACTTGTTTTTAGGGCAAGTTTAGTTAAATGAATTTCCTGCACTCTGTGCAACACAGGGGTTGTCGGGGATTTAGGCTGGCGGAGGGCAGGGCCTTATCCTGCCCGAGAAGCCAGCACTGGACTGCTGAGGGGGCAACTGGGCATGTGCTGATCTCCCAGTGTACTGCACCTCCCCCCCTGGGTCGCCGGTCTCCTGATAGCCAGCCCCACCTCGGAGTACCAACCACACCCTCAACCAGCCCCCACCCCCGATGCAGAGTCCCCCCTCCCCGCACCTCCTACCTCCCGCTACCCTCAGTCTAGCTCCATCCCATCTGGCCCTGCTCTCGTGAGGCTCCACCACTTGGCACTGCCCAGTGCCTGCTGAGCATTACCAATGTGCCCAGTGGGCAGTGCCAAGGTGCCAGGCTGGCAATGCCCAAGGGGCACACCCCCTGCCCCCAGGAGGCAATGGCCTCCAGTCTCACCAGTGAGACTCTTACACCTGTTCCCCATTGGTGAGGACTGTACGTGACTCCTGCCGGTGGAATGCTCACCGGCGGGTTCAGAAACATTAGCGAGCCTGGATGATTGCGACCTGGACTTGCTAAAGTGATGCAATCACTATTTGCATATTGTAATCAGCCTCACGCTGGTCCCTGATGCGAGGCTGATTACGATGAAAAAAATGGCCCGGGAAGATCGAGACAGACCGGTGGCGATTCCGGTTTGTGGCCACCCGCTGACATTCCCTGGCTTGCCTCGCTACTTGAGCAGCGCTGGGAAAATCACACCGTCCTGCTTCAGTGTCAGGACAGATCCAGCAGAGGTGGAGGCACGGTCGTTTATAATTGGGAGGGAGATGCCCTGGGAACCCTCAACATCGATTCTGGATCCCATGAAGTCTCATGGCAGCAGGTTAAACATGGGCAAGGAAACCTCTTACTGGTTACCACGTACCGTCCTCCTTCGGCTGATGAATCAGGATTCCTCCATGTTGAACAACACTTGGAGGAAGCACCGAGGGTGACTAGGGCACAGAATGTTCTCTGGGTGGGGGTGTTTCAATGTCCACCACCAAGAGTTACTCGGTGGCAGCATCACAGACCGAGCTGGTCGGGTCCTAAAGGGCATCGCTGCTAGACTGGGTCTGCGGGAAGTGGTGAGGGAACCAACAAGAGGGAAAACACTTGAACTCATCCTCACCAACCTGCCTCCTTCAGATGCATCTGTCCATGGCAGTACCGATAAGAGTGACCACCTTGTGGAGATGAAGTCCCGCCTTCACATTGAGAATAACCTCCATTGTGTTGTGTGGCACTATCACCGTGTGAAATGGGACAGACTTCGAACAGATCCAGCAACTCAAGACTGGCATCCATGAGGCGCTGTGGGCCATTGACAGCAGCGGAACTGTACTCAAGCACAATCTGAAACCTCATGACCCGACATATCCCCCACTCAACCATTACCATCAAACCAGTGGATCAACCCTGGGTCAATGGAGAGTGCAGGAGGGCATGTCAGGAGCAGCACCAGGCAGACCTAAAAATGAGGTGTCAATCTGGTAAAGCTACCAACCAGGACTACTTGCATAAACAGCAAGTAATAGACAGAGCTAAGCGATCCCACAATCAACGGATCAAATCTAAGCTCTGCAGTCCTTCCACATTCAGCTGTGAATGGTGGTGGACAATTAAACAACTCACTGGAGGAGGAGGCTCCACAAATATCCCCATCCTCAATGATGGAGGAGTCCAGCACATCAGTGCAAAAGATAAGGCTGAAGTATTCGCAGCAATCTTCAGTCAGAAGTGTCGAGTGGATGATCCATCTCGGCCTCCTCCAGTGGTCCCCAGCATCTCAGATGCCAGTCTCCAGCCAAGTTGATTCACTCCGTGTGATATCAAGAAACAGTTGGAGGCACTGGATACTGCAAAGACAATGGACCCTGATAACATCCCATCAATAGCACTGAAGACTTGTGCTCCAGAACTTGCTGTTCCCTAACCAAGCTCTTCCAGTACAGTTACAACACTGGCATCTACCCAACAATGTGGAAAATTGCCCAGGTATGTCCTGTACACAAAAAGCAGGACAAATCCAACCCGGCCAATTACCACCCAATCAGTCTACTCTCGATCATCAGTGAAGTGATGGAAGGGGTCATCAACAGCGCTATCAAGCAGCACCTGCTCAGCAATAACCTGCTCAGTGACGCCCAGTTTGGGTTTCGCCAGAGTCACTCAGCTCCTGACCTCATTACAGCCTTGGTTCAAACATGGACAAAAGAGCTGAATTTCAGAGGTGAGGTGAGAGTGACTGCCCTTGACATCAAGGCTGCATTCGACCGAGTGTGGCATCAAGGAGCCCCAGCGAAACTGGAATCAATGGGTATCAGGGGGCAAACTCTCTGCTTTTTGAATTATATCTAATGCAAAGGAAGATGGTTGTGGTTGTAGAGAGTCAGTCATCTCAGCTCCAGAACATCTCTGCAGGAGTCCCTCAGGGGAGTGTCCTAGGCCCAACAATCTTCAGCTGCTTCATCAATGACCTTCCTTCTGTCATAAGGTCAGAAGTGGGGATGTTCGCTGATGATGGCACAATGTTCAGCACCATTCGCGACTCCTCAGATACTGAAGCAGCCCATGTTCAAATGCAACAAGATCCGGACAATATCCAGGCTTGGGCTGACAAGTAACATTCGCGCCGCACAAATGCCAGGCAATGATCATCTCCAACAAGAGAGAATCTAACCATCGCCCCTTGACATTCAATGCCATCGCTGAATTCCCCACTGTCAACATCCTGGGGGTTACCATTGACCAGAAACTGAACTGGACCCAGCCATATAAATACTGTGGCTACAAGAGCAAGTCAGAGGCTGAGAATACTGTGGTGAGTAATTTACCTCCTGACTCCCCAAAGCCTGTCCACCATCTACAAGGCACAAGTCAGGAGTGTGATGGAATAATCTCCACTTGCCTGGATGGGTGCAGCTCCAACAACACTCAAGAAGCTCAACACCATCCAGGACAAAGCAGCCGGCTTGATTGGCACCACATTTACAAACATTCAATCCCTCCATCACTGATGCACAGTGGCAGCCGTGTGTACCACCTACAAGATGCACTGCAGCAACTCACCAAGGCTCCTTACGCAGCACCTTCCAAACCCAAAACCTTTACCATCTAGAAGGACAAGGGCAGCAAATACCTAGGAACACCACCATCTGGAGGTTCCCCTCCAACCCACTCACCATCCTGACTTGGAAATATATCGGCCATTCCTTCACTGTCGCTGGGTCAAAATCCTGGAACTCCCTCCCTAACAGCACTGTGGGTGTACCTACACCACATAGACTGCAGCAGTTCAAGGCAGCGGCTCACCACCACCTTCTCAAGGGCAATCAGGGATGGGTAATAAATGCTGGGCCCAGTCAGTGACACCCACATCCCGTAAATGAATTAAAAAATGATAAACTCATGAGTCCTGGAAAAGAGCTCACAGGTGCTTGAAAAATAAAGATATGATTCAAAATGTTTACACACTTATTTTCCCTGAAGGTTTGAAAGGTACACACGTGAGAAACACGTGAGAAACACGTGAAGCACAGGAACTTTGTACAGACACGAAGATCTCAGGGAGAGGGGGATAGGGGTGGAGTTTGATTTGAACAGAGAAACAAACCAGGTTGAGCCAATTTGTTTTTCTACACAGCTCAGAAAGAGGCCATTCAGCCCAGCCAGCACAATGCTGGTACTTATGCTCCATATGAGCCTCCTCTGACCTTCACTGAACACCACTGACATATCCTTCCTCCCTTACTCCCTCAAACATCTGTCTAACCTTCCCTTTAATAGATCAATCAGGACAATCAACTTGTACCAGGTAAAGTTGGACTGAGGCCAAGGAGGTGAAGAATGGAAGGATTTAAAATTTAACGCATTGGAAACAAGTCGAATACTACTGAAAAAAAGAGACATGTTGCTGAACTTTTTTGTCTTACACTCATCAGGACAAATGCAAGAATGCCAAACTTCAAATAGTCGCTACATTTGGTATTGTGCTGTGCGTCCTGATTGGAGCGCAGGGTGAAACACTTCAGCAACATGCTTCTCACTCCAGCAATGTTCAGGTACAGTAACACCTTCCCTTCTCTTCCACCTTCTTCCATCAGGAAAAAGATACAAAAGTCTGAGGTCACGTACTAACCGACTCAAGAACAGCTTCTTCCCTGCTGCTGTCAGACTTTTGAATGGACCTACCTCGCATTAAGTTGATCTTTCTCTACACCCTAGCTATGACTGTAACACTACATTCTGCACTCTCTCATTTCCTTCTCTATGAATGCTAAGCTTTGTCTGTATAGCGTGCAAAAAACAATACTTTTCACTGTATACCAATACATGTGACAATAATAAATCAAATCAAATCAAACCAAACCAAGTGACAGTTGTGAAACAGATTGGTATAGATCAGTAAAGGTAGAAATCATAGAATCCCTACAGTGCAGAAGGAGACCATTTGGCCCATCGAGTCTGTACCAACAACAATCCTACCTAGGCCTTATCCCTGTAACCCTAGATATTTACCCCGCTAATCCCTCGAATCTATGCACCCCAGGACACGAAGGGGCAACTTAGCATGGCTGATGCACCTAACCCGCACATCTTTGGACTGCGGGAGGAAATCGGAGCACCTGGAGGAAACCCACGCAGACACGGGGAGAATGTGCAGACTCCGCACAGACAGTGACCCAAGCCGGGAATCGAACCCGGGTCCCTGGCGCTGTGAGGCAGCAGTGCTAACCACTGTGCCACCGTGCCCTAGGCATGATTGGTAAATGGGGCTTTGGGTAGAATAGGAAATGGGTGACAGAACTTTGGGCAATGGAAAATGAGAGGGTAAGGAAAACAAAACAACTTTTTAAATTGTGAGAATGAAAGGTATTGTCTTCAATGCGATACTTTGTGCTGGATGGAATATTGCAGAATGAGACAGGCTGGAGCGAGATTTTCCAGCCTTCCCATCGTTTGGGTGCATTGGCCATCCTAAATTGCCCCTTAGTGTCCCAGGATGTGTAGGTTAGAGGGAATAGTGGGGTAAATTTGTGGGGTTATGGGGATAGGGCCTGGGTGGGATTGTGGTCGGTGCAGACTCGATGGGCCGAATGGCCTCTTTCTGCACTGTAGTAATGCTATGCTTCTATGGTGGGATCTTCCAGTCCCACTGCGGAAGCTTCCCTGATGGTGGGGGCAGCAAGCAAGGCAATGGCCACTGGTTTCGGCGGGACTGGATGATCCCACCAACGGCGAGGCATCTCTGCTACCGGGAATCTCCCAGCTCGGGGCGGGGGCTGGCAGAAAATCCCGTCTGTGTCTTTTCATTATTAGAGGCAAATGTGAACAATTTGGGAAAATGATGAGGGATTAATGAAATATTGATCCATTAGGAACAGGAGGAGGCCATTCAACCCTTCCAGCCTGTCCCACTGCCACTCAATGAGATCGTAGCAGATCCGTGATCTAACTTCATTTACTCACTTTGCCTCATCTCCCTCAATACCTCTGCTTCACAGAATCTTACCAATGTCAGGTTTAACATTAACAATTGACCCAGCATCAATTGCCATTATAGAAGAGTTTGAAACTTTCCCTCTGTGTGCCAAAATGTTTCCTCATTTCACTCCTGAATGGCCCAGCTCTGATCTTTAGTCTGTACCCTCGTCCTACTCTCCCTAACCAATGGCAATATTTCCCTCCAGTCTACCTTACATCTTCCCTAAATAGCTCAAAAAATTGATCAAATCATCCTCAACCTGTTCTGGGGACCTGAGTTCGAATCCCGCCACGGCAAATGGTGAAATTTGAATACAATAAATAAGTCTGGAGTTAAGAATCTACTGATGGCGATGAAACCATTGTCGGTTGTTGGAAAAACCCATCTGGTTCACTAATGTCCTTTAGGGAAGGAAATCTGCCGTCCTTACCCAGTCTGGCCTACATGTGACTCCAGAGCCACAGCAATGTGGTTGACTCTCAACTGCCCTCTAGGGGCAACTAGGGATGGGCAATAAATGCTGGCCCAGCCAGCGACGCCCATGTCCCATGAATGAATAAAAAAAGTCCAGGGAAGACAATCCCAGTTTGTGTCACCTCTTCCCATAACGTACCCCTTTGAATCCAGTATCATTACAGTAACTGTCTGCGGCACTCCCTCCAAGGTCAATATTCCAGGTGTGGTCTTTGCTGAACCATGACTCTGCTATCTAGTCCTCTTGCTATAAAGTGAAAAGTGTGTTTATTAGTCACAAGTAAGGCTTACATTAACACTGCAGTGAAGTTACTGTGAAATTCCCCTAGTCACCACACTCCGGCATCTGTTCGGGTCAATGCACTGAACTAGCACATCTTTCAGATTGTGGGAGGAAACCAGAGCACCCGGAGGAAACCCACGCAGACACGGAGAGAACGTGCAAACTCCACACAGACAGT
The DNA here is from genome assembly GCF_964213995.1 of Mustelus asterias. Taxonomy (NCBI): domain Eukaryota; kingdom Metazoa; phylum Chordata; class Chondrichthyes; order Carcharhiniformes; family Triakidae; genus Mustelus; species Mustelus asterias. The sequence goes on from NC_135807.1 coordinate 3,902,128, forward strand.
GACCCAAGCCGGGAATCGAACCCGGGTCCTTGGTGCTGTGAGGCAGCAGTGCTGACCACCGTGCTACCGTGCCGCACAGGTGGCAGAGTGGTTAGCACTACGACTTGTCTATTAGCCATTGTGAGCATTTTCTGTACCTGTTCATGATTTAAGTATCTAGACCTTTAAACCTCTTTAGACATTTATCGGTTCTAGCTTCTTACCATCTTGAACACATTGAAATCTGGTTGCCATGGTTTTCCTCATTCTATCAGTATTCCTTCCTGCTTTGTTTCTGATAGGTCACCACTTCTCCAGCCATCATGTCATTTAAATAACATGCAAATAGACACCTGTGCACAATACAATTGGCTCTCCTTGTACAGGTACCTTGTGGCATTCTCCACATGTCAGTACATTCAGCGTCATAGAAACATAGAGACAGGAGCAGGAGGAGGCCATTCGGCCCTTCGAGCCTGCTCCACCATTCATCATAATCATGGCTGATCATCCAACTCAATAGCCTAATCCTGCTTTCTCCCCATAACCTTTGATCCCATTCGCCCCAAGTGCTATATCCAGCCGCCTCTTGAATACATTCAATGTTTTGGCGTCAATTACTTCCTGTGGTAATGAATTCCACAGGCTCACCACTCTTTGGGTGAAGAAATGTCTCATCATCTCCATCCTAAATGGTCTACCCTGAATCAGTAAGAAGTCTCACAACACCAGGTTAAAAGTTGGATTTTAACCTGGTGTTGAGGCTTCTTACTGTGCTTACCCCAGTCCAACGCCGACATCTCCACATTATGGCTACCCTGAATCCTCAGACTGTGACCCTGGTTCTGGACTCCCCCACCATCGGGAACATCCTCTCTGCATCTACCTTGTCTAGACTTGATAGAATTTTATAAGTCTCTATGAGATCCTCCCTCATTCGTCTGAACTCCAGCGAAAACAATCCTAACCTAGTCAATCTCTCCTCATACATCAGTCCCACCATCCCCGGAATCAGCCTGGTAAACCTTCGCTGCACTCCCTCGAGAGCAAGAACATCCTCCCTCAGAAAAGGAGACCAAAACTGCACACAATATTCTAGGTGTGGCCTCACCAAGACCCTGTATAATCGCAACAACACATCCCTGCTCCTGTACTCAAAACCTCTCGCACTGAAGGCCAACATACCATTTGCCTTCTTTACCGCCTGCTGCACCTGCATGCTTACCTTCAGCGACTGGTGCACAAGGACACCCAGGTCCCGCTGCACACTCCCCTCTCCCAATTTACACCCATTCAGGTAGTCATCTGCCTTCTTGTTTTTGCTTCCAAAGTGAATAACCTCACATTTATCCAAATATCAATTTCAATTTGTAGACTGTAACTCTGATCGAGTTATGAAAATGTTACACAGATTGTGCAACGTAACAGCAGTTTTTGTACTGGATTGTTCTTTACACAGGTGCTGATTTTTGGCAACTAATTTTACTAAAGCGTTAATCACAAAAGTTATCACTCACAGCCTGGGAGTTTTGGCGAAAGGTTAACAATCTGAATCACAGAATCCTTGCAGTGCAGAAGGAGGACATTCGGCCCATTGAGTCAGTACTGACTGTGAAGAATATCTTACCCAGGCCCACACCCCCGTCCCCATAACCCTGCACATTTACCATGGCCAAACGACCTAACCTACACATCCAGGCAATCTAGCACGGCCCATCCACCTAACCGGCACAGTCTTTGGACTGTGGGAGGAAACCGGAGCACCCGGAGGAAACCCACGTAGACACGGGGAGAAGGTGCAAACTCCGCATAGACAGTGACCCAAGGCAGGAATTGAACCCGGGTTCCTGGCGCTGTGAGGCAGCAGTGCCAACCACTGTGCCACCGCGCCACCTGTCTGTTTCTCCCTCCACATATGCTACCTGACCACTGGAATATTCCAATCATAAACTGTTTTAATTAGTTTCTTCAATAAAATACACGATTTATCAAACTATAAGCATTTTTATCGGCATTTCAAAACATTCAAACTGTTTTGTTTAGAAACGCACATGTGGCACAGCGGTTAGCACTGCTGCTTCACAGCGTCAGGGACCTGAGGTGGCACAGTGGTTAGCACTGATGCCTCACAGCGCCAGGGACCCGGGTTCGATTCCCGGCTTGGGTCATTGTCTGTGTGGAGTCTGCACGTTCTCCCCGTGTCTGCGTGGGTTTCCTCCGGGTGCTCCGATTTCCTCCCACAGTCCGAAAGAGATGCTGGTTAGGTGCATTGGCCATGCTAAATTCTCCTTCAGTGTACCCAAACAGGTGCCGGAGTGTGGCGACTAGGGGATTTTCACAGTAACTTCATTGCGGTGTTAATGCAAGCCTACTTGTGACACTAATAAATTAACTTTAAACATGCACATAAGACACTTAAATTCCATCAGTGAAGTATCAAAATAGTTTCTCGAAGAAGAATAGAAACTTACCTCCATGACGAAGGGACTGTTGAGAGTTAGCTGCTGAAAGATGATTACTAAAGTTCTTTACAGACTGAACAAAAGATTAAAGTTCAGCTGATTCAACATGACACATCATTCTCCAATCCCAATCTTCGTGTGATCAAAATAGAACAACTATTTTTGCCGATTTGTTCTGCACAGTACCAGTTTTAACTGGTAATGAAACACTACACCATTACACTGAGCTAATATTTACTGTCACCGCACTATTAAACTGGTTTTGGATACCATAAATTAAAGCCCCAACATCTCTGAACACAAATGTAGCAAGGTCTGAGCTCAATTGGCTTACAAACCATTTGCGAACCATTTACAAACTACACGAGTTGTCAATGAAGTTTAAAGTTTATTTACTAGTGTCACAAGCAGGCTTACGTTAACACTGCAATGAAGTTACTGTGAAAATCCTCGCGTTGCCACACTCCGGCGCCCGTTCGGACACACTGAGGGGGAATTTAGCACGGCCAATGCACCCTAACCAGCACGTCTTTCAGACTGTGGGAGGAAACTGGAGCACCCGGAGGAAACCCACGCAGACTCTACACAGACAGTGACCCAAGCCGGGAATCGAACCTGGGTCCCTGGTGCTGTGAGGTAGCAGTGCTGACCACCGTGCCACCATGCTGCCCAATTAATCACAGTTAACTTCCTTTTTAATTTTATTTGCAATATCAGTCCATCGTCGTTGCATTTTTTAAAAAATTGAACACCATGAAAATTAATGATTACTGGCAATACGAGTTTAGCCCTGTTCAGTAGGAGGTTTTAGAGAAAACCAACATTGATGGTCACATTTGAAGTGAGAATCTTTAAAAATTACACCTTTGAAAAGTGAGGGGGATGGTGGGGAAAGTGAGAATCAGAGGCTCAGGGTTACATTGTAGAACATTCCTGCTGGATATAAAGAGGGTAAATAAACCTGCTTCAAAAAACCAGCCCCTGCATCAAACAGACACATCACCCGAGGCAACATAACCCCAAGGGCAAGACCAAGCTTATTGTTCCTGTTTGCTGCTGCACGTCGACTCCCACTGGGATGAACATGGGGGTGTGGATACATCTGGGAGCAGGTTGAGAATGTGCTCTCCAATAGAATGATGTGGAGATGCCGGCGTTGGACTGGGGTAAACACAGTAAGGAGTCTAACAACACCAGGTTAAAGTCCAATAGGTTTATTTGGTAGCACAAGCCACTAGCTTTCGGAGCGCTGCTCCTTTGTCAGGTGAGTGGGAGTTCTGTTCACAAAGAGGGCATATAAAGACACAAACTCAATTTACAGAATAACGATTGGAATGCGAGTCTTTACAGCTAATCAAGTCTTAAAGGTACAGACAAAGTCTCACTGGCTGTCCTGTCTGGAGACAATACACATCTCTTTAACCTGTGCTAATGCTCTCTCCACCCACATTGTCTGTATCTTTAAGACTTGATTAGCTGTAAAGACTCGCATTCCAATCATTATTCATTATTCTGTAAATTGAGTTTATGTCTTTATATGCCCTGTTTATGAGCAGATCTCCCACTCACCTGACGAAGGAGCAGCGCTCCGAAAGCTAGTGGCGTTTGCTACCAAATAAACCTGTTGGACTTTAACCTGGTGTTGTTCGACTCCTTACTCTCCAATAGAACTGACAATCCTCAGCAACATCCACTGGGAGGGACAGAGCAGAAATGCATTCCCAGCAACGTTGAATGCTGAGAGAGAGCAGGGGAAAGGTGTTCCTGATTAAATGATCCAAAATGGGCCACATTGATAGGGACTGGACGATTTGCAACACCGTGGGAGGCCGTTTGGCTGTTTCGCACCCTGGTGATATCTGAAATCACGTTACATACAAGCAAAGATGTTTCTCTCCGACAATAACATGGTTAGGGTGCATTGGCCGCGCTAAATTCTCCCTCAGTGTACCCGAACAGGCGCCGGAGTGTGGCGACTAGGGGGATTTTCACAGTAACTTCATTGCAGTGTTAATGTAAGCCTACTTGTGACACTAATAAATAAACTTTAAACTTTAACAGAAAGGCAAAATTACTGCGGATGCTGGAAATCCAAAATGTGAACATATAATCTTCAGCTGGTCAGCCTGCATTGAGTGGAGAGGGAAAAGTTAACATCTCAGGTTGGTGATCTTCACCCCAACAACTATAACCTCGTGGAAGCTGCTACACCTTGTGGAGTTCCGACGCAGGGTCACTGGCCTGAACGGTTATAACTGCAGACCTGTTTAGTGTTGCAGACTTTTATTACACTCCATCAGTTCCTATAAAACAACTGCAAAGAAAGATTGTCTGGAAGCAGATAACCAAACCAGAAATATTAACCAGCACTGATGTTTTTTTTCATAATCGTGTATCGACAGGCAAAGGGAGTTTCACAAATCAAAAAAACAAGTTTAATTCCCCCGTGTCAGCCCCCTGTGGTTTGATTTATTCGGTTACATTCTTCACTTGTTTTATATGGCTGTCAACATGCACACAGGACCAAGAGAGTTTGATGTCCCAATATATGCATGAGAATTGTTTAAAACAGAAATGTCACCATTAGACAAGGAGTTCTTGCTCAGCATATTAAGACTTCAATAAAGTTGAGTTTTGTTTGTTAAAACAGAGAGGGTGAAAGGAAAGAGAAAAAGATGCTGCTTTCTGCAAAGATACTCAGGCAAAGAATTCTGCAAAGAATCTCTGGTTATAAAACCCTCACTGTGAAACAGAAGGAGCAGGCCATTCGGCCCCCGAGCCCGTTCTATCATTCAATACAATCACAGATCATCTTCGACCTCACTTCCACCACCCCATTCATGACAGGTGAAAATTCGTACAGAGCACTGCTGCCTCACAGTGCCAGGGACCCGGGTTCAATTCCCGGCTTGGGTCACTGTCTGTGCGGAGTCTGCACCTTCTCCCCGTGTCTGCGTGGATTTCCTCCGGGGGCTCCAGTTTCCTCCCACAGTCCAAAGATGTGCGGGTTAGATACATTGGCCATGGTAAATTGCTCCCTAGTGTCAGGGGAACTAGCAGGGTAAATGCATGGGATTATGGGGATAGGACTTGGGTGGGATTGTTGTCAGTGCAGACTTCAAGGGCCGAAAGGCCACCTTCTGTACTGTACAGAATCTATGATTCTATAATTCACCATCAAGGGGCATTTAGTGAGGGTCTAAGTGATGCCCACACCTGATAATTTTTTTAAACTCCTCCGTTCCACTGGACCCCGTGCTCAGCGAGGCGAAGAACGAGCATCTCTTTCAATGAGGGTATGTGAAGGAAAATCAAAATCACCAGAGTTGTGCTTTCTGGTTAAATAACAGCATTGAGAATCGCTGAGAAAAATCAGCATTTAAAACAAGTAAAAACCAAAGCAAGGGCAAAACAGATTTCTTAATAAAAATGTCCTGCTCGGAAAGGACATATTCAGAAAGAAATGGAGTATTTAAGATGCACAGTAGTGTTTCTACATTGTGAAGAAAATGTCCCTGCTATCTACTGATCTGTAAAGTGGACAGACTAATTCCAAACTTGACAATAAGTGCGCACAGTAAGCAGTCTCACAACACCAGGTTAAAGTCCAACAGGTTTACTTGTTATCATGAGCTTTCGGAGCGCTGCTCCTTCATCAGGTGACTTGATCAGGTGACCTGTTGGACTTTAACCTGATGTTGAGAGACTTCTTACCGTGCCCACCCCTGTCCAACGCCAGCAACTCCACATCATGGCAATAAGTGGAAAGCAGGGTGAGACCTGTGACCTTTCCCCTTTTGTTGCCAATGACCCCTACCAGCGACCCAGACTTTTTTCTCCACACTCACCCCCTCTATAGACACCAAAATGAAGAGACATTGGAAACAGGTTCAATTGTCTCATGAGTAAAGCAAGACAAAATAAAAATTAGCATCTTAAGAACTGAAAAGGTGAATATTGAGAGAATTAAAAAAGCAAAGACAATTACATTTATATAGTGCCTTTCACCACCCCAGGGCAGCACGGTGGCACAGTGGTTAGCACTGCTGCCTCACAGCTCCAGGGACCCGGGTTCGATTCACGGCTTGGGTCACTGTCTATGTGGAGTTTGCACATTCTCCCCGTGCCTGCATGGGTTTCCTCTCACACTCCAAAGATGCGTGGGTTAGGTGGATTGGCCATGCTAAATTGCCCCTTAGTGTCAGGGGATTAGGAACCTATATACATGGGGTAATGGGGATAGGGCCCGGGTGGGATTGTTGTCAGTGCAGACTCAAAGGGCCAAATGGCCTCCTTCTGCACTGATTACTGAGGTGAGGAGAAAGTTCTGGTGAATGTGTGGAATTCATTCCCGCAGAAAGTAGTTGAGGCCAAAACGTTGCCTGGTTTCAAGAAGAAATTAGATTTCGCTCTTGGGGCTAAAGGGATCAAGGGGATATGGGGGAAAGGGGGGATCAGGATATTGAATTTGATGATCAGCCATGATCAAAATGAATGGCGGAGCAGGTTCGAAGGGCTGAATGGCCTGCTTGTAGTTTCTATGTTGATGGGCCAGATGGCCTCCCTCTGTGCTGTAGGTGACCCAAATGACTTGACCACAAACTCTAGGCTGACAATCGCTGCACAGCACTGGGGAAGTCAGTGCAGGCTCAATGGACTGAATGGCCCATCTTAAAGGTTAATTCCTTATCGTCAATCTATGACCCCTAGTTCTGGACTCCCCCACCATCGAGAACATCCTTTCTGAATCTACTCTGTCTAACCCTGTTAGAATTTTATAAGTTTCTATGAGATCCCCTCTCACTCTTCTAAACTCCAATGAATATTATTCTAACCAACTTAGTTTCTCCTCATGTGACAGACCTGCCATCCCAGGAATCAGCCTGGTAAACCTTCGCTGGACTCCCTCTATAGCAAAGACATCCTTCCTCAGATAAGGGCACCAAAACTGCACACAATACTCCAGGTGTAGCCTCACCAACACCCGATACAATTGCAGCAAAATATACCTCTTCCTATACTCAAATCCTCTCGCTATGAAGGCCAACATACCATTTGCCTTCTTTACTGCCTGCTGTACCTGTGCGCTTATTTTCAGCGACTGATGCACGAGGACTCCAAGGTCTCGCAGAGTATCCACCTCTCTCAATTTACACCCATTCAAGTAACAATCTGTCTTCCTATTATTGCTACCAAAGTAGATAACCTCACATTTATCCGCATTATACTGCATCTGCCATGCAGATGCCCACACACCCAGCCTGTCCAAACCACGCTGAAGCATCTCTGCATCCTCCTCACAGCTCATCCTCCCACCCAACCTGGTATCATTTGCACATTTGGAGATAATACATTCAGTTCCCGCTTCCAAATCATTAATATATGATCTGGACAGTTGGGGTCCTGGCACAGATCCACTGGTTCTCCTTGGTCAACTCGACTAGTTACATCCTCAAAAAATTCCAATAGATTTGTCAAGCATGATTTCCCTTTTGTAAATCCATGTTGACTTTGTCTGATTATACCACTGCCTTCCAAATGCCGAGTTATGAAATCCTTGATAATGGACTCCAGCAACTTCCCCAGTACCGACGTTAGGCTCACTGCTCTATATTTCCCTGTTTTCTCTCTATCTCCCTTTTTGAATAGTGGGTTTACATGAGTTACCCTCCAATCTGTAGGAACCATTCCAGAGTCCAAAGAATTTCGGAAAATAACCACCTATGGATCTACTATCTCCAGGGCCATTTCCTTATGTACTCTGGGATAAAGATTATCAGGACCTGGAGGTTTGTCCACCTTCAATCCCTCAATTTCCCCCAAACCATCTCTCTACTAATGCTGATTTCCTTCAGCTCCTCACTAAATCTTGGTTTCCCTCAGAACTGCTGGGACATTGCTTCAATCTTCACAAAGGAAGACATGAATAAAGTACAAATTTAATTCCTCAGCCATTTCTTTATTCCCTGTTATGAATTCTCCGGCTTCTGACTGTAAGGGGCCTACATTCAATTTTGTCAATCTTTTTCTCTTTACGTGTCTACAGAAACCTTTACAAGCTAATCAAGTCCACTCTGGCTCTCTCCAGAGGAGTGCAATCACCCCACTCCCCCCACTCCACCCCCTGGCTCTGCAAGTTCATTTCCCTGACATGTTCACTCAATTTCATTGTGAAATGATTCAGCATTTCCACTTCCTGCTGGACGGTGAGTTTCAGGTCATTACCACCTGCTGTGTAAAAAGGGTCTTCCTCACAGCCCCTGCATCTTTTAGATCAGTCTCTCCAAGTCCTTGCACCTTCAGCTAATGGGAACAGTTTTCCCTTGTCTATCTATTCTCAACCTGTCATATCTGACTCACTATTCTGAAGAAATAGCCTGATGCTAATTAAGTTTATTTATTAGTGTCACAAGTAGGCTTACATTAATACTGCAATGAAGTTACTGTGAAAATCCCCTGGTCACCACACTCTGATGCTTGTTCGGGTACATTGAGGGAGAATTTAGCATGGCCAATGCACCCTAACCAGCATGTATTTTGGACTGTGGGAGGAAACCGGAGCACCCGGAGGAAACCCATGCAGACATGGGGAGAACGTGCAGACTCTGCATAGTGACCCAAGCTGGGATTCGAACACTGGTGCTGTGAGGCAGCAGTGCTAACCACTGTGCCATCGAGATGGAAAAGGGAGGGTTTTGCGAATATCTCACACTTAAATTTTAGCAAAGTATTTTCTTCCACATACAAGGGAGTGAGAAACATTTCTAAATGGATTGGAAATTGGATCAACTGAATAAGTCAAAGGCTCAGAATTTTCTGAAGACTCGAGCCAATGTCGTGGTGTCTCGATGTGCCAGGAACTGCTAGAATATTCTGCAGGCCAACTTCCTGTTTGAGAGATGATCCACAACTCTACTGCTGATAGCTGAATTCACCCACTATTCCCTGTGCTCGCTGACCTTCACAGGCTCCTGTTCCGGCAACCTCTGGGTGTTACTGATAGGTGTAGTCTATAGGCCACCAAATAATGACATCATGGTGGGGCGTGAAATAAACAAAGAAATAACTGCTGCGTGTAAAAATGGTACAGCAATTATCATGGGGGATTTTAATCTACATATCAATTGGTCAAACCAGGTCGGTCAAGGCAGCCTTGAGGAGGACTTCATAGAATGTATCCGCGATAGCTTCCTTGAACAGTATGTAATGGAACACTTAAGGGAGCAACCTATCCTAGATCTGGTCCTGTGTAATGAGACGGGAATAATTAATGATCTTGCAGTTAGGGATCCTCTTGGAAGAAGCGATCACAGTATGGTTGAATTTGAAATACAGATGGAGCATGAGAAGGTAAAATCCAATACCAGTGTCTTGCGTTTAAACAAAGGAAACTATAAAGGGATGAGGGAGGAGTTGGCTAAGGTAGACTGGGAACGAAAACTTTATGGTGGGACAATTGAGGAACAGTGGAGGACTTTCAAAGCGATCTTTCACAGTGCTCAGCAAAAGTATATACCAGTGATAAGGAAGGACTGTAGAAAAAGAGATAATCAGCCATGGATATCTAAGGAAATAAAGGAGGGTATCAAATTGAAAAAAAAATGCATACAAAGTGGCAAAGATTAGTGGGAACCTAGAGGATTGGGAAATCTTTAAAGGTCAACAGAAAGCCATGAAAAAAAGCTATAAAGAAAAGTAAGATGGATTATGAGAGTAAACTAGCTCAGAATATAAAAACAGATAGCAAAAGTTTCTACAAATATGTAAAATGAAAAAGAGTGGCGAAAGTAAACATTGGTCCTTTAGAGGACGAGAAGGGGGATGTAATAACTGGAAATGAGAAAATGGCTGAGGCATTGAACAGGTATTTTGAGTCGGTCTTCACAGTGGAAGACACAAATAACATGCCAAAAATTGCTGACAGGAAGGCTATGGCAGGTGAGAACCTAGAAACTATCATTATCACGAAAGAGGTAGTGTTGGGCAAGTTAATGGGGCTAAAGGTAGACAAGTCTCCTGGTCCTGATGGAATGCATCCCAGGGTACTAAAAGAGATGGCGGGAGAAATAGCAAATGTACTAGTGGTAATTTACCAAAATTCCCTGGACTCTGGGCTGGTTCCCGCAGGTTGGAAAACAGCAAATGTGACGCCACTGTTTAAAAAAGGAGGTAGACAAAAGGCGGGTAACTATAGGCCGGTTAGCTTAACTTCTGTAGCAGGGAAAATGCTTGAATCTATCATCAAGGAAGAAATAGCGAGACATCTGGATATAAATTGTCCCATTGGTAAGATGCAGCATGGGTTCATGAAGGGAAGGTCATGTTTGAGTAATTTGGTGGAATTCTTTGAGAACATTACATGTGCAGTGGACAATGGGGAACCTGTGGATGTGTGTATCTGGATTTCCAGAAGGCATTTGACAAGGTGCCACACCAAAGACTGCTACATAAGATAAAGGTGCACAGTGTTACGGGTAATGTATTGGCATGGATAGAGGATTGGTTAACTAACAGAAAGCAAAGAGTGGGGGTAAATGGGTGTTTTTCTGGTTGGTGATCAGTGACTAGTGGTGTGCCTCAGGGATCAGTGTTGGGACCGCAATTGTTTACAATTTATATAGATGATTTGGAGTTGGGGACCAAGTGTAGTGTGTCAAAATTCGCAGATGACATTAAGATGGGTGGCAGTGCAAAGTGTGCAGAAGGCGCAAAAAGTCTGCAAAGGGATATAGATAGTTTAAGTGAGTGAGCGAGGGTCTGGCAGATGGAGTACAATGTTGGTAAATGTGAGGTCATCCATTTTGGTAGGAAATACAGCAAACTGGACTATTCTTTAAATGCTAAAAAATTGCAGCATGCTGCTGTGCAGAGGGACATGGGTGTCCTTGTGCAGGAATCTCAAGGAGTTGGTTTGCAGGTGCAGCAAGTAATTAAGGCGGCAAATGGAATTTTGTCCTTCATTGCTAGAGAGATGGAGTTTAAAAACAGCGAGGTTATGTTGCAGCTGTATAAAGTGCTGGTGAGGCCACACCTGGAGGACTGTGTACAGTTTTTGGTCTCCTTACTTGAGAAAGGATATACTGGCACTGGAGGTGGTGCAGAGGAGATTCACTAAGTTGATTCCGGAGTTGAGAGGGTTGGCTTATGAGGAGAGACTGAGTAGACTGGGACTATACTCATTGGAATTCAGAAGAATGAGGGGAGATCTTATAGAAACATATAAGATTATGATGGGAATAGATAAGATAGAAGCAGGCAAGTTGTTTCCACTGGCGGGTGAAACTAGAACTAGGGGGCATAGCCTCAAAATAGGGGGAACCAGATTTAGGACTAAGTTGAGGAGGAACTTCTTCACACAAAGGGTTGTGAATCTGTGGAATTCCCTGCCCAGTGAAGCAGTTGAGGCTACCTCATTGAATGTTTTTAAGGCAAGGGTAGATAAATTTTTGAACAGTAAAGGAATTAAGGGTTTTGGTGAGCGGGTGGGTAAGTGGAGCTGAGTCCACGAAAAGATCAGCCATGATCTTATTGAATGGTGGAGCAGGCTCGAGGGGCCCGATGGCCTACTCCTGCTCCTAGTTCTTATATTCTTATTAAAATCCTCATATTACTTTTCAAATCCCTCCATGGCCTTGCTCCCTCCCCATCACCGAAAGGGAACTTGGGAAAATAAATAGTGATGTCTTGAGGAGTGTACATATTACAGAGAAGGTGGTGCTGGAAGTCTTAAAGCGCATCAAGGTAGATAAATCTCCAGGACCTGATGAAGCGTATCCCAGGACGTTGTGGGAGGCAAGGGAGGAAACTGCGGGTCCCCTAGTCGAGATATTTGAATCATCGATTGTCACGGGTGAGGTGCCTGAAGATTGGAGAGTGGCAAATGTTGTCCCTTTGTTTAAAAAAGGGCTGCAGGGAAAAGCCTGGGAACTACAGGCCAGTGAGCCTCACATCTGTGGTGGGTAAATTGTTGGAAGGTATTTTGAGAGAAAGGATCTACAGGCATTTAGAGCTGCAAGGACTGATCAGGGACAGTCAGCATGGCTTTGTGAGTGGAAAACCATGTCTCACAAATTTGATTTGAGTTTTTTGAAGGGGTAACCAAGAAGGTAGATGAGGGCAGTGCAGTTGATGTTGTCTACATGGACTTTAGCAAGGTCTTTGACAAGGTACCGTATATTAGGTTGTTGCATACGGTTAAATCTCACAGGATCCAGGGTGAGGTATCTAAATGGATACAAAATTGGCTTCTTGACAGAAGGTGGTTGTAGAGAGTTGTTTTTCAAACTGGAGGCCTGTGACCAGCGGTGTGCCTCAGGGATCAGTGCTGGGCCCACTGTTATTTGTCATTTATATTAATGATTGGGATGAGAATATAGGAGGTATGGTTAGTAAGTTTGCAGATGACACCAAGATTGATGGCATAGCGGACAGTGAAGAAAGTTATCTCTGATTGCAATGGGATCTTGATGAATTGGGCCAGTGGGCTGACGAATGGCAGATGGAGTTTAATTCAGATAAATGCGAGGTGATACATTTTGGTAGATTGAACCAGGGCAGGACTTACTCAGTTAATGGTAGAGCGTTGGGGAGAAATACAGAAGAAAGAGATCTAGGGGTACAGGGTCATAGCTCCTTGAAAGTGGAGTTATAGGTAGACAGAGTGGTGAAGAAATCATTCAGCATGCTTGGTTTCATTGGTCAGAACATTGAATACAGGAGTTGGGACATCTTGTTGAAGTTGTACAAGACATTGATAAGGCTACACTTGGAATACTGTGTCCAGTTCTGGTCACCATATTATAGAAAGGATATTATTAAACTGGAAAGAGTGCAGAAGAGATTTACTCGGATGCTACCAGGACTTGATGGTTTGAGTTATAAGGAGAGGCTGGATAGACTGGGACTTTTCTCTCTGGAGCATAGGAGGCTGAGGGGGTGATCTTATAGAGGTCTATAAAATAATGAGGGGCACAGTTCAGCTAGATCGTCAATATCTTTTCCCAAAGGTCGGAGAGTGTAAAACTAGAGGGCATAGGTTTAAGGTGAGAGGGGAGAGATACAAAAGTGTCCTGAGGGGCAATTTTTTCCACACAGAAGGTGGTGAGTGTCTGGAACAAGCTGCCAGAGGTAGTAGTAGAGGCGGGTACAATTTTGTCTTTTAAAAAGCATTTAGATAGTTACATGGGTAAGATGGGTATAGAGGGATATGGGCCCATTGAGGGCAATTGGGATTAGCTTAGGGGTTTAAAAAAAAAGGGCGGCATGGACAAGTTGGGCCGAAGGGCCTGTTTCCATGCTGTAAACCTCTATGACTCTATGACCTCCTCCAGACCTACAGCTGCCCAATGTTTCTGCGCACCTCCAATTCGGCTTCTTGCACATCTCCCATTTCCAGCGCTCCACCATTGGTGGTCATATTTTTAGCTTCCTGGGCCCCAAACCCTGGAACTCCCTCCCTAATCCTCTGTACCACCCTCTTCTCCCAAACTCACCTGAAAGTTTACCTCTTTGACCAAATGTCCGGTCACCTGAACTCATATCTCATGTGACTTGGCGTCAGATGCTCCTGTGATGCATTTTGGGATATTTTACCATGTTGAAAGGCACTGTAAATGCAGGTACGATAAAGTGGCCACAGTCCCAGATGACCATAGGATGCTTTCCCCTTTGAGGGGAAGAGCTGACTGGTGGTGATTTAACCTGAGGGTCACCACACCTCAGGCGAGGGGCAAGATTGAGAAGGCGAGGCCTTTATGAATAATCTCATCCAGTACGGGAATTGAATCCACGCTGTTGGCATCACTAACCAGCTGTCCAGCCAACTGAGCTAACAGAGATCTGGGAGTGCAGGTCCACAGATACTTAAAAGTGGCAGCACAGGTGGAAAAGCTGGTGAAGAAAGCATAATAAGAACATAAGAACATAAGAAATAGGAGCAGGAGTAGGCCATCTAGCCCCTCGAGCCTGCCCCGCCATTCAATAAGATCATGGCTGATCTGACGTGGATCAGCACCACTTACCCGCCTGATCCCCATAACCCTTAATTCCCTTACCGATCAGGAATCCATCCATCCGCGCTTTAAACATATTCAGCGAGGTAGCCTCCACCACCTCAGTGGGCAGAGAATTCCAGAGATTCACCATCCTCTGGGAGAAGAAGTTCCTCCTCAACTCTGTCTTAAACCGACCCCCCTTTATTTTGAGGCTGTGTCCTCTAGTTTTAACTTCCTTACTAAGTGGAAAGAATCTCTCCGCCTCCACCCTATCCAGCCCCCGCATTATCTTATAAGTCTCCATAAGATCCCCCCTCATCCTTCTAAACTCCAACGAGTACAAACCCAATCTCCTCAGCCTCTCCTCATAATCCAAACCCCTCATCTCCGGTATCAACCTGGTGAACCTTCTCTGCACTCCCTCCAATGCCAATATATCCTTCCTCATATAAGGGGACCAATACTGCACACAGTATTCCAGCTGCGGCCTCACCAATGCCCTGTACAGGTGCATCAAGACATCCCTGCTTTTATATTCTATCCCCCTCGCAATATAGGCCAACATCCCATTTGCCTTCTTGATCACCTGTTGTACCTGCAGACTGGGCTTTTGCGTCTCATGCACAAGGACCCCCAGGTCCCTTTGCACGGTAGCATGTTTTAATTTGTTTCCATTGAGATAGTAATCCCATTTGTTATTATTTCCTCCAAAGTGTATAACCTCGCATTTATCAACGTTATACTCCATTTGCCATATCCTCGCCCACTCACTCAGCCTGTCCAAATCTCTCTGCAGATCTTCTCCGTCCTCCACACGATTCACTTTTCCACTTATCTTTGTGTCGTCTGCAAACTTCGTTACCCTACACTCCGTCCCCTCCTCCAGATCATCTATATAAATGGTAAACAGTTGCGGCCTGAGTACCGATCCCTGCGGCACGCCACTAGTTACCTTCCTCTAACCGGAAAAACACCCATTTATTCCGACTCTTTGCTTCCTGTCGGATAGCCAGTCCCCAATCCACTTTAACACACTACCCCCAACTCCGTGTGCCCTAATCTTCTTCAGCAGCCTTTTATGGGGCACCTTATCAAACGCCTTTTGGAAATCCAAAAACACCGCATCCACCGGTTCTCCTCCATCAACCGCCCTCGTCACATCTTCATAAAAATCCAACATGTTCGTCAAGCACGACTTTCCCCTCATGAATCCATGCTGCGTCTGATTGATCGAACCATTTCTATCCAGATGCCCTGCTATCTCCTCCTTAATAATGGATTCCAGCATTTTCCCTACTACAGACGTTAAGCTGACCGGCCTATAGTTACCCGCCTTTTGTCTCCTTCCTTTTTTAAACAGCGGCGTAACATTAGCCGTTTTCCAATCAACCGGCACTACCCCAGAATGCAACGAGTTTTGATAAATAATCACTAACGCATCCACTATTACATCTGACATTTCTTTCAATACCCTGGGATGCATTCCATCCGGACCCGGGGACTTGTCCACCTTCAGTCCCATTAGTCTACCCAGCACTGCCTCTCTGGTAACATTAATTGTATTAAGTATTTCTCCTGCTGCCAACCCTCTATCGTTAATATTTGGCAAACTATTTGTGTCCTCCACCGTGAAGACCGACACAAAAAACTTATTTAAAGACTCAGCCATATCCTCATTTCCCACTATTAACTCCCCCCTCTCGTCCTCCAAGGGTCCAACATTCACTCTAGCCACTCTATTCCTTTTTATATATTTATAAAAACTTTTACTATCATTTTTTATATTAATTGCTAGCCTAGCTTCATAGTCTATCCTTCCTTTCTTTATCGCTTTCTTAGTCTCTCTTTGTTGTTTCTTAAATTTTTCCCAATCACTTGTTTCTCCACTATTTTTGGCCACTCTGTACGCAGCTGTTTTTATTTTAATACTCTCCTTTATTTCCTTCGTTATCCACGGCTGGTTCTCCCTTTTCTTACCATCCTTGTTTTTTGCTGGAATATATTTTTGCTGAGAACTGAAAAGGATCTCCTTAAAAATCCTCCACTGTTCCTCAGCTATCCTACCTGCCAGCCTGCTCTCCCAGTCTACCTTAGCCAATTCATCCCTCATCCTATCATATTTCCCTCTGTTCAAACAGAGGACACTGGTTTGAGACCAAACTTTCTCCTCTTCCATCTGAATCAGAAATTCGACCATATTGTGGTCACTAGACCCAAGAGGGTCCTTCACAATAAGATCCTTAATTCTACCTACCTCGTTACACAATACCAGATCCAAAATAGCTCGTTCCCTCGTCGGTTCCGTAACATGCTGTTCAAGGAAACTATCCCGACAGCATTCTAAGAACTCTTCCTCCATTCCACCCTTACCGACTTGAGTCTGCCAGTCAATGTGCATGTTGAAGTCCCCCATGATTATTGCCGTTCCGTTTTTACACGCATCCCTTATCTGCTTGTTTATAGCCCTCCCTACCTCAACATTATTATTCGGGGGCCTATATACCACACCTACTAGTGTCTTTCTCCCTCTACTATTCCTCATCTCTACCCATAACGATTCCACGTTTTGTTCCTCAGAGCCTATGTCATCCCTCAGTACTACCCTGATATTATCTCTTATTAATAGCGCGACCCCACCACCTTTTCCTTCCTGTCTATTCTTCCTAAACGCCTGATACCCCTGGATATTCATCTCCCAGTCCTGGTCACCTTTCAGCCACGTTTCTGTAATGGCCACTAGATCGTACCCACTTGTGCTGATTTGCACCATCAACTCATTCACCTTGTTCCGAATGCTTCGTGCATTCAGGCAAAGTGTCCTTATTCCAGCTTTTATCTGAACCCGCTTTGATGAGTCGCAAACACCGTCTCCCTCTACTCCCTTATCTAAATTACTGCCTTCATTCACTTGCACCCTCTCCTCTACCATTAATTTTGTAATTCCCCTTACCCCTGCATCCTCCCCCCCATCAATTAGTTCCTTGATCCTAGTCAACTCTTCTAGCTCCCCTCCCCCCAACCTATCTAGTTTAAATTCTCCCCAGTAGCCTTAGCCAACCTACCGGCCAGGATATTGGTCCCCGTGTGATTCAAGTTCCACCCGTTTTTTGTATACAGATCACCCCTGCCCCTGAAGAGGTCCCAATGGTCCAGGAACCTGAATCCCTGCCCCCTGCACCAGTCCCTCAGCCACACATTCATCCTCCACCTCACTCCATTCCTGCCCTCACCTTCCCGTGGCACAGGCAGTAATCCTGAGATTACTACCTTTGCTTTCCTCTTTCTCAGCTGTCTCCCTAATTCCCTGTACTCCCTTTTCATGACCCCTTCTCCCTTCCTACCCACATCAGCGGTACCAATATGTACCGCTACCTCAGGCTTCTCTCCCTCCCACCTCAGGATTTCCGGGACGCGACTAGCGACATCCTGGATCCCGGCCCCAGGGAGGCAGACCACCATGCGAGAATCCCGCCTACCTCCGCAGAAACGCCTGTCTGTCCCCTTCACCATCGAGTCCCCGATTAATACCGCCTTCCTCCTCTTTTCCTTAGCCCTCTGAGTTACAGGGCTGGACTCCACTGCGGAGACACGGCCACTGCTGCTTCCCCCAGGCGGGCTGTCCCCCCCAGCAGTACTCAAGCAGGAGTACTTGTTGTGCAGGGGCAAATCCACCGGGGTGCTCTCAACCACCCTAGCCTTACCCTTCCTGGCCGTCACCCACTTGGCCTCCTCCCGTGGCCCTGGTGTGACCACCTGATGATAATGGCACGCTTGCCTTCATTGGATGGGGCATCAAGTATAAAAGTTGGCAAATTATGTTATATAAAATGTTGGTTTGGCCATATTTGGAATACTGCGTTCAATTCTGGTCACCACACTACCAGAAGGACGTGGAGGCTTTGGAGGGAGTACGGAGATGGTTTACCAGGATGTTGCCTGGTATGGAGGGTATTCGCTATGAGGAGAGATTGAATAAACTGGGATTGTTCACCCTGGAAAGACAGAGGCTGGAAGGCGAGCTGATAGAATTTTATAAAATTATGAGGGGTGTGGATAGGGTGAACAGTTGGAAGCTTTTTCCCAGGGCAGAAATGACAATTACAAGGGGGCACAAGTTCAAGGTAAGGGGGGAAGGTTCAGTGGAGACGTGCGGGGGAAGAGGGTGGTGGGGGCGAGGAATGCACTGCCAAGTGAGGTGGTTGAGGCAGTTACGATAGTCACATTTAAGACGTATCTAGATAGACATGAACAGGCGGGGTATATAGGGATACAGGCGGTTGGTCTAGATAGGACAATGTGATCAGCACAGGCTTGGAGGGCCGAAGGGCCTGTTCCTGTGCTGTACTGCTCTTTGTTCTTTGCCCCCCCCCCTCCAACTACACGTTGTTGTTGAATGGTGTGGGTGAAAGTTTAAATTATGGAGCAAGTAATCTCGGTTGGTGCTGACGCTACACCATCATTTATGCTGCTGCGCTGTCATTCCTTGCTCTGAGGTTAATCATCCTCTCACCCCCATCTCCGCACAAATCCATCCACAAATTCCCTGAAGTCAGACTATTTTTGTCATCGCCACTTAGACTGAAGGGTAATGGCACTGAAGGATCCTCAGTCACATTTGGCCTTCTATAAACAGGATTTGCAATGATAAATTATTTACAATCAGATTTAGCAACAGCATGGGGGCTGGAAGAGTTACATTAACAGCAAGAGAGAGTACTCGGAGCGTGCTGAGAGGGACACGAGAGAATATTAATGGCTGCTTTACCTGAGCGAGACTACAGTTTAATTTACTCAGCTGCAGACGGGTACTGCACATGGGAATATTTGAACAGCCATTTGAATCAAGTTATTGATTTAAAAATCAAAGCTACTTTATTTGCATTCTATTATTTTATTTAAAACACCCCTAATGCCGCCAGAACTCACCTCCAGACAAACCTTTAGTTAATTTTCTTCCTAACACTGTGGAGGTAGTGGCAGAGTGGTAACGTAACTCGGTTAGTAATCCAGGGTGGCTCAGCGGCACAGTGGTTAGCACTGCTACCTCACAGCGCCAGGGACCTGGGTTCGATTCCCGGCTTGGGTCACTGTCTGTGTGGAGTCTGCACGTTCTCCCCGTGTCTGCGTGGGTTTCCTCCGGGTGCTCCGGTTTCCTCCCACAGTCCAAAGGATCTGCTGGCTAGGTGCATTGACCCAAACAGGTGCCAGAATGTGGCGACTCGGGGATTTTCACAGTAACTTCATTGCAGTGTTAATGTAAGTCTACTTGTGACAATAATAAATAAACTTTAAAAACAGAGGCCCAGGCTGTAACTCTGGGGACACAGGTTCAAATCCCACCACAGCAGATGGTGAATTTAAATTCAATTAATACAATCTGAAAATGATAAAGCTAGTCATGAAACCACTGTCGATTGTTGGAAAAACCCACCTGATTCATTAATGTCGTTTGGGGAAGGGAATCTGCCGTCCTTACCCGGTCTGGCCTACACGTGACTCCAGAGCCACAGCAATGTGGGTGACTCTTAACTGCCCTCTGCAGTGGCCTAGCAAGACACTCAGTCATATCAAACTGCTACAAATTTGAAAAAGAATGAAACCTGACAGAGAATATAACATTGACCCAAGCACCACAAACAAAAACGGCAAACTCAGTCCTATCGCCCCTACAAAGTCCTCCTTACCAAATCGTACAAAGCTGGGACAGCTGTCTCACTGACCAATCAATCAACAGCCTGTCATAGCCATACTGACTGAACCATACCGTATAGACACTGGGCCTCGACCGTCCCGAAACCGGATAATCCCACGCGAGGAAAACAGACCTTTCCATGGTCCGCCCCTCGCCCACTCCGATTCCCGTGGTGGGCAAGGCGGGAAAATTCTAGCCAATGTCTCAGACACCACCAGCACTGGCCATGGGTATGTCTTGTTGCACCAGAGGTGGTGGTGGCAGAACAGTGGTATACAGTCAGGAGAGAATCCTCAACACGGATTCCGGACAACCTCAACCTTTGTGGCTTCAGGTCAGACGTGGGGCAAGAAACCCTCCTGCTGATTCCCCTCAGTTGACGACTCAGTAACTCCCCATGTCAAACAGAGATTGGAGGAAACACTGAGGGCGGATTGGACATGAAACGTACTCTGGGCGGGGGGGGGCTTCAATGTCCATCACCGAGAGTGGCTCCGAGGCACCATGCCTGAATGAGCCGGGCTGAATCCTATAGGGTATAACCGCTAGACTGGGTCTCTGGTAGGTGGTTGGAGAACCAACCAGAGGGTGAAACATACTTGACCTCATCTTCACCAACCACAGATGCATCTGTCCATGACAGTATCGGTAAGAGTGACCACCGCACAGTCCTTGTGGAGACCAATCCCATCTTCACATTGAGAATAACCTCCATCGTGTTGTGTGGCACTGTCACTGTGCTAAATGGGACAGACTTTGAACTGATCTAGCAACTCAAACCACCCATTGTTGAGGCGCATTGTAAACTATCACAACTTGTATCCTCATGGCCTGGCATACCCCTCAACATCCAGGCTTGGGCTGACAAGTGGCAAGTAAGATTCACACCACACAAGCACCAGGCAATGGCCATCTCTCACAAGAGAGAATTCAACCATCGCCCCTTGACATTCAATGGCATTACCATCGCTGAATCCTGGAGGTCAAAATCCTGGGGGTTACCATTGACCAGAAACTGAACTGGACCCAGCCATATCAATACTGTGGCTACAAGGGCAGGTCAGAGGCTGGGTGTCCTGCGGTGACTAACTCACCTCCTGACTCCCAGAACCTGTGCACCCTGGACCCTTTAACATCACACCCTGCCACATTCACACACAAACCAGGATAGGTCAGAGGCTGGGGACTCTACAACTTGGAATGCACCATCTACAAGGCACAAGTCAGGAGTCTGATGGAATTCTCTCCACTTGCCTGGATGAGTGCAGCTCCAACAACACTCAAGAAGCTTGACACCATCGAGTCTGTTTTATAGACACCAATCAACCATCTTGAACATTCACGCCCTCCACCACCGCACAGTGGCAGTGTGTACCATCTACAAGATGCACTGCAACAACTCACCATGGCTCCTTCCAAACCCATGACCTCCACCATCTAGAAGGACAAGGGCAGCAGATACCTGGGAACACCACCACCTGGAGGTTCCCCTCCAAGCCACTCAACATCCTGACTTGGAAATATATCGCCGTTCCTTTACTGTCACATGTCAAACTCCTGGAATTCTCTCCCTAACAGCACTGCGGGTGTACCTACACCTCAGGAACTGCATCGGATTCAAGAAGGCAGCTCACCAACACTTGAAGGGCAAGTAAGGATGGGCAATAAATGTTGGTCTCGCCAGTGACACCCACATCCAATGGAAAGATAAACAAAAACACATGTAAATAAGTGTAGATGGAAAATGAGGAGCTAAAAACAAATTGATTTGAACGAGGAGATTTACCTCAACTGCAAGGGCAATAGCTTGAGCAAGAATTGAAAAAGCAATAGAAAATCTAATTGCTGGAACATTGAATTACATTCCACGCTGTTAAAAAGGTAAGGGGTGTCGCTTTAAGAAACATTGTTCCACATATCAGACAAACCAAATGAGTCACCTTCCCTTTAACTTTTGTATAAACTGATCTATAGCCTGCAAATATTATCAGAATGTTTTTCAATATTGAGAAGACTGTGGGTGGCACAGTGGTCAGTACTGCGGCCTCACAGTGTCAGGAACCCAGGTTCAATTCCGGCCTCAGGTCACTGAGGGATGTGCGGGTTAGGTGGATTCGCCATGCTAAATTGACCCTAGTGTCGGGATGATCAGGGTAAATACATGGGGTTATGGGGATAGGGCCTGGGTGGGATTGTGGTTGGTACAGACTCAATAGGCTGAATGGCCTCCTTCTGCACTGTAGGGATTCTATGATATCTCCGGCCACAAACTCTATTTCCTGCCAGAATTTCCATTCCTGCTAACTGTCTAGTTTTTAGCCGGGGCGATTGCAACTTTGCTGCTGGGTTTGAGTCTAAGGTGGGCTTTGAGTCAAATATTCACTTCAGTGTCAAGACTGCCAGCTCCACCTCCAAACCATTGCCCACCTTGGACCCCGTCCAGCTCACCTAATGCTGGAATCCTCAATCATGCCCTTGTTACCACCTGCCTGACCTTCCATTCCACACCCACTGTAACCTTGAGTTCATTGTCACGTGTGCGAGGTTTTATCAGATAGTTATGTTTAAAACTGTCTCTTTCACTTCAAGGTAAAATGGAGCAATGGACAGGGGTATGAGATCTACTCATTCCCACTGACAGTAAGCTGATGTGATCTGGTCGCTGTGAGGGCAAGGTGCCCGGGTCAACTCCGAATAAGTGCCAGCTTCTACCCCCGGCACAATAAAAGGAGCAGCAAGCTTAGTAACGGGCAGACTTACAGACTCTCAGACCATGGATACAGAGAGTGATAAATGCTAAAGAGAGAGAGAGAGAAACAGAGCGAGTGAGTGTGAGAGAGCGAGAGAGTGAGTGTGTGAAAGACAAATAGAAAGTGTGTGAGACAGAGTGAGAGACAGACAGAGTGAGAATGTGATATCCATCTCTTTCTTGAATTCACTGCATTGATTCTGCCTCCACTGCACTCTGAGGCGGCGAGTTCCACAAATTCACAACACTCTTGAGAGAAGTATTTCTCCTTATCTCAGTTTTAAACCTACCTCCTCTCATTCTATATCCGTGACCTCTTGTTCTCGACTGTCCCACAATAGGGAACATCTGTTCAACATCCACCTTATCAATCCCCTTTAGCATTTTATATTCCTCCATCAGATTCCTCCCCCATTCTTCTGAACTTCAGGGAGTACAAGCCCAAGCTATTCAACCACTCCTCATCCCCGGAATCAGTCTGGTGAACCTCCTCTGAACTGCCTCCAATTCCACCACATCCTTCCTCAAGTAAGGAGGAAAAAACTGGAGACAATATTCCAGATGTGGTCTCACCAATACCTTACACAATTATAACAACACTTTTTTATTTTTAAACTCTAACCCTTTTGCTAAAAAATTCCCAGATTCCATGTGCCTTTTTTATTACATGCTGCACCTGCAAACTGACGTTCTGCGATTCATGCACAAGGACACCCAGATCCCTCTGCACTGACGCACTTTGGAATCTGCTTCCCTTTTAAATAATAATTTGCCCTTTTACTTTTCTGGCAAAAACGGATAACCTCGCACATAACTCCACTGCCAGATTCTGGCCCATTCTCCTAGCCTATCAATATCCATCTGTAAACTCTTTATCTCTTCATCACAGCCTGCTTTCCCACCTATTTTAGTACCATCCGTGAATTTTGCTATGTTACACTCGGTCTCGGCTTGCAGATTATTTATATAGATTCGGGAACTGTTGGAACGGGGAGCAGCTTTGGACTAACTCCTGTAATGATTACAATTCTGCAGAAAGTACATATTAACCAATCAAAGCCCCTTGGGATCTTTGGTCATGTTCGGAAATGAGAGGGCGGATTTATTTTCTGTCACAAAAACAGAAGACGCTGGAAAGTCTCAGCAGGTCTGACAGCACCTGTGGAGTCAGAATAGAGCCAATGTTTCATAAGAACATAAAAACATAAGAAATAGGAGCAGGAGTAGGCCATCTGGCCCTTCAAGCCTGCCCCGCCATTCAACAAGATCATGGCTGATCTGAAGCGAATCAGTTCCACTTACCCGCCTGCTCCCCATAACCCCTAATTCCCTTATCGATCAGAAAACTATCTACCCGTGATTTAAACATATTCAACGAGGAAGCCTCCACCACTTCAATGGGCAGAGAATTCCAGAGATTCACTACCCTCTGAGAGAAGAAGTTCCCCCTCAACTCTGTTCTGAACCGGCCCCCCCTTATTTTGAGGCTGTGCCCTCTAGTTCTGGTTTCCCTTCTAAGTAGAAAGAATCTCTCCACCTCTACCCTATCCAGCCCCTTCATTATCTTATATGTCTCTATAAGATCACCCCTCATCCTTCTAAACTCCAACGAGTACAGACCCAATCTGTTTAATCTCTCCTCATAAGCTACACCCCTCATCTCCGGTATCAACCTGGTGAACCTTCTCTGCACTCCCTCCAAGGCCAATATATCCTTTCGCAAATAAGGGGACCAAAACTGCACACAGTACTCCAGTTGCGGCCTCACCAGTGCCTTGTACAGTTGCAGCAAGACCTCCCTGCTTTTATATTCTATCCCCCTCGCGATAAAGGCCAACATTCCATTCGCCTTCTTGATCACCTGCTGCACCTGCAGACTGAGTTTTTGCGATTCGTGCACAAGGACCCCCAGATCCCTCTGCACAGTCGCACGATGTAATTTTTCTCCATTTAAATAATATTCCAATTTACTATTATTTCTTCCAAAGTGGATAACCTCACATTTGCTAACGTTATATGCCATCTGCCAGATCCTCGCCCACTCGCTCAGCCTATCCAAATCTCTCTGCAGACTTTGCGCGTCCTCCACTCAATTCACTTTCCCACTCACCTTCGTGTCATCAGCAAACTTGAATACCCTACATTCAGTCCCCTCCTCCAGATCATCCATGTAAATGGTAAACAATTGAGGCCCCAGCACCGATCCCTGCGGCACGCCACTGGTCACCAACTGCCAACCAGAAAAGCACCCATTTATCCCAACTCTCTGCTTCCTGTTAGATAGCCAATCCCCAATCCACGCCAACACCTTGCCCCTAACTCCGTGTACCCCAATCTTCTGCAGCAACCTTTTGTGAGGCACCTTATCGAACGCCTTCTGGAAATCTAAAAACACCACATCCACCGGTTCCCCTCTGTCAACCGCACTAGTGACATCTTCATAAAAGTCCAGTAGATTCGTCAAACACGACTTTCCCTTCATGAATCCATGCTGCATCTGCTTGATCGAACCATTCTTATTCAGGTGCTCTGTTATTTCCTCTTTAATAATGGACTCTAGCATCTTCCCAACTATGGATGTTAAGCTAACTGGCCTGTAGTTATCCGCCTTTTGTCTACTTCCTTTTTTAAACAGCAGCGTAACAGTAGCTGTTTTCCAGTCAGCCGGCACTACCCCAGAGTCCAGCGAATTTTGATAAATTACTACTAACGCATCTGCTATTACCTCAGCCATTTCTTTCAGTACCCTGGGATGCATTCCATCCGGGCCCGGGGACTTGTCTACCTTCAGTCCTATTAGTCTACCAAGCACCACCTCCTTAGTAACAGTAATTGTATTAAGGACCTCCCCTCCCACCAACTCTCGATCTCTAATATTCAGCAAACTATTTGTGTCTTCCACCGTGAAGACCGACACAAAGAACTTATTTAAAGTTTCGAGTCTGGATGACCCTTCGTCAGAGTTTATTTCATATTCCAGCATCCGCAGTATTTTGCTTGTATATTTTCTGTCATTTGACATGCATGGTGACACAGTGGTTAGCACTGCTGCCTCACAGCACCAGGGACCCGGGTTTGATTCCGGCTTGGGTCACTGTCCGTGTGGAGTTAGCACGTTCTCCCCATGTCTGGACTGGTTTCCTCCCACAGTCCAAATATGTGCTGGTTGGGTTGATTGGCCATGGTAAATTGCCCATAGTGTCAAGGAGATTAACAGGGTAAATACATGGGGTTATGGGGATTGGACTTGGGTGGGATTGTGGTTGGTGCAGATTTGATAGGCCAAATGGTCTCCTTCTGCACTGTAGGAATTCTATGAACATCTTAGTTGTCTAACCAGTAATGCTTAGTCAGGGTTGGTTTTGGTTTGTTTGTTACAGTAAAAGTCTTAAAACGTGTAAACCTTGATGTTTGATCCTTTGAGTTAGCTATTGGGAACCCAAATCTCCTTTTAAAGGTTATTCTTCTGGATGCATTGTAACAGCATCCGAATTATGCTGAAAATATCTCAACTCATTCAAAATCCTGTTCACCTTTCAGCCTGCGCTTGTTCCCCTGAACTGACTTCTGGTCCAACAAGGTCTCCGCTTCAAAATCCTCATCCACATTTTAAAATCCCTCCGTAACCTCACCTTTTCCTACTTCCATCTCCTCCAATCCTGCGGCCTTGTGACTGTGGAGTAGTGGTAATGTCATTGGGCTGGTAATCCAGAGACCAGGTTAATGCTCTGTAGACATGGCTTCAAATCCCACCACGGATTTCAGCTGGTGGAATTTAAATTCAGTTACTAAATCTGGAATAGAAAGCTAGTTTATCATCTCATGTTGTGAAAACTCACCTGGTTCACTAATGTTCTTTCGGGAAGGAAATCTGTCATCCTTACCCAG
Source organism: Mustelus asterias (assembly GCF_964213995.1). NCBI lineage: Eukaryota > Metazoa > Chordata > Chondrichthyes > Carcharhiniformes > Triakidae > Mustelus > Mustelus asterias. The sequence continues at coordinate 3,928,891 of NC_135807.1, forward strand.
TCTGGCCTACATGTGACTCCAGAGCCATAGCAATGTGATTGATTCTAAATTGCCTTCTGAAATAGCCCCAGCAAGCCAGGGCGGCATGGTGGCACAGTGGTTATCACTGCTGCCTCACAGCGCCAGAGTCCCTGGTTCGATTCCCAGCTTGGGTCACTGTCTGTGCGGAGTTTGCTCATTCTCCCCGCGTCTGCGTGAGTTTCCTCCGGGTGCTCCGGTTTCCTTCCACATGCCAAAGAAACGCGGGTTAGGTACATTGGCCATGATAAATTGCCCCTTAATGTCAGGGGGACTAGCAGGGCAATACTTGGAGCTATGGGGATAGGGTCTGGGAGGGATTGTGGTTCGTGCAGACTCGATGGGCCGAAGGGCCTCCTTCTACACTGTAATGATTCTACTCAGTTCTATGGCAATTAGGGATGGGCAATAAATGTGGATCATGCCAGTGACACCCACATTCCATGAAAGAATAAAGAAAAAAATCTACACTCTTTCAATTCTGGTCTGTTGTATATTCCCGATTTTAATTGCCCTGGTTTTGATAGGCAGCTGCTGAGGCCCTGAAGTTCAGGTCATTGAAACCTTTCATAATGCTGTCATTCTTATTGCTGTCATCCAGGTTTCCATGACCTTAGGAAAGGTTTCCATGACCTGGAGTTTAATCCGGACAAATGTGAGGTAATGCATTTTGGAAGGTCTAATACAGATAGGAAATATACAGTAAATGGCAGAACCCTTAAGAGTATTGATAGGCAGAGGGATCTGGGTGTACAGATACACAGGTCACTGAAAGTGGCAATGCAGGTGGAGCAGGTAGTCAAGAAGGCATACGGCATGCTTGCCTTCATCAGCCAGGGCATTGAGTTTAAATTGAGTCACGTGCAGCTTTATAGAACCTTAGTTAGACCGCACTTGGAATATTGTGTTGAATTCTGGTCGCCACACTACCAGAAGGATGTGGAAGCTTTGGAGAGGGTACAGAAAAGATTTACCAGGATGTTGCCTGGTATGGAGGGCATTAGCTATGAGGAGAGGTTGGAGAAACTTGGTTTGTTCTCACTGGAACGACGGAGGTTGAGGGGCGACCTGATAGAAGTCCACAAGATTATGAGGGGCATGGACAGAGTGGATAGTCAGAAGCTTTTTCCCAGGGTGGAAACGTCAACTACTAGGGGGCACAGGTTTAAGGTGCGAGGGGCAAGGTTTAAAGGAGATGTACGAGGCAGATTTTTTACACAGAGGGCGGTGGGTGCCTGGAACTTGTTGCCGGGTGAGTTGTGGAAGTGGATACGGTAGTGACTTTTAAGGGGCATCTTGACAAATACATGAATAGGATGGGAATAGTGGGATATGGTCCCCAGAAGGGTAGGGGGTTTTAGTTATGTCGGGCAGCATGGTTGGTGCAGGCTTGGAGGGCCAAAGGGCCTGTTCCTGTGCTGTAATTCTCTTTGTTCTTTGAAACCCAGCAGGTCAAAAGAAGGCAAGGGGGCTGCATCTAAACACAATGTACGTTTTACAGCACTGCTCGTGGGCCAGAAAGAGAAATGTTTCCACCAGGTCCAACAAGATTATACATCATTATCCCAACCCCCTGCCTATCAACAACCTTCCCCGACACCAACCCTCACCATGATCACCTCTGACCACGGCACCATCACCCAGCTCTCCCCAAACATAAATACAGGCAAAATCATGCGGATGCATGAGAGGGGCCATGTTTTTGAGGAAGAGAAGGTGTTACAGGCTAATAGGCTGGAGGAAATAGATGTTCGGAGGGAGGATGTCCTGGCAGTTTTGAATAAACTGAAGGTCGATAAGTCCCCTGGGCCTGATGAAATGTATCCTAGGATTCTTTGGGAGGCAAGGGATGAGATTGCAGAGCCTTTGGCTTTGATCTTTGGGTCCTCGCTGTCCACAGGGATGGTGCCAGAGGACTGGAGAATGGCGAATGTTGTTCCTCTGTTTAAGAAAGGGAATAGAAATGACCCTGGTAATTATAGACCGGTTAGTCTTACTTCGGTGGTTGGTAAATTGATGGAAAAGGTCCTGAGAGATGGGATTTACGACCATTTAGAAAGATGCGGATTAATCCGGGATAGTCAGCACGGATTCATGAAGGGCAAGTCGTGCCTCACAAATTTGATAGAATTTTTTGAGGAGGTAACTAAGTGTGTTGATGAAGGTAGGACAGTTGATGTCATATACATGGATTTTAGTAAGGCGTTTGATAAGGTCCCCCATGGTCGGCTTATGATGAAAGTGAGGAGGTGTGGGATAGAGGGAAAGTTGGCAGATTGGATGGGTAACTGGCTGTCTGATCGAAGACAGAGGGTGGTGGTGGATGGAAAATTTTCGGACTGGAGGCAGGTTACTAGCGGAGTGCCGCAGGGTTCAGTGCTTGGTCCTCTGCTCTTTGTGATTTTTATTAATGACTTAGAGGAGGGGGCTGAAGGGTGGATCAGTAAATTTGCTGATGACACCAAGATTGGTGGAGTAGTGGATGAGGTGGAGGGCTGTTGTAGGCTGCAAAGAGACATAGATAGGATGCAAAGCTGGGCTGAAAAATGGCAAATGGGAGTTTAACCCTGATAAATGTGAGGTGATTCATTTTGGTAGGACTAATTTAAATGTGGATTACAGGGTCAAAGGTAGGGATCTGAAGACTGTGGAGGAACAGAGAGATCTTGGGGTTCATATCCACAGATCTCTAAAGGTTGACACTCAAGTGGATAGAGCTGTGAAGAAGGCCTATAGTGTGTTAGCTTTTATTAACAGGGGGTTGGAGTTTAAGAGCCGTGGGGTTATGCTGCAACTGTACAGGACCTTGGTGAGACCACATTTGGAATATTGTGTGCAGTTCTGGTCACCTCACTATAAGAAGGATGTGGAAGTGCTGGAAAGAGTGCAGAGGAGGTTTACCAGGATGCTGCCTGGTTTGGAGGGTAGGTCTTATGAGGAAAGGTTGAGGGAGCTAGGGCTGTTCTCTCTGGAGTGGAGGAGGCTGAGGGGAGACTTAATAGAGGTTTATAAAATGATGAAGGGGATAGATAGAGTGAACGTTCAAAGACTATTTCCTCGGGTGGATGGAGCTATTACAAGGGGGCATAACTATAGGGTTCGTGGTGGGAGATACAGGAAGGATATCAGAGGTAGGTTCTTTATGCAGAGAGTGGTTGGGGTGTGGAATGGACTGCCTGCAGTGATAGTGGAGTCAGACACTTTAGGAACATTTAAGTGGTTATTGGATAGGCACATGGAGCACACTAGGATGATAGGGAGTGGGATAGCTCGATCTTGGTTTCAGATAAAGCTCGGCACAACATCGTGGGCCGAAGGGCCTGTTCTGTGCTGTACTGTTCTATGTTCTATGTTCTATGTTCTATGTATGCTGGAATCCAAAACATGAACAGAAAACGCTGGCAAATCTCAGCAGGTCTGACAGCATCTGTGGGGAGAGAATAGAGCCAACGTTTCGAGTCTGGATGACCCTTTGTCATTCTGACGAAGGGTCATCCAGACTCGAAACATTTTCTCGATTTTCTCTCCACAGATGCTGTCAGACCGCTGAGATTTTCCAGCATTTTCTGTTTATGTCCCCTCCCAAACATACACGGCACAGTGGTTAGCACTGATGCCTCACAACGGGTTCAATTCTGGCCTCAGGTCACTGTCTGTGTGGAGTTTGCACATTCTCCTCGTGTCTCCGTGGGTTTCCTCCAGGTGATCCGGTTTCCTCCCACACTCCAAACATGTGCAGGTTAGGTGGATTGGCCGCGCGAAAGTGTCCCTTAGTGGCGGGGGATTAGCAGAATAAATGCGTGGGGTTATGGGAATAGGCCTGGGTGAGGTCATGGTTGGTACAGATTTGATGGGCTGAATGGCCTCCTTCTGCACAGTAGGGATTCTATGATATCCTACCCACCAACAAAATCTGCTCCCCACCTCGTGACTCCCCTCCCCCGCCACCAACAGACTTACCTGCTAAAAACCACGCCCTTCTCTGTAGTATTTCCACCCACCAATCAGGTTGGGGAATCTGCAGTAAGAGATCTCCGTACTGTTCGGGGAAACTTGCACTTACCGGGTATCGTGACCATAACTCCTCCCCCCTTCCCAGTAAATATCCAGACCGTAGAGTCAACCAATCCACAGGGGAAATGGTGGGTGCATGTGACAGAGGCACCTAAGAGATAAAATCCCTACAGTGCAGGAGGCCATTCGGCCCATCGAGTCTGCACCGTCAACAATCCCAACGCAGGCCCTATCCCCATAACCCCACACACTTATTCCACTAATCCTTCTAACCTACACATCCTGGGACACTATGGGCAATTTAGTATGACCAATCAACCTAACCCACTCATCTCTGGACTGTGGGAGGAAACCGGAGCACCTGGAGGAAACCCATGTAGACACGGGGAGAATGTGCAAACTCCACACAGACAGTCACCCAAGCCTGGAATTGAACCTGGGTCCCTGGCGCTGTGAGGCAGCAGTGCTAACTACTGTGCCACCGTGCCACCCAGATAGAACAATAGTAACCTACGGTGACTTTCCAACTTTACTTGCAACCCAATTGAGATTCAACAGGATACAATTCGATTCTACGCTTCTCGCGCTTGCAAATATTTCAAGCGATTCACAACAGGTGTAACTGTGTTTTTAAAAGAAAACTCAAGGCTTTGGCTATTCCGCAATTCGCTGGTATGAATGATTATACAGGAGCTAGCCGAGCTTCACTTTAAAACCCTTTGGTGTTAAAGATAATAGAATAAACATCCAAACAAAACTGTCCACCTTTCCTTCTATTTTGTATGCAGAAGATTCTATTGCCTGTATCACAGACATCGCAACACTCACCATTAAGGCTTCATCCATCGACTTTGAATGCACAGATTCTGCTGTCAACCTTCGCAGGACGGATCACAAAAAGTAAACCAATAAATAAAAAACCCAAAGCCTATGTCAACACCTCAGCTGTGAGCGCTGTGTCCGCTAACAGCCAAGCCTGTGTGACAGCAGCGCTCAGAACCTTCCAGCTGCTGAATGATAAGCAGCGCCGACAGATCAACTGCATCTTATTTTTAAACACTAACATACTGCCATTGAATAACCCTCCTTCGCAAATTTCAGAACCTCTCCCAAGCCAACTTATATCCTACCTCTCGCAGGCAGAAGGCAAACAACTAAGCTTCAGTCATTGTCCAGCATTGTGTCCTTTACCTCCACGTCATTGTTCGAACAAAGTGCCAGAGGGCAGAGCTGGAAAATCCGAGCAGGTGTGTTCGGGAACGGCCCACTCCAATTAGGAGCAGGGTGCCGCCGTGTAATTACGAAGGAGCACCTTTATTTAAAACACAGCTGCAAGGGAAGGCTTTGCTTCAAATAACATTACAAAGCCCTTTTCCAAAGAAATTCTGGGAAGGGTATTTTATCTGATAACAAGGTTGCGACTGTTTACTTGTAATCTTTGCACACAGAACTAATCTGGCAGGTGACTTTTTTTTTGTTAACGGTTACGATTATTTTAATGTAACAGTATTGGCAGCAAAACAAAGCAAGTTTTTAAAAAGGATTTCCTCAAACCCATCCCCGTAAGATTACACAACAGAAATAAGAGAAATAGGAACAGGTGGAGGCCATTTGGCCCCTTGATCCTGCTCTGTCATTCGATAGGATCATGGCTGATCCAATGATATTCCTCACTTTCCTGCCCTTTCCCCTTAACCCTTGTTTCCCATACCTTTCAAAAATCTAATTCAGCCTTAAATATGCACAAGGACTCTATCCCACAGCTCTCTGCAACAAGGAGTTCCAAGACTCACAACCCTCTGAGAGAAGAAATTCCTCTTCATCTGAGTCTTAAATTGACCCTTTTATTCTGAGACTGTGCCCTCAGGCCCTAGACTCTCCCATGAGGGAAAACATCCTTGCAGCATTTACCTTGTTAAACCCTTTAAGAATCCTATGATTCGGAGAGTCGGTGCAGACTCAATGGGCCAAATGGCCTCCTTCTGCACTGTCAGGATTCTCTGGTTTCAATGAGATCACCTCTCATTCTTCTAAATTCCAATGAGTGTCCCAATGTGTTTAACCTTTCCTCATAAGACAATCCCTCCATACCGGGGATCATCCCAGTGAACCTTCTCTGAACTGCCTCCAATCAAATAATATCCTTCCTTAAATGAGGGAACCAAAACTGTTCACAGTGCTCCAGATGTGGTCTCACCAGTACCTTGTACAGTTGCAGCAAGACTTCCCGACTCTTATACTCCAACCCCCTTGAAATAAGGACCAATATTCCATTAGCCTTCCTGACTACCTGCTGTACCAGTGTGCCAGCTTTCTGTGTTTCATGCACAAGTTCCCCCAAGTCCCTTTGTGTTGCAGCTTTCTGCAGTTTTTCTCCATTTAAATAATTTCCTTAGATCAGATCAAATCCATAAGACAAAAAGACAGAGGCTGGAATTCTTCAACCTCGCCCAGAGCTGGGATTCTCCAGTCCCGCTGCAGTGAGTGGAGATTTGATCGAATGCCAATTTCTCCATTCTCACTGGCAGCAGTACCAGGGCATGTGACATCAGAGAATTTTAGCCATTGGATCAGAAGTAAACCCATCAAGTCAGAGGTTTCCAACATGGAAACAGGCCCTTCGGCCCAACTTGTCCATGCTGCCCTTTTTTTTAACCACTAAGCTAGTCCCAATTGCCTGCATTTGGCCCATAGCCCTCTATACCCATCTTACCCATGTAACTGTCTAAATGCTTTTTAAAAGACAAAATTGTACCCGCCTCTACTACTACCTCTGGCAGCTTGTCCCAGACACTCACCACCCTCTGTGTGAAAGAATTGCCCCTCTGGACACTTTTCTATCTCTCCCCTCTCACCTTAAACCTATGCCCCCTAGTTTTAGACTCCCCTACCTTTGGGAAAAGATATTGACTATCTAGCTGATCTATACCCCTCATTATGTTGTAGACCTCTATAAGATCACCCCTCAGCCTCCTACGCTCCAGAGAAAAAAGTCCCAGCAGGAGGAAATCTGCCTCCCTTACCTGGTCTGGCCTACATGTGACTCCAGAGCCACAGCAATGTGTTGACTCTCAACTGTCCTCCAAGGGGCAACTAGGGATGGGTAATAAATGCTGGCCAGCCAGCGACGCCCATGTCCCACGAATGAATGAATATCCAGCTTCTCCTGATAACTCAAACCATCAAGTCTCGGTAGCATCCTAGTAAATCTTTTCTGCATTCTTTCTAGTTTAATAATATCCTTTCTATAATAGGGTGACCAGAACCATGGTATTACCAAGGCCAGACCAGGTAACACGGCAGATTTCCTTCCCTAAAGGATATTAGTGAACCAGATGGGCTTTTCCAACAATCGACAATGGTTTCATGGTCATCAGTAGATTCTTAATTCCAGATTTTTAAAATTGAATTTAAATTCCACCATCTGCCGTGGCGGGATTCGAACCCGAGTCCCCAGAACATTAGCTGGGTTTCTGGATTAATAATCTAGCGATAATACCACCAGGCCATCGCCTCCCAAGCAGCAATCATATGGCCCAGTTTACCTATTCTTGGCAACTAATTCTCCTCTGCTATTTCTGTACCAGCTATGTAAAACATTACACATATTCTGATCATCTTTTGCATTAGAATAGTGTCTTCTAACATCCCCTTCAGACCCCTAACATTAATCCTCTCTCCCTCGTTGTCAAGTTACTAGTTTACAGTTGAATGCTTCCGTTATATCCTTCTCTCAACAGTAAATAGAGGCATCATTCCAGTACAGAAACAGACTATCATAAAACCCATCTGGTTCACTAATATCCTTTAGGGAAAAAAATCTGCCTTCCTTACTGATTTATCTTACATGTGACTCCAGAGCCACAGCAATATCATTGACTCTCAACTGCCCTCTGAAATGGCCCAGCAATTTTAATTATTTTTTTCAAATCAATCTGGATTTTGCTTTGTGTCGGTGCAGACAAGTTATTTTATCAGCCCTGAGAAAGGGCAAGGATACCTTTTGAAAAAGCCAAACACATAACCCTCTGTCAGGTCTTATTCCTCAGGTGAAGCCATCCAAGATTTTAGGTTTCCAGATCACCGACAACATGTCCTGGTCCCCCCCATGCCGACACTATAGTTAAGAAATCCCACCAATCCCTCTACTTTCTCAGAAGACTAAGGAAATTTGGCATCTCAGCTACGACTCTCACCATCTTTTACAGATGCACCATAGAAAGCATTCTTTCTGGTTGTATCACAGCTTGGTATGGCTCCTGATCTGCCCAAGACCGCAAGGAACTACAAAAGGTTGTGAATGTAGCCCAATCCATCACGCAAACCAGCCTCCCATCCATTGACTCTGTCTACACTTCCCACTGCCTCGACAAAGCAGCCTGCATAATTAAGGATCCCACGCACCCTGGACATTCTCTCTTCCACCTTCTTCCGTTGGGAAAAAGATACAAAAGTCTGAGGTCATGTACCAACCGACTCAAGAACAGCTTCTTCCCTGCTGCCAGGGAAGAATGGACCTACTTTGCATTAAGTTGATCTTTGTCTACACCTTAGCTATGACTGTAACACTACATTCTGTCATTTCCTTCTCTATGAATGGTATGCTTTGTCTGTATAGCGCGCAAAAAACAATACTTTTCACTGGATATGTGACAATAACAAATCAAATCAAAATCAATTGCCGCATGACACCTAGAGTGCACTGCGATGCCACGGACATTGCGAGCTCCTTTAGTCTAACGCATAATGCACCCTCCAAACCAAAGGGAACAGTTGAATTAGGCGGCAATATCTTAATTTTAAAAAAAGACATCGGAATGGAGACATCAAATACATTTAATAACCGGACCCTCAAAATGCTCGTCATCAAGTTTAGTGAAAACTGGGGAAGGAATGCTACACATGAAGGCAGTAGAGGTTTGCGAACTCTCGTCCGCAAATCACAAGTGGCGCTGGATAAATTTTTAATTTTCAGCGAGATTGATAGATTTTAGTTAAAAAAAGGGATTAAAGGATCTGGGGCAAAGGCTGGTGGAGTCAGATCACAGATTCACTGAATCGTGGAACAGCCTTGAGGGACTGAATGGCCTCCTCCTGTTCCCATGTTCCTAACAAGATTTTTACAGAGACATTTAAGCAAGTAAGCTGGACCAACGAGACTAAAAAGTTGGAATAGAATCCACAACTCAGTTTCCCAGGTGAAATTTCAACATGCACAACCTTCCAGTCAACTGCACTTTGTTTAATAGCATTACAGAACACATTTAAATGTTTCGATTTTGATGGAATGTGGGGAGAAAGCAGGAATACGGCACTGAGATAGAGGCTCAGCCATGATCATATTGAAAGGCAGAACAAGCTCGAAGGGCCGAATGGCCCACTCCTAGTTTTTATGTTAAAGCCAAGAAGTTCAACCACACATGGAAATTGGATGCCTTGTACATAGCAGTTGGCATTGGCTCAGGAAGGACATAATTTCCATCCTGCCTGCTGATTATAATCCCTCAGTGTGTAAATAGCACAATACACACCACTCACTGGCTCTTCCATATCCTCTCTAAGCACTCAAACAAGTTAATTCCTACTGTACTAACATTAAGGGTAAGCACTGGTGCAGTGGTATTATCACTGAACTAATAATCCAGAGACCCAGGGCAGGGACACAAGTTCAAATTCCACCACGGCAGATGGTTAAATTTGAATTCAATAAAAATCTGGAATTAAAAGTCTGATCTTCGCTGATTATCGGAAAAATCCATCTGGATCACTAATGTCCCTTTAGGGAAGGAAATCTGCTGTCCTTACCCGGTCTGACCTACACGTCACTCCAGAGCCACAGCAATGTGGTTGCCTCTCAAATGCCCTCTGAGATGGAGGGTAGTTAGGGATGGGCAATGAATACTGTCCCAGCCAGTGACACTGATGTCCCTCTCCTCCAGGACACTTCACATCACATTAGAATTCTCTCTAAGGATCTACTTGGAAAATATTTCATTAATCTTTCCTTATAGCTTCTCTCCTTGTTCTCTCAAAGTATAAACGAGCAATAAAACTACATCGTTGACCAAAGAGCAAAACGTGCCAAATCAGAACCTACAACACAACGGCCTGGATCCCACGGTGAGAACAACACAAAGCCGTCTGCAGTCACTGGCTGTGTAAGTAAGGGGCAGGTCTGGACTCCACACAGGTGGAGTTAGGGAGGTTGCTGTCAGTCATTCCCTGCTCCTCCTGATGTGCCGCTGAAATCCCAGCAGAAATCACTGGAGCTTCTTACAGGAGGCGAGAGAGGCAGAGAGATTTCAGCGAATGATACTGGAGTTCAGGCCCAGGTAGCTGAAAGCATGGTCACTAATGTTGGACCCCAAGGGGAAACTGACATTACCGTGCGCTCCACGAGCGGCAAGTGAAGCCCCAGAATATTTTCTTTGTACAACAGATCAGAATATTTCAATATCATTTTATCACAGACTGCAGTGATGAAAACTAAATGAACGCAGCAAATAAAACACAATAATCCCAATTCTAACCCCCTTTCTTTCCTTAATTTCACTTTTTTGTTCACCAGTCATAGAGCCATCGAGGTTTACAGCGTGGAAACAGGCCCTTCGGCCCAACTTGTCCACACTGCCCAGTTTTTACCCCTAAGCTAGTCCCAATTGCCCTCAATGGGCCCATATCCCTCTATATCCATCTTACCCATGTAACTATCTAAATACTTTTTAAAAGGCAAAATTGTACCCGCCTCTACTACTACCTCTGGCAGCTTGTTCCAGACACTCACCACCCTCTGTGTGAAAAAATTGCCTCTCTGGACCCTTTTGTATCTCTCCCCTCTCACCTTAAACCTATGCCCTCTAATTTTAGACACCCCTACCTTTGGGAAAAGATGTTGACTATCTACCTTGTCTATGCCCCTCATTATTTTATAGACCTCTATAAGATCACCAACAACATCCTATCAATATCCTGGGGATCACCATTGATCAGGAACTGAACTGGACTAACCCATATAAACACAATGGTTACAAGAACAGGTCAGAGGCTGGGAATTGTGTAGCAAGTAACTCACCTCCTGACTCCCCAAAGCCTGTCCACGATCTCCAAGGCACAAGTCAGGAGTGTGATGGAATACTCCCCACTTGCCTGGATGGGTGCAGCTCCAACAACACTCAAGAAGCTCAACATCATCCAGGACAAAGCAGCCCCGCTTGATTGGCACCCCATCCACAAACATTCACTCCCTCCACCACCGACGCTCAGTAGCAGCAGTGTGTACTATCTACAAGATGCACTGCAGCAATTCACCAAGGCTCCTTAGATAGCACCTTCCAAACCCACGACCACTTCCATATCGAAGGACAAGGGCAGCAAATACCTGGGAACACCACCACCTGCTCACAGTTCCCCTCCCAGTCACTCAGCAACGTGACTTGTAAAGATATCACCGTTAATTAACTGTCACTGGGTCCAACTGGGTCCCTAACAGCACTCTGGGTGTACCTACACCACGTGGGCTGCAGCGATTCAAGAAGGCAGCTCACTACCACCTTCTCAAGGGCAATTAGGAATGAGCAATAAATGCTGGTCTAGCTAGTGATGCGCACATTATATGAATGAATTATTTTTGTAAAAGTATAACTGGGTAATTGTTTGAAATGTTGGCCACAGAGGATTGGAAGACTTCAGCACTTGTGAAGCAAAAGCTCTGGGACACTGAGTTAGGCGGCAGCAGTGCGGCACATGCCCAGCCTGCCAATCCAAACCAACCTGATCCCAAAGAAATGACCCCTTTGCACTTGCTCCTATACCCTGCGCCACAGTCCAGGGTAAAAACCTCTCGCCTGCCTGACTTTATCAAATAGCACCCGGGGACCCGGGTTCAATTCCCGGCCTGGGTCACTGTCTGTGCGGAGTCTGCATGTTCTCCCCGTGTCTGCGTGGGTTTCCTCCGGGTGCTCCAGTTTCCTCCCACAGTCTGAAAGACGTGCTGGTTAGGTGCATTGGCCATGCTAAATTCTCCCTCAATGTTACCCGAACAGATGCCAGAGTGTGACGACTCGGGGATTTTCACAGTAACTTCATTGCGGTGTTAATGTAAGCCCAGTTGCGACACTAATAAATAAACTTTAAACTTAGTTTTTGGGATGGAACTAAAGAAAGCATTTGCCTGGGCCGGGAATTAATTAAACAGCAATTTTAATCCTTGGAATAGCTGCACAGTTGGAGCAACAACTGGCCTGCTGGAATCATAGAATCCCTACAGTGCAGAAGGAGGACATTGGGCCCACCTGGCACAAACAAAAACTGGAGAGGTAGCCAAACCATGGCTCACAAGGGGAATTAGAGATAGTATTAGATCCAAGGAAGAAGCATACAAATTGGCCAAGAAAAACAGCAGATCTGAGGATTGGGAGCAGTTTAGAATTCAACAAAGGACGACCAAGGGACTGATTAAGAAGGGTAAAATAGAATATGAAATTAAGCTTGCAGGCAGCATAAAAACTGACTGTAAAAGTTTCTATAGGTATGTGAGGAGAAAAAGATTGATGAAGACAAATGTAGGTCCCTTACCGCCAGAAACGGGAATTTTTAATGGGGAACAAAGAAATGACTGACCAATGAAATACATGGTTCTATCTTCACAAAGGAAGATAGAAATAAGATATCAGAATGTTGGGGAACACAGGGCTTAGTGAGAGGGAGGAACTGAAGATCAGTATTAGTAGAGAAATGGTGTTGAGGTCATTATTCCATTTCTACGTTAAACTCTCCTCTTGTCATGAGAGTAGATAGAAGATGCTGTTTTCATCTTAATCTGATTATATATTCCATTTAAAGAAACAGGAGGAGGCCATTCAGCCCCTCGAGCCTGTTCCACCATTCAATGAGATCATGGTTGATCTCTGGCCTAACCTTAATATCTTTCTCAAATCTATTAATCTCAATTTAAAAACTAATGATAGGTCTCGCTCGCATCAATTGCCACGAGAGAATTCCAAACATTCCCACCCCTTTCCTAATTTCACCCACTGAACGGGCTGGCTCGGAATTTTAGACTCTGGCCCTCTAGACCTCGGCTTCCCACCCAGTGGAAATCACTTCCCACTCGCTACCCTCTCTCGTCCCGTTAATATCCTGGATCTGAGTGCAGTGATATGCTGGATCGCAAAGATAATCCTAATAACACATCGAACCAATGATAAGAATAGTAACCAGTTCTTGCCCTAGACGTCTAGGTGAGGCAGTACATTTCAGCAAGTTCTTCTCCACAATTTTAGCAAAAGGTTAGCCATTCTATTCTCTCCTTGCTCCGTACACTGCCTGTATATATGTCGTGTCTGCGTGGGTTTCCTCCGGGTGCTCCAGTTTCCTCCCACAGTCCAAAGATGTGTGGGTTAGGTTGATTGGCCATGCTAAATTAACCCTAGTGTCAGGGGGATTAGCAGGGTAAATATGAGGGGTTACAGGAATAGGGCCTGGGTGGGATTGTGGTCGGTGCAGACTCGATGGGCCGAATGGCCTCCTTCTGCACTGCAGGGATTCTATGATTCTATATTAGGCTCTAGCTATTCTTCTTGTGAATTAACGTTTTGGTTCAAGTGATCCTTCCATAGAACTGTTCTGCCAAAGGGTCATTTAAACCGGAAACATTAACCCTGTTTCTCTCTCCACAGAGCTGCCAGGCCCGCTGAGTTTATCCAGCATTCACTATTTTTATCACAGATTTCCAGCATCCTATTTTGCTCTGTTATCTTTAGACTCCCATAGAATCCCTACAGTGCAGAAGGAGGCCATTCAGCCCATCGAGTCTGTACCGACCACAATGCCACCCAGGCCCTATTACCCTAGCTAGTCCTCCTGACACGAGGGACAATTTAGCATGGCCAATCAACCGAACCCGCACATCTTTGGACTGTGGGAGGAAACCGGAGCACCCGGAGGAAACCCACGCAGACACGGGGAGAACGTGCAAACTCCACACAGACAGTGACCCAAGCCAGGAATTGAACCCGGGTCCCTGATGCTGTGAGGCAGCAGTGCTAACCACTGTGCCACCGTGAGGTGGTTAGCCGAGATATAAGCGACAGCCAACTCAAAAGGCAGACTTTCAGTGACTTACCAGATCACAATCACTCAACTCACCCCTGGACAAATCAGTTACATCTATCCCAAATAAAAACTAAAATCCAGAGGAGAGTGAACGAGAATTCTCACTGATCCCAATTTAACCATTCAAGTGTTTCTTTGGACATCTTTTTAAAACTTAAATATCTAAGTTTCAAAATTTCCCACAAACTGCACTGGAAACATTACAAGAGAGCATAAGTTGTCGCAAAAACTCCGGATCAACTCTAACTCTTTCTCAATTAAGGATTAGGTGCATTAAGCAGTTCCATTTGAATAGTTCAAATGTGACTTTTAAACTTTACGTATTATTTCTTCAATGATAGAGTAATGATTTTTCCTCCAAATGCACAACTTCTCGAATTGTCGGAGGAACATTTCAATGAATGAGGATTCGAGAAGCGCTGCAGGCTCGAGCTTTGAACAAAAGTTAAAGTTTATTTATTAGTATCACAAGGAGGTTTACAGTAACACTGCAATGAAGTTACTGTGAAAATCCTAGTCGTCACACTCCAGCGCCTGTTCAGGTCAATGCACCCTAACCACTCACACCTAAATCCTCACTCCCCTGCTTAGCAAGTCAATGGAATGGGGAAAAAGCCAGGGAAATTTAGCCATGGTTCAAGGCGGCTTAGCGTTTTAGACAAATCACAACATTAACATTTACTTTTTATATTCAGTGAAATACTGAAATTAATTTACTCAATTGTTTCTGATACTGAAATACACACACACACACACACACACACACACAGAGAGGCACACACAGAGACAGAGAGGCTCACACAGAGACAGAGAGGCACACACAGAGACAGAGAGGCACACACAGAGACAGAGAGGCACACACAGAGACAGAGAGGCACACACAGAGACAGAGAGGCACACACAGAGACAGAGAGGCACACACAGAGACAGAGAGGCACACACAGAGACAGAGAGGCACACACAGAGGCACACACAGAGGCACAGAGGCACACACAGAGGCACAGAGGCACACACACAAACTGTAAAATTAACAGGATTGAGAGTGCTTCCCACCAGAAACATGGAGGGAAATCTATTTATCCTTTTGTATTTACAAATTCCAAATAAAATCCGGTGTGAATTGATAAAGCTTCCAGCAGGGATAATGTTCTAAAGGATTAGGCATTTAAAAGCGCTCTTCCTTCGCGGTAAGTTACCTGTAAGTGAAGATGAATATTCTGGAGTTAGAGTGTCCGATTGTCAGTCACTGGAATTCTCCCACGCTCCGACCTCCCCGCCTTCAGCCACCTGCGGTGTTCCAATAAAGCTCAGCCTGGGGGACAGCACCTCCCACACTCCCCCTTTCACACGCCCCAATCCCAGCACATCTCCAACTTTCCTGAGGAGAGGTCACAGTCCCGACACGTTGGCTCCGTTTCCCATGAGCTGCTGCCCGCAGCTTTCCCCCTTCTTCTATTTTCAGCTGAAGAATTCCAGCAACCGCAGTGCTGTGCTTGTGTAAGGAGCTCTGACCCTGAACATCTACGCCCCTCCCCTCCCTCCCTCCCTCCCTCCCAAAGGTAACAATCTCCTGCTGACGTACAGTAACGAGATTGCTGATTCCGCACTGCTCATGTGCACGCAGCTTGCAGGCTATCCCACTGCGGAGGCATCACAGTTGTGTCAGATTTTGCCCTTGTCCAGTACGCTCGCTGGAATCACCGACAGCTAGCGATCACGGACCGGCGGCTCGAACAGATCGACTAACCCAGTTGGTACTGAGGCCAATTAAACAGGCACCTCAGTGCCCTTGATGCTGGCCAACAATGCAGGCAGCCGTGTTAATCTGCTGGCAGACAGGCAGCCTTATCGGCAGACTGTGCTGTTAGCTTAGGTTAATGGCTACTGAATATCACACAACCAGTCTGATCGGAGTAAACGGTGACAGGGAGCAAGGCACAGATGGAATGTGAAGGAGAATGGGATCAGTGGAATAAAGGAAGCTTCATCGTCTGTATCCCGTTCTAATGAGCAGAGCAGAAGCAAAGTTAAACCTCCAGGAGCAACGGGAAGTTTAAAAGCTAATCAAAGTTTTTTGAAAAAATGACCAGTAACTTCATCATTGTGGGAGGAGGAGGCGTGGCCGGGGGGAGGAGGAGGCGTGGCCGGGGGGAGGAGGAGGCGTGGCCGGGGGGAGGAGGAGGCGTGGCCGGGGGAGGAGGAGGCGTGGCCGGTGGGAGGAGGGAGAGTGGCCAGGAGGAGGAGGGGGCGTGGCCAGGGGGAGGAGGGGGCGTGGCCAGGGGGAGGAGGGGGCGTGGCCGGGAGGGAGGAGGGGCGTGGCCGGGGGAGGGGCGTGGCCGGGGGAGGGGCGTGGCCGGGGGAGGGGCGTGGCCGGGGGAGAGGGGGGGGCAAGGCCGGGGGGGAGGAGGGGGCAAGGCCGGGGGGGAGGAGGGGGCAAGGCCGGGGGGGAGGAGGGGGCAAGGCCGGGGGGGAGGAGGGGGCAAGGCCGGGGGGGGAGGAGGGGGCAAGGCCGGGGGGGAGGAGGGGGCAAGGCCGGGGGGGAGGAGGGGGCAAGGCCGGGGGGGAGGAGGGGGCAAGGCCGGGGGGGAGGAGGGGGCAAGGCCGGGGGGGAGGAGGGGGCAAGGCCGGGGGGGAGGAGGGGGCAAGGCCGGGGGGGAGGAGGGGGCAAGGCCGGGGGGGAGGAGGGGGCAAGGCCGGGGGGGAGGAGGGGGCAAGGCCGGGGGGGAGGAGGGGGCAAGGCCGGGGGGGAGGAGGGGGCAAGGCCGGGGGGGAGGAGGGGGCAAGGCCGGGGGGGAGGAGGGGGCAAGGCCGGGGGGGAGGAGGGGGCAAGGCCGGGGGGGAGGAGGGGGCAAGGCCGGGGGGGAGGAGGGGGCAAGGCCGGGGGGGAGGAGGGGGCAAGGCCGGGGGGGAGGAGGGGGCAAGGCCGGGGGGGAGGAGGGGGCAAGGCCGGGGGGAGGAGGGGGCAAGGCCGGGGGGGAGGAGGGGGCAAGGCCGGGGGGGAGGAGGGGGCAAGGCCGGGGGGGAGGAGGGGGCAAGGCCAGGGGGGAGGAGGGGGCAAGGCCGGGGGGGGAGGAGGGGGCAAGGCCGGGGGGGAGGAGGGGGAAAGGCCGGGGGGAGGAGGGGGCAAGGCCGGGGGGAGGAGGGGGCAAGGCCAGGGGGGAGGAGGGGGCAAGGCCGGGGGGGAGGAGGGGGCAAGGCCGGGGGGGGGGGGGGGGGTGGAAGGGGCGAGGCCGGGGGGGGGGGTGGAAGGGGCGAGGCCGGGGGGAGAGGAAGGGGCGAGGCCGGGGGGGAGGAAGGGGCGAGGCTGGGGGGAGAGGAGGGGGTGAGGCCTGGGGGGAGGGGGGGGTTGGAGGGGGGGGAGGGGGTGAGGCCTGGGGGTGGGGGGGGGGAGGGGGGTGAGGCCTGGGGGTGGGGGGGGAGGGGGTGAGGCCTGGTGGGGAGGAGGGTTCTGTTCTGCAGTTCTGTAGAATAATCACACGGATTTGAAACATTAACTTGGTTTCTCTGTCCACAGATGCTACCTGACCAGCTGAGCTTTTCCGTTATTTTCCGTTTATATTTCCAGCATCCGCAGTATTTTGCTGAAACTTTGTCTCTGCTGTTCTCTCCCCACCCGCTGCAGGAGCTGATATCCAGTGGGAAACTTCCACCTCCGATTTAAACCTGAACAAGTCATTAAACCTGAACAACATTAAACAAGTCCTCATGGGGTCCAGAGTCGATGTTGAGGGCGGGGACACTATCTGTCGGTATGATTCCGTAACAATGACTGTGTCAGGCTGTTGTTTGATTAGTCTGTGAGACACCTCTCCCAATTTTGGCACTCGCCTCCGGATGTTAGTCAGGAGTTTGCAGGGTCGACAGGACTGACTTTGCTGCTGTTGTTTCCGGTCTCTCGGTCGATGCCGAGTGGTTCATCCGGTTTCTTTCCTTTTAGACATTGTGTGGTTTATAGAACATAGAACATAGAACAGTACAGCACAGAACAGGCCCTTCGGCCCACGATGTTGTGCCGAGCTTTATCTGAAACCAAGATCAAGCTATCCCACTCCCTACCATCCTGGTGTGCTCCATGTGCCTATCCAATAACCGCTTAAATGTTTCTAAAGTGTCTGACTCCACTATCACTGCAGGCAGTCCATTCCACACCCCAACCACTCTCTGCGTAAAGAACCTACCTCTGATATCCGTCCTGTATCTCCCACCACGAACCCTATAGTTATGCCCCCTTGTAATAGCCCCATCCACCCGAGGAAATAGTCTTTGAACGTTCACTCTATCTATCCCCTTCATCATTTTATACACCTCTATTAAGTCTCCCCTCAGCCTCCTCCGCTCCAGAGAGAACAGCCCTAGCTCCCTCAACCTTTCCTCATATGACCTACCCTCCAAACCAGGCAGCATCCTGGTAAATCTCCTCTGCACTCTTTCCAGCGCTTCCACATCCTTCTTATAGTGAGGTGACCAGAACTGCACACAATATTCCAAATGTGGTCTCACCAAGGTCCTGTACAGTTGCAGCATAACCCCACGGCTCTTAAACTCCAACCCCCTGTTAATAAAAGCTAACACACTATAGGCCTTCTTCACAGCTCTATCCACTTGACTGGCAACCTTTAGAGATCTGTGGATATGGACCCCAAGATCTCTCTGTTCCTCCACAGTCTTCAGAACCCTACCTTTGACCCTGTAATCCACATTTAAATTTGTCCTACCAAAATGAATCACCTCACATTTATCAGGGCTAAACTCCATTTGCCATTTTTCAGCCCAGCTTTGCATCCTATCTATGTCTCTTTGCAGCCTACAACAGCCCTCCACCTCATCCACTACTCCACCAATCTTGGTGTCATCAGCAAATTTACTGATCCACCCTTCAGCCCCCTCCTCTAAGTCATTAATAAAAATCACAAAGAGCAGAGGACCAAGCACTGATCCCTGCGGCACACCGCTAGCAACCTGCCTCCAATCCGAAAATTTTCCATCGACCACCACCCTCTGTCTTCGGTCAGACAGCCAGTTACCTATCCAATCGGCCAACTTTCCCTCTATCCCACACCTCCTCACTTTCATCATAAGCCGACCATGGGGGACCTTATCAAACGCCTTACTAAAATCCATGTATATGACATCAACTGCCCTACCTTCATCAACACACTTAGTTACCTCCTCAAAAAATTCTATCAAATTTGTGAGGCACGACTTGCCCTTCACGAATCCGTGCTGACTATCTCGGATTAATCCGCATCTTTCTAAATGGTCGTAAATCCCATCCCTAAGGACCCTTTCCATCAATTTACCAACCACCGAAGTAAGACTAACCGGTCTATAATTACCAGGGTCATTTCTATTCCCTTTCTTAAACAGAGGAACAACATTCGCCATTCTCCAGTCCTCTGGCACCATCCCCGTGGACAGCGAGGACCCAAAGATCAAAGCCAAAGGCTCTGCAATCTCATCCCTTGCCTCCCACAGAATCCTAGGATACATTTCATCAGGCCCAGGGGACTTATCGACCTTCAGTTTATTCAAAACTGCCAAGACATCCTCCCTCCGAACATCTATTTCCTCCAGCCTATTAGCCTGTAACACCTTCTCTTCCTCAAAAACATGGCCCCTCTCCTTGGTGAACACTGAAGAAAAGTATTCATTCATCACCTCGCCTATCTCTACTGACTCCATACACAAGTTCCCACTAATGTCCTTGACCGGCCCTAACCTCACCCTGGTCATTCTTTTATTCCTCATTTGATACAACTTGCACGGGCCATTTCAGAGGGCAGTTAAGTGTCAACCACATTGCTGAGGGTCTGGAGTCACATCTGGATTCCTGGAGCAACGTGGATACTTTCCCAGACCTCGGGAGCCTCCTCTTGGCGCGAGCAGACATTGACGATGAAGGCCTGCATTGACTCCAATGTGCCAGTGCAGCCCTCAGTCACCTAAGGGACAGAGTGTTCGCAGTCTGAGACCTCAAATCCAGCATCAAGCTCATGTTCTACAGAGCAGCCATGGTGAACACCCTCCTGCATGCATCAGAAACATGGACAAAGTACAACATGCACCTCAAATTCCTGGAGAGATATCGCCAATGTTGCCTCCACAAAATCTTGCAAATCCACTGGCAGGATAGGCGTACCAATGTGAGTGTCCTCTCCCAGTATTGAGGCACTGGTCACGCTCGACCAGCTGTGATGACCGGGCCACATTGTCCACATGCCCAGCACTAGACTCCCGAAACAAGTGCTCTGCTCCGAGCTCCGCAATGGCAAGTGATCACTAGGAGGGCAAAAGAAACACGACAAGGACACTCTGGAAGCCTCCGTAAATACATGCAACATCCCCATCGACACGTGGGAATCACTTGCTTTGGAACACACAAACTGGAGAAGAAGCATCCGCTAAGGCACCAATCACCTTGCGCTTCACTGGGTGGTCCATGCGGAGACCAAGCGTAAACAGCAGAAAGAGAATGCAGAATCCAGAGCGTCCCACCCACCCCACTCATCAAACACCCCCTCCCCAAACCTGTAGCAGTGCCAGGATTGGATTATTCAGCTCCCCCAGAACCCCCACATTACACACAAAGCCCAGCCCTCAACGCACCCAGATACCTTGGGCAACTTCACACACAGCACACAGCAATCAGCACAAGGTGGTAGAGGGTTTTCTGCATGAAACGGCTTAAGGGTCATGGTGGGCTATTTACCCAGCATGCAAATGGGCAGAGAAACCACCCTATCTCGGAGTCTAAATGTCCACCTTAGGAACAGTGGTTTTTCAGGGCCTGGCTAAAGAACGCCCCAATCTAAATAAAACGACACAGTATTGACAGCGAATGGAGGGATACTGACTGGCCAAACAAATGCAGCAGCAGTCAGAGGCTGGGATTTCTGCATTTAATTTGGAATAACTCATCTCCTGACAAAGCCTGGCCTCCATCTACAAGGCACAAGTCAGGAGTGTGATGGAATACTCCCCACTTGTCTGGATGGTGCAGCTCCAACAACACTCAAGAATCTCAACACCATCCAGGACAAAGCAGCCCACTTGAATCCACCACATCCATCATTTTAAACATTCATGATGGCCCAGTGGTTAGCACTGCTGCCTCACAGCGTCAGGGACCCAGGCTCGATTCCCGGCTTGGGTGACTGTTGTGAGGGGTTTGAACGCTCTCCCTGCGCCTGCATGGGTTTCCTCCAGTTTCCTCCCAAAGTCCAAAGATGTGCAGGTAAGGCAGATTGGCCATGTTAAATTGCCCCTTAGTGTCTTAAGTATGGGTAAACTTGATGGATAAACCACGGTAAATGTGTGGGGTTAAGGGGATAGGGTGGGGGAAGAGGCCTGGGTAAGATACCGCAAGCCCACGGATAACCTCACGATGCTTCACTTCTCCAGCTTCCACCCTAAACACGTTAAAGAAGCCATCACCTATGGACAAGCCCTCCGTATACACAGGATCTGCTCGGATGAGGAGGGTCGCAACAGACACCTCCAGACGCTGAAAGATGCCCTCATAAGAACAGGATATGGCGCTAGACTCATCGATCAACGGTTCCGACGCGCCACAGCAAAAAACCGCACCGACCTCCTCAGAAGACAAACACGGGACACAGTGGACAGAGTACCCTTCGTTGTCCAGTACTTCCCCGGAGCGGAGAAGCTACGGCATCTCCTCCGGAGCCTTCAACATGTCATTGATGAAGACAAACATCTCGCCAAGGCTATCCCCACACCCCCACTTCTTGCCTTCAAACAACCGCACAACCTTAAACAGACCATTGTCCGCAGCAAACTACCCAGCCTTCAGGAGAACAGTGACCACGACACCACACAACCCTGCCACAGCAACCTCTGCAAGACGTGCCGGATCAGCGACACGGATGCCATCATCTCACGTGAGAACACCATCCACCAGGTACACGGTACCTACTCTTGCAACTCGGCCAACGTTGTCTACCTGATACGCTGCAGGAAAGGATGTCCCGAGGCATGGTACATTGGGGAAACCATGCAGACGCTACGACAACGGATGAATGAACATCGCTCGACAATCACCAGGCAAGACTGTTCTCTTCCTGTGGGGGAGCACTTCAGCGGTCACGGGCATTCGACCTCTGATCTTCGGGTAAGCGTTCTCCAAGGCGGCCTTCACGACACATGATGGCGCAGAGTCGCTGAGCAGAGGCCGATAGCCAAGTTCCGCACACATGAGGACGGCCTTAACCAGGATCTTGGGTTCATGTCACACTATCTGTAACCCCCATGACTTGCCTGGGCTTGCAAAATCTCACTAACTGTCCTGGCTGGAGACAATACACATCTCTTTAACCTGTGCTTAACCCTCTCTCCACTCACATTGTCTGTACCTTTAAGACTTGATTACCTGTAAAGACTCGCATTCCAACCATTATTTTGTAAATTGAGTTTGTGTCTTTATATGCCCTGTTTGTGAACAGAACTCCCACTCACCTGACGAAGGAGCAGCGCTCCGAAAGCTAGTGGCTTGTGCTACCAAATAAAACTGTTGGACTTTAACATGGTGTTGTGAGACTTCTTACTGGGTGTACCTACATCACAGGGACTGCAGCGGCTCAAGAAGGCAGCTCACCACCTCCTAAAGAGCAATTAGGGATGGGCAATAGATGTTTATCTAGCCAGCCGATGCCCACATCCTGCGGCATGGTGGCACAGTGGTTAGCGCTGCTGCCTCACAGCTCCAGGGACCCAGGTTCAATTCCTGGCTTGGGCCACTGACTGTGTGAGTTTGCACGTTCTCCCCGTGTCTGCATGGGTTTTCTCCGGGTGCTCCGGTTTCCTCCCACAGTTCGAAAGACGTGCTGATTAGGTGGATTGGCCATGCTAAATTCTCCCTCAGTGTACCCGAACAGGCGCTGGAGTGTGGCGACTAGGGGATTTTCACAGTAACTTCATTGCAGTGTTAACGTAAGCCTACTTGCGACACTGCGTAGAAACTAGAAGCAGGAGGAGGCCATTCGGCCCTTCGAGCCTGCTCCGCCATTCATCTTGATCATGGCTGATCATCGAATTCAATATCCTGATCCCCCCCTTCCCCCCATATCCCTTGATCCCCAAGAGCTATATCTAATTTCTTCTTGAAATCACACCACCTTTTGGCCTTAACTACTTTCTGTGGGAGTGAATTCCACACATTCACCATCCACTGGGTGAAGAAATATCTCCTCATCTCAGTTCGAAAAGGTTTCCCCCTTATCCTCAAACTATGACCCCTAGTTCTGGACTCCCCCACCATCGGGAACATTCTTTCTGAATCTACCCTGTCTAACCCTGTTAGAATTTTATAAGTTTCTATGAGATCCCCTCTCACTCTTCTAAACTCCAGTGAATATAATCCTAACCGACTTAGTCTCTCCTCATATGACTAATAAATAAACTTTGAATAAAACAAATGGCAATAGTACAGGAAGGTGCAGCTGATGCAGTAGATCAGCTATGATCATATTGAATGGTGGAACAGGCTCAAAATATCACACAGACAAATCTTTCTCCAATTTCTAACGTTCCAGCATCCTAGTGTTCCTTTGGGTGAAGAGGTTTCTCCAAATGGCCCAGAGCTGAAAAGGAAAAGGTTGCAGCATTCTGGGAATGAGGCAAGATGGAACAGGATAACGGTTTCAAAGAGCCAGTACAGGCATGATGGGCTGAATGGCCTCCTGCCACACTGAATGAGTGGATAAAAGCTAAAGATTGCTGCTAAACAGTGTGTCACAAGGTACATGAAGAATACAAACCGCTTCTTGTTTTGCGATGAAAAGGACACAGTTATTGAGTGAGATACTGGCAATTCGGGATGATTCTGTCACATCTTTGACCTTCTGTAACAGTCGGGGTGGTAATCCTGCAGTAAACCAAACAAGAATCAAACATTATCCCCACGGCCAACCTAACTATAGCCAGCTTCATAACATAACTAAACTTGTATTGCTACAGCAACCCCAGCATGATTAACAAGCTTATCATAAAACTCCCTCGTCTTTATACCCAATGCCCCTGTTGAAAAAGCCCAGGATATTCTATGATTTATTTACTGCTCTCTCCACCTGTCCCGCCACTTTCAATGATTCCATAGAGTTATACAGCGCAGAAACAGGCCCTACGGCCCAGCATCAAATACCAACCAATACTAAGCCCCTTTACCAGCACTTGGTCCATGGCCTAATATGCCCGTGGCGATTGAAGTGCTCATCCAGATGCTTCTTTGTGCACTTATTTACCCAGGTCTCTCTGCTCCTGCACCCCTTTGGAATTTTACTCTTTGTTTGAGATTGTCTCTCCAAGTTCCTCCACCCACAATGCATCACCTCACACCTCTCCGCATTGAACTGCATTTGCCACCTATCTGCCCGCTCCATCACCCTATCCCTGTCCTTCTGAAGTTCTACACTGTCATAGAAATCCTACAGTGCAGAATGAGGCCATTCAGCCCATCGAGTGCACCGACCACAACCCCACCCAGGCCCTATTCCCATAACCCACATATTTACCCTGCTAATCCCGCTAACCGAGGCATCCCAGGACAGACTGAAAGAATTGATGGTTAGGTGCATTGGCCGTGCTAAATTCTCCCTCAGTGTACCCGAACAGGCGCTGGAGTGTGGCGACTAGGGGATTTTCACAGTAACTTCATTGCAGTGTTAATGTAAGCCTACTTGTGACACTAATAAATAAACTTAGCACCCTTTTTCAAAACATGCGGGGTCTGGGCATAGTAGACAGATAAAAAACAATGACCATAGGTGGAAGAGTTGACACTCAGTTAAGGTGATTGTCAGAAGGGCTTAAAGGCATCGGGGGGAAAAGCCTAGTTTTATCTTTAAGTCGAGTAGTTTGGAGTTGGAATGCAATGCTTAAGTGCAGAGAAAGCGGCTGTGATCATGGCATTTGAAGGAAAATTAGATACGCATCTGACGGGAAAGTGTTTGCAGAGTTAAAATGGTGGGGAATGAGTTGCTGTGGCCGAGAACGGGCCGAATGGCCTCGCTCGGTGCTGTTACTATTAATTCTGGGACTTACTCAGCGGAAACAGAAAAAAGTTTAACTGCAGAAACATATTCAATCAAAAATTGAAACCTTAAAGAAGTCCGCCAGTGGAGACATGAACTTTATCAACATTCAAAATTATTCATCCCCAAAAGCATTTGGAAAGCCAACATCAGTTCGTGCTGCAGTGTTGAAGGATTAACAGCGTGGATTAGTTTGTAATTAGTTTAACCTACTCTTATTAAGGAGCATTTCCATTCAGGGGCTTAAGATTTTTAGGTCAGTGGTTGAATTTATTTTTAGAACTTTCGCCAACACTTATCAGTAATAAAACCAAGTGTGAAGGCAGCAGGACAGGATGAGAAAGATGTTAAAAATCATCCTAGGATTTATAAATAAAGGCAGAGCGCACTAAAAGCAGACAAAACAGGACTTAAAAAACACAGTTAAGTTGTTGCGATCTGGAAGGCGCTGCCCGAAAGGGCAGTGGAGGCAGATTCAACAGAAGCTTTCAAAAAGGGAATTGGATCCGGTGGCACGTTGACACAGTGGTTAGCACTGCTGCCTCACAGTGCCAGGGACGCAGGTTCGATTCCAGCCTTGGGTCACTGTCTGTGTGGAGTTTGCACGTTCTCCCCGTGTCTGCGTGGGTTTTCTCCGGGTGCTCCAGTTTCCTCCCACAGTCCGAAAGACGTGCTGGTTAGGGTGCATTGGCCGTGCTAAATTCTCCCTCAGTGTACCCGAACAGGTGCCGGAGTGTGGCGACTGGGGGATTTTCACAGTAACTTCATTGTAAGCCTACTGATGGCACCAATAAAATGAAAACAAAATAAACTTCAATATTTGCATGGTAACTGGGGACACGAGACAGGAGGACTAACTGGATAGTTCCTTCAAAGAGCACAGGTATGATGGGCTGAATGGGGTTCTTGGGTGCTCTGTGGCTATTAGCTGGAGGATGGATGTATGGCCACTCATTTCTCTGCATCAGTCACTCTATCAATGGACTGTTTCATGGTAATCCCTTGTTTCTTTCATTGGGAGCACCTTGCCCCCACCAGACTGAGAATTGAGCTGAGATTAGTAATAATCTTGAGGAGACTTAATGATCATATGAATGATTTGGATGAGAATATAGGAGGCATGGTTAGTAAGTTTGCAGATGACACTAAGGCTGGTGAAAAAGGTTCGATCTCATGGGATAAAGGGGGAGGTGGTTAGATGGGTGGAGAACTGGCTTGGTCACAGAAGACAGAGGGTGGTAGTGGAAGGGTCTTTTTCCGGCTGGAGGCCTGTGACTAGTGGTGTTCCGCAGGGCTCTGTATTGGGACCTCTGCTGTTTGTGATTTATATAAACGATCTGAAGAAGGTGTAACTGGGGTGATCAGTAAGTTTGCGGATGACACAAAATTGGCAGGACTTGCAGATAGTGAGGACCATTGTCAGAAGCTACAGAAGGATATAGATAGGCTGGAAATTTGGGCAAAGAAATGGCAGATGGAGTTCAATCCTGATAAATGCGAAGTGATGCATTTTGGTAGAAATAATGTAGGGAGGAGCTATACGATAAATGGCAGAACCATAAAGGGTGTAGATACGCAGAGGGACCTGGGTGTGCAAGTCCACAGATCCTTGAAGGTGACGTCACAGGTGGAGAAGGTGGTGAAGAAGGCATATGGCATGCTTGCCTTTATAGGACGGGGCATAGAGTATAAAAGTTGGGGTCTGATGTTGCAGATGTATAGAACGTTGGTTCGGCCGCATTTGGAATACTGCGTCCAGTTCTGGTCGCCACACTACCAGAAGGACGTGGAGGCTTTGGAGAGAGTGAAGAGGAGGTTTACCAGGATGTTGCCTGGTTTGGAGGGGCTTAGTTATGAGGAGAGATTGGGCAAACTGGGGTTGTTCTCCCTGGAAAGACGGAGGATGAGGGGAGACTTAATAGAGGTGTATAAAATTATGAAAGGCATAGATAGGGTGAACGGTGGGAAGCTTTGCCCCAGGTCGGTGGTGACGTTCACGAGAGGTCATAGGTTCAAGGTGAAGGGGGGGAGGTTTAACACGGATATCAGAAGGACATATTTTACACAGAGGGTGGTGGGGGCCTGGAATGCGCTGCCAGGCAAGGTGGTGGAGGCGGACACACTGGGAACGTTTAAGACTTATCTAGATAGCCATATGAATGGAGTGGGAATGGAGGGATACAAAAGAATGGTCTAGTTTGGACCAGGGAGCGGCACAGGCTTGGAGGGCCGAAGGGCCTGTTCCTGTGCTGTATTGTTCTTTTTTCTTTGTTCTAAGATTGGTGGCATAGGGTACAGTGAAGAAAGTTATCTCCAATTGCAACGGGATCTTGATCAATTGGGCCAGAGGGCTGACGAATGGCAGATGGAGTTTAATTTAAATAAATGCGAGGTGATGCATTTTGGTACATTGAACCAGGGCAGGACTTACTCAGTTAATGGTAGGGCGTTGAGGAGAGTTACAGAACAAAGAGATCTCAGGGTCCTTGAAAGTGAAGTCACAGGTGGACAGAGTGGTGAAGAAGGCATTTGGCATGCTTGGTTTCATCAGCCAGAACATTGAATACAGGAGTTGGAATGTCTTGTTGAAGTTGTACAAGACATTGGTAAGGCCACACTTGGAATACTGTGTACAGCTCTGGTCACCCTATTATAGAAAGGATATTATTAAACTGGAAAGAGTGCAGAAAAGATTTACTAGGATGCTACCAGGATTTGATGGTTTGAGTTAAAGTTTATTTCAAGCTTATTTATTAATCGCAAGTAAGGCTTACATTAACACTGCAATGAAGTTACTGTGAAACTCCCCTAGTCGCCACACTCCAGCATCTGTTTGGGTCAATGCACCTAAACAGCACATCTTTCAGACTGTGGGAGGAAACCAGAGCACCCGGAGGAAACCCACGCAAACACAGAGAGAACATGCAAACTCCACACAGACAGTGACCCAAGCCGGGAATCGAACCTGGGTCCCTGGCGCTGTGAGGCAGCAGTGCTAACCCCACTGTGCCACCCATGCTGCCCTGAGACAGTTATTTAGACAGTTACACGGGAAAGATGGGTATAGAAGGGTTTGGGCCAAATATCGGCAATTGGGACTAGCTTAGTGGTTAAAAAAAAAGGGCAGCATGGACAAGTTGGGCCGAAGGGCCTGTTTCCATGCTGTAAACCTCTATGACTCTGAGAATGGGGTAAATATGAAGCAGTTTAGTTCCAATGTACCCCCGCCTGCCCTGAATGAAAATCTGGCAACTTTGAAATGATGGTTCTGAGGCGTTAGGAGCTCACTGGAAAAGAAGAAAAGGAAACTTTATTTCAGTTGAGTGATAAAATTCCAGACGTCTACCTTTCGCCATTCCAGGCCCTTCCACCATGTTCAATAAACTCGCAACTTCCTTCTCGAGTTTCTGCTGGCAAGTCTGCATAGTCTGTTCATCAAAAATGGAAATATAAATATTCCAACAGCACAAAACGGATTGATATTCATGAATGTCCCTCCATGGGGACAGTGTGGTGATGGGCTCGTAATCCAGAGGCCCCAGGCTAAAGCACTGGGGACCCGGTTCAAATCCCACCACCGCAGCTGGTGGAACTTAAATCCAATTTACAAATCTGGGATTACAAAGGTGGCCTCAGTAATGGTATCCATGGCAACTCTCAGCAATTGTTGCAAAAAACTCATCTGGTTCACTAATGTCCTTTAGGGAAGGAAATCTGCCGTCCTTACCCGGTCTGGCCTACATGTGACCCCAGAGCCACAGGTTGACTCAAAATGCCCTCTGAAATGGCCAAGTGAGACACTCAGTCCGAGGGCGACACTCAGTCCGAGGGCGACACTCAGTCCGAGGGCAATTAGGGATGGGCAACAAATACTGGCCCGGCCGGCGACGCCCATGTCCCATGAAAGAATAAAGAAATCTTTCACTATTCCAGGATTCTGGTGAAACAAGTTCTGGTGCTCCCAGATGATCGAGTCGCGGCTCTCTTGGTATTCGGATCACCTCGGAGTCAGAGATTTGAGGTTTAAAGACCACTCTAGGGATTTGAACACACCGCCATGATAGAACGTGATGGTGGATCACAGTGTCCAGATTAGCCAATTACAGACATCCTCACCATACTTTGTGACGAGTGTAATCATTATTGTAACATCGGAAACGCAGCAGCCAATTATACACAGCAAAATCCCACAACAGCAACATGTTAATGAGCAGATCATAGGGAACAGGGCCTGGGTGGGATTGTGGTCGGTGCAGACTCGATGGGCCGAGTGGCTTCCTTCTGCGCTGTAGGATTCTATATCATCCTGTATACATAAAATCATCGAATCTCTACAGTGCAGAAGGAGGCCATTCAGCCCATTGAGTCTGCACCGACTCTCCGACAGGGCATCTTACCCAGGCCCGATCCCCGTAACCCCACGTATTTACCCCACTAATCCCCCCCCCCCTAACCTGCACATCTTTGGACTCTAAGCCACAATTTACCACAGTCAATCCACATAAACTGCACATCTTTGGAGTGTGGGAGGAAACCGGAGCACCCGGAGGAAACCCACGCAGACACGGGGAAAATGTGCAAACTCCACACAGACACTGACCCAAGGCTGGAATCGAAACCGGGCCCCTGGCGCTGTGAGGCAGCAGTGCTAACCACTGTGCCACCATGGCTGAGGGATAAATGTTGACCAGTGCTCCAGGGAGAACTCCCCAGCTCTTCCTCAGCCGAGAGGGTGGCTGGGGACCTCAGCTCAGTGTCTGATGCAAGATACACACCTCCAACACTGCAGCACTCCCTCAGTGTACCCGAACAGGCACCGGAGTGTGGCAACTGGGGGATTTTCACAGTAACCTCATCGCAGTGTCAATGTAAGCCTACTTGTGACACTAACAAATAAACTTTAAACTTTAACTCCACTGCTGACTTTGAGATGTGTTACCAAAGGACTATTTTCACAAGGTTATTCATTCCCCTTATTCAGGAGATTTGCATTGTTTCAATGAATAGGGAATGAACATCCCAAATTACTCAGTAAATAAATATAACATACAGTAACTTACAATGAGAAACACTAAACATTCGACACAAAGGAAGGTTGAGAAATCAGTCGGGGGGAGGGAGGGAGCAGCAGTGACATTAGTTGTTTCTGCTTTTTGTAAAGCTCCCCAAGGTAACCAGATGCAGAGACTTCCACAGTGCGGGACTGACACTGGGGCATCACCAATTGTTCATCCTAGAATTGATCTTCTTCCATCACTCACAGAAAAATACAGCCACACACACATTCATCTCAAGGCACCAGACAACAAGCATCATACAAAACACCTCGATTTAGTAACTTATCCGCATTCAACATTGGATTAGAATCATAGAATTCCTACAGTGCAGAAGGGGGCCATTCAGCCCATCGAGTCTGCACCGACAACAATGCCACCCAGGCCCTAGCCCCTAACCCCATATATTTACCATGCTAATCCCCCTGACACTAAGGGGCAATTTAGCATGGCCAATCCACCTAATCCGCACATCCTTGGAGTGTGGGAGGAAACTGGAGCACCCGGAGGAAACCCACGCAGACACGGGGAGAACGTGCAAACTCCACAGGGACAGTGACCCAAGCTGGGAATCGAACCTGGGTCCCTGGCACTGTGAGACAGCGGTGCTAACCACTGTGCCACCGTGCTGCCCCGGGTCCCTGGCGCTGTGAGGCAGCAGTGCTAACCACTGTGCCACCGTGCTGCCCCGGGTCCTTGGCGCTGTGAGGCAGCGGTGCTAACCACTGTGCCACCGTGCCGCCCGGGTCCCTGGCGCTGTGAGGCAGCAGTGCTAATCACTGTGCCACCATGCTGCCCGGGTCCCTGGCGCTGTGAGGCAGCAGCGCTAATCACTGTGCCACCGTGCCACCTGGGTCCCTGGCGCTGTGAGGCGGCGTTGCTAACCACTGTGCCACCGTGCTGCCCCGGGTCCCTGGCGCTGTGAGGCAGCAGTGCTAACCACTGTGCCACCATGCTGCCCGGGTCCCTGGCGCTGTGAGGCAGCAGCGCTAATCACTGTGCCACCATGCTGCCCGGGTCCCTGGCGCTGTGAGGCAGCAGTGCTAACCACTGTGCCACCGTGCCGCCCGGGTCCCTGGCGCTGTGAGGCAGCAGTGCTAATCACTGTGCCACCATGCTGCCCGGGTCCCTGGCGCTGTGAGGCAGCAGCGCTAATCACTGTGCCACCGTGCCACCCGGGTCCCTGGCGCTGTGAGGCGGCGGTGCTAACCACTGTGCCACCGTGCTGCCCGTCATTATGCTCATTTAATGTCCTCATAGAATCATAGAAACCCTACGGTGCAGAAGGAGGCCATTCGGCCCATCGAGTCTGCACCGACCACAACTCCTTGCAACTCACGATGTTAAAAAGAAAATCCAATGACACAACTCTCCATTTTCTTTTGCACTTATCGAATAAGTTACAATTTTACAGCCGACCTGATTTTTCTTTTGCAACTCAAAAGTATCACAAAGTATTTACAGGAGCAGGCCATTCAGCCCATCAGCTCTATGCTGGTGTTTCTGCTCCAATCTCTCGACACCTCACCCATCAATGTATCTTTCTATTCCTTACTCCTTTACATGTTTATTCAGCTTCCCTGTAAAGGCCTCAACCACTCTGCGGGTTCCACACTCCAACCACTGTCTGGTTTGATCAGTAAGTTTGCGGACGACACAAAGGTTGGTGGATTTGCGGATAGCGATGAGACCATCAGGGGATACAGCAGGATATAGATCAGTTGGAGACTTGGGCGGAGGGATAGCAGATGGAGTTTAATCTGGACAAATGTGAGGTAATGCATTTTGGAAGGTCTAATACAGATAGGAAATATACAGTAAATGGCAGAACCCTTAGGAGTATTGATAGGCAGAGGGATCTGGGTGTACAGGTACACAGGTCACTGAAAGTGGCAATGCAGGTGGAGAAGGTAGTCAAGAAGGTATAAGGCATGCTTGCCTTCATCAGCCAGGGCATTGAGTTTAAAAATTGGCAAGTCATGTTGCAGCTTTATGGAACCTTAGTTAGGCCGCACTTGGAATATAGTGTTCAATTCTGGTCGCCACACTACCAGAAGGATGTGGAGGCTTTGGAGAGGTTACAGAAAAGATTGACCAGGATGTTGCCTGGTATGGAGGGCATTAGCTACGAGGAGAGGTTGGAGAAACTTGGTTTGTTCTCACTGGAGCGACGGAGGTTGAGGGGGCGACCTGAAAGAAGTCTACAAGATTATGAGAGGCATGGACAGAGTGGATAGTCAGAAGCTTTTTCCCAGGGTGGAAACGTCAATTACTAGGGGGCACAGGTTTAAGGTGCGAGAGGCAAGGTTTAAAGGAGATGTACGAGGTAGATTGTTTACACAGAGGGTGGTGGGTGCCTGGAACTTGTTGCCGGGGGAGGTAGTGGAAGCGGATACGATAGTGACTTTTAAGGGGCATCTTGACAAGGACATGAATAGGATGGGAATAGAGGGATATGGTCCCCGGAAGGGTAGGGGGTTTTAGTTCAGTCGGGCAGCATGGTCGGTGCAGGCTTGGAGGGCCGAAGGGCCTGTTCCTGTGCTGTAATTTTCTTTGTTCTAAAGAGGTTCTTCCTGAATTTGTCACTGGGAAAAGCTGTACGTACAAAGAACAGTATTAGTTGGAAACGTACACGGCAAGGTCAGTGTTCTTTGCAGACACACTATTTGCAGTGATAAAACATTTATTGAGAAGGCATCACAGTGCAGGGTGGAAAGTTGGCTTAGGCTTTTCATTGGAAATTCTGTGACTGATTAAACACACCGTGGAAATGTTTGTTCTAAATGTAAATGTATGTTCTCCAGCGCACCCAATGTGTGAGAGACAGATATAAGAACACAAAGCACAGCCTCAGCACTTCCCGTTGCTCTGGGCACCATTATTTCAAGGTGACACAGATTAAGCATTAGCTCTATATTCAGAGGATTAATTTTTCTTACTCGGGCTAAGCAGCAAAGTAGCTCATCAAGCAATGGACCACTCACTGCCACCTCGCTTTGTGAGAGAATCTACAACTAGTATACACAAATCCCTTCCCAATAGATTTTTTAAAAATTCATTTGTGGGACATGGGCGTCGCTGACTGGGCCAGCATTTATTGCCATCCCTAGTTGCCTGAGGGCAGTTAAGAGTCAACCACATTACTGTGGCTCTGGATTTCACATGTAGGCCAGACCGGGTAAGGACAGCAGATTTCCTTCCCTAAAGGACATTAGTGAACCAGATGGGTGTTTCCAACAATCGACAATGATTTCATGGTCATCAATAGAATCATAGATATTTACAGCATGGAAACAGGCCCTCTGGCCTAACTTGTCCATGCTGCCAAGTTTTTACCACTGAGCTAGTCCCAATTGCCCGCATTTGGCCCATATCCCTCTATACCCATCTTACCCATGTAACTGTCTAAATGCTTTTTAAAAGACAAAATTGTACCCGCCTCTACTACTGCCTCTGGCAGCTTGTTCCAGACACTCCCCACCCTCTGTGTGAAAAATTGCCCCTCTGGACCCTTTTGTATCTCTCCCCTCTCACCTTAGATTCTTAATTCCAGATACTTTTTATTGAATTTAAACTCCACCATCTGTCGTGGCAAGATTCGAATACCACTAGTCCATCACCTTCCACTGAGATCATGCCGTCAGCAAGCCTAGTGTGCAGCTAAGGGCTTATGCCTGGACCACAGGAGGTGGCCATTCGGCCCCTTCAGCTGCTGCCTCACAGCTCCAGGGACCCGGGTTTGATTGCAGTCTTGGGTGCCTTTCTGTGTGGAGTTTGCACGTTCTCCCTGTGTCTGCATGGGTTTCCTCCGGGTGCTCTGGTTTCCTCCCAGACTCCAAAGACGTGCGGGTTAGATGGATTGGCCATGCTAAATTGCCCCTTAGTGTCAGGGGGACTAGCTAGGGTAAATGCATGGGGTTACAGGGATAGGGCCTGGGTGGGATTGCGGTTGGTGCAGGTTTGATGGGCCAAATGGCCTCCTTCAGCACTGTAGAATTCTATGATTTGGTTCACATTTACTTTATCAATCCCGTTGAGTATTTTAGATAGCTAACTGTGCAACAATAGTCCTTTTGCAGCATCTGTTTCCCGGGCTGTTGTAAGGTCCATTCTCAGGATGACGCTATTGCAGTTTAGAACTGATCTACAACACTGAGCTGATAGTTACCCGCAAACAGCCAGCCGCTGTCGTCTGCTTCAGTCTGACCTGCCCATGAATTAGTTTCATCGAATGCCCAGAATCACACTTTATAATTCTGCATAATGAAGGAATGTGAAAGGCTGAACTGACCAGTTCACAGCAGGCCCCAGGGAGTCAGTAACGTCCAGTTATTAATAATTATACGCCTGACTGGATTGCCTTTGATTACTCAGTTATGTGGAGAGACTGGAGAAACTGGGATCGTTCTCAAAGAACAAAGAACAGTACAGCGCAGGAACAGGCCCTTCAGCCCTCCAACCCTGTGCTGATCACGTTGTCCTATCCAGACCAACCGCCTGTATCCCTCTATTCCCCATCTGTTCATGTGTCTATCCAGATAAGTCTTAAATATGGCCAATGTATCTACCTCAACCACCTCACTTGTCAGTGCATTCCAGGCCCCCACCACCTTCTGTGTAAAACCCTTCCCCCGCACATCTCCACTGAACCTTTCCCCCCACCTTGAACTTGTTACCCCTTGTAATTGTCATTTCTGCCCTGGGAAAAAGCCTCCAATTGTTCACCCTATCCATACCCCTCATAATTTTATAAACTTCTATCAGGTCGCCCCTCAGGGAGAACAATCCCAGTTTATTCAACCTCTCCTCATAGCTAATACCCTCCATACCAGGCAACATCCTGGTAAACCATTTCCGTACTCCCTCCAAAGCCTCCACATCCATCTCCTCAGAGAAGGTCCAGGGGAGGTTTGATAGAGACGTTCAGATTAACGAGGAGAAAATGTTTCCACCGGCAGAGGGGTCGGTGACCAGAGGACACAAATTTTAGACTCACTGAAGAAATAAAGGATCTTTAAAAAAAATCACAGTAATTTATAATGATTGGAAATGCACTTCCTGCTAACTTATCATTCTCAGAATCACAGAATACCTCAGTACAGAAGAGGCCCTTCGGCCCATGGAGTCTGCGCCGACACACGAAAGGCCCTGACCTCCCACCTAATCCCACTTGCCAGCACTGGGCCCATAGCCCTGAAAGTTATGATGTTCCAAGTGCTCATCCAGGTACTTTTTAAAGGATGTGAGGCCTCCCGCCTCCACCACCCTCCCAGGCAGCGCATTCCAGACCCCCACCACCCTCGGAGTAAAAATGTTTTTCCTCACATCCCCCCTAAACCTCCCACCTCTCACTTTTAACTTATGTCCCCTCGTAACTGACCCTTCAACTAAGGGGAACAGCTGCTCCTTATCCACCCTGTCCATGCCCCTCATAATCTTGAACACCTCGATCAGGTCGCCCCTCAGTCTTCTCTGCTCCAACAAAAACAACCCAAGCCTATCCAACCTCTCTTTATAACTTAAACGTTCCATCCCAGGCAGCATCCTGGTGAACCTGCTCTGCACCCCCTCCAGTGCAATCACATCCTTCCGATAATGTGGTGACCAGAACTGCACACAGTGCACCAGCTGCGGCCTCACCAAAGTTCTATACAACTCCTACATGGCTTCCCTGCTTTTGTAATCTATGCCTCGATTGATGTGAATCATTCCACAATACGCCAGTCAACATCCTTTACATACACACTGAAGGACACAAAAAAATGTATCTCAAATATATCAAACACTCGCTGACAGGTTGCAAACAGTGTGGGCCCAGTTAAACACAGCTGTCACTGAACACCGCGCTTCCTGGAGTAATTCCCAACATTGAATCACTGATTCTACAGGTAAGTTTTGGAAAAGTCCCAGCTGGGGATATAGTCACTCAGCTGCAGTGGAGAAGGGAAATGGCAGCTTTCCACAACGGGGGCAAAATAGAAACGGAACAGCTGCCCTCCCTGCGACGGGGTTTTGCAAACATGCAGCAGCTGGCTGGTTGCAGCGATGGCAAGGTGGGACTGGATTGTCCGCTCCTGTGTAGGTATCTGTCTCCAACAGCAGAAACCCCCACAGGTCGGTGTTTGTTGAAGTTTCTACTCAGCGGCAGCTGAATAAACACTCCTTTCCAATGCTCCAAATGGCCAATGCCCAAACACGTTTCCTCTAAGACTTCAATTCCAATATAAACTGGACAGAATTTTGAGATAGTACAGGATCAAACAAAGATACAGCACAGGAGGAGGCCACTTGGCCCACTGTGCCCATGCTAGCTCTTTGAAAGAATCATAGAATTCCTACAGTGCAGAGGTAGGCCATTCGGCCCCTCGAGCCTGCTCCACCATTCAATAGGATCATGGCTGATCCGACGACATTCCTCACATCCACTTTCCTGCCCTTTCCCCGTAATCCTGGATTCCCTTACTGATCAAAAATCTATCTCTCTATCGTAACTTTGGCAATCTTAGGCCCTGGATGCCCAGCCTGCTGAGGGTGCGTGCTCCTCAGCCTGACCTGCTGGAGTTGATAGGGTCGCAGGCAGAGGGGTTTTGGGGCAGTGGGACACCCCTGGAATGCACTAAAGCATTTATTTATTAGTCACAAGTAGGCTTACATTAACACTGCAATGAAGTTACCGTGAGAATCCCCTAGTCGCCAGTGCCTACTCAGGTGCATTAAGGGACCAATGCACCCAACCGCACATCTGTCAGACTATGGGAGGAAACCGGAGCACCCGGAGGAAACCCACGCAGACACGGGGAGAACGTGCAGACTCCACACAGACAGTGACCCAAGCCGGGAATTGAACCTGGGTCCCTGGCGCTGTGAGGCAGCAGTACTAACTGCCGTGCCACCGTGCCGCCCGTGGGTGCCCCCAGGGTATCTCCTCCTTTTCCCAGGCCCCTCCCTGGCTCCCTGAGAAGGGGCATCTAAAAAGAGGCCGAGGTGTCCCACCCCCTCTCACCTAACCACTACTGAAAGGCCCAGAAATCCAGCAAGAACTGCTGGACCTGGGTCGCCAAGGTTACCGCCACACTGCCCATGATGACTCTGATGAGCTTGCGTGCCAGAGATACCACACTGGACAGACATGGACGGACTTTGTCCCAATCTGCTGATGGCCTCTGACAGCCCTGCCGGACAGTCCCCTGACCGTCCCTGTATCTCCAAAATTCTTCCCAGGGCCGATACCAGAGGCTTGTCGTCAGACCCGGACCCAGCAGGGATCTGGTCTCCAGCAGTCTTCCGAATGTCTTGGCTGCCGCAGCCTCTGCCTGCTATGGGCACATGTCAATGTCAATGTCCACAAAATGAAGGAGATAGTCATCGACTTCCGGAAACGTAAAGGAGAACATGCCCCTGTCTACATCAACGGGGACGAAGTAGAAATGGTCAAACGTTTCAAGGTGTCCAGATCACCAACAACCTGTCCTGGTCCCCCCATGCCGACACTATAGTTAAGAAAGCCCACCAACGCCTCTACTTTCTCAGAAGATTAAGGAAATTTGGCATGTCAGCTACAACTCTCACCAACTTTTACAGATGCGCCATAGAAAGCATTCTTTCTGGTTGTATCACAGCTTGGTCTGGCTCCTGCTCTGCCCAAGACTGCCAGAAACTACAAAGGGTCGTGAACGAAGCCCAGTCCATCACGCAAACCAGCCTCCCGTCCACTGACGCCATCTACACTTCCCACTGCCTTGAAAAAGCAGCCAGCATAATTAAGGACCCCACGCACCCCGGACATTCTCTCTTCCACCTTCTTCCGTCGGGAAAAAGATACAAAAGTCTGAGGTCACGCACCAACCGACTCAAGAACAGCTTCTTCCCTGCTGCTGTCAGACTTTTGAATGGACTTATCTTGCATTAAGTTGATCTTTCTCTACACCCTAGCTATGACTGTAACACTACATTCTGCACTCTCTCCTTTCCTTCTCTATGAACGGTATGCTTTGTCTGTATAGCGCGCGGGAAACAATACTTTTCACTGTATGTTCATACATGTGACAATAATAAATCAAATCAAACTGAGGTGATGAGCAGATTGTGCGTGAGCCTAGTCTAGAACCGGGTCCCGCCAAGGTGCAAGTATCCGCATGGGTGGAGGATGCAGGTATCTGGCGGCTGCTCTGACCCCTCTCGGAGATGGTCTGGGGAATCCACAAGAGGAGATTGGATAGGGACGTTCAAAATGAAGAAGATTAAATGAGGAGAAACCATTTCCACCGATCGGATGGACCAGAGGGTCACAGTTTTAAGATCATCACAAAAACAGGCCCGTGGGATGATGGGTAAACGGGGCTCGATGCAGGTTAGCACACAATAACAAAACAATGAGGTCATCTCACTGAAACAGTCCTCGAGGTTTGATGCGAAGAAAATGTTGCCTGTGGCTGGGGAATCTGGAACACTGGTGCAGAATAAGAGTGTGGAGTTGCCAGCGTTGGATTGGAGTGGGCACAGTAAGAAGTCTCACAACACCAGGGTAAAGTCCAACAGGTTTATTTGGAATCACGAGCTTTGGGAGCGCTGCTCCTTCCTCAGGTGAGTGAATTCCAAGTAAACCTGTTGGACTTTACCCTGGTGTTTTGAGACTTCTTACTGTGCAGAATAAGGGATCTGCTATTTTGGGAGGAGAAATTTCTTCACTCGGAGATTGTGAATCTTTCGAATTCTCTAGCTCAGTGAGTTATGTTGGCTCAAGACTTGAGTATACTCAACACAAACACAAGAAATAGAAGCAGGAGTGGCCACCAGGTCCTCCCAGCCTATCCCACCATTCAATACCATCATGGCTGATCTATGCCGTCCTCAACTCCTTTCCTGTGACATTTCCCCATCGCCCTCTATTCCTCGATCTGTCAGATATTTATCCACCTCCACTTTGAATACTCAAGTCAATAGAATTTGGATATTGGGGAATAATGGATATGGGGTAAGGTGGGATTGGGGTAGATCAGCCGTGATCAGGGCAGCACGTGGCACAGTGGTTAGCACTGCTGCCTCTCAGTGCCAGGGACCTGGGTTCGATTCCCGGCTTGGGTCACTGTCTGTGTGGAGTTTGCACGTTCTCCTCGTGTCTGCGTGGGTTTCCTCCGGGTGCACCGGTTTCCTCCCACAGTCCAAAGATGTGCGGGTTAGGTTGATTGGCCGTGCTAAAATTGCCCCTTAGTGTCCTGGGATGCGTAGATTAGAGGGATTAGCGGGTAAAATATGTAGGGATATGGGGGTAGGGCCTGGGTGGGATTGTGGTCGGTGCAGACTCGATGGGCCGAATGGCCTCTTTCTGTACTGTAGGGTTTCTATGAAGTTTGAAAGTGATATATTCCAATCACAAACAAGAATATTCAGCTTAAACAAAACCCATTACACAGATGTGAGGGGAACAGTGGCTGTGGTTAATTGGGTAAATAGTCTAAAAATTCTGGCAGTAAATCAGGAGTGGGAAACATTTAAATAAACAATTTAAAATGCCCAAAAAAACACATTCCATTGAAAAACAAAAACCCAGCAAGAAGGACTGATCTGTGGCTCACTCAGGAAATTAAGTCTGAGGATTGGGGGTGATTTAGAAACCAGCAAGGTGCCATCAAAATGTTTACGTAAGAGAGTAAATTCGCCAGCAACATAGAAACAGATTGTTAGAGTGTATGAGCTTTTATATATATATAAAAAGGAAGAGAGTAGCTGAAATAACGTTGGTCCCTTAGAAGCAGATAGGAGAAATTATTGTGGGGAATGAGGAAATGGCAGAGACAATATTTTGTGTCAGTCTTCACAACAGAATACACAAGTTCCATATCAGAAATGGATGGTAACCGAGGGGCTAAAGTGAGTGAGGCAATAAGGGCGATTAATGCCAACGGAAATAAATGGGGCGGCACGGTGGCACAGTGGTTAGCGCTGCTGTCTCACAGCGCCAGGGACCCGGGGCGGCACGGTGGCACAGTGGTTAGCGCTGCTGCCTCACAGCGCCAGGGACCCGGGGCGGCACGGTGGCACAGTGGTTAGCGCTGCTGCCTCACAGCGCCAGGGACCCGGGGCGGCACGGTGGCACAGTGGTTAGCACTGCTGTCTCACAGTGCCAGGGACCCGGGGCGGCACGGTGGCACAGTGGTTAGCGCTGCTGCCTCACAGCGCCAGGGACCCGGGTTTAATTCCCAGCTTGGGTCACTGTCTGTGTAGAGTCTGCACATTCTCCCCGTGTCTGTGTGAGATTCCTCCGGGTGCTCCGGCTTCCTCCCACTGTCCAAAGACGTGTCGGTTAGGTGGATTGGCCATACCAAATTCTCCCCCAGTGTACCCGAACAGGTGCCAGAGTGTGGCGACGAGGGGATTTTCACAGTAACTTCATTGCAGTGTTAACGTAAGACTACTTGTGACACTAATAAATAAACTTAAACTGAAGTATTGGAGAAACTGAAGGAACTGAAATCCCCAGGACCTGATGGCCTACACTCCAGGGTTCTAAAAGACAGAGCTGCAGATATAGTGGATGTATTGACTATAATTTTCCAAAATTCCTTAGATTTGGGCAAAGGTCTCACTAGACTGGAAGTTGGCAAATGTTACACCACTTCTCAAGAGAGGAGGGAGAGGAAAAGCAGGGAACTAAAGGTCCATTAGTCTCACATCAGTTGTAGGGAAAATGCTGGTATCTATTATTAAGGAAGTCTCAACAATTCACTTAGGAAGGTCCAATCTGATTAGAACATGTCAGCATGGTTCTACAAACGGGAAATCCTGTTTGACAAATGCATTGACGCATTTTGAGGATGTAACTGGAACAGTAGATAAAGGGATGAGTGGATGAACGAGAGGCAATATCATTAATATCAAGATTCTGGAAGGGGTGTGATTGGGAGGGCACTGAGAGATTGTTTCCACTGGCTGGAGAGTCTGAAAGATGGGGGTGTGGGGGGGGGCACAGTCTCAGGATAAAAGGGGCCGATGGTTTAGGACTGAGAAGAGGAGAAATGTCTTCAAAGGGCTGCGAATCTTTGGAATTCTCTATCCCAGAGCATTGTGGATGCTCCATTGTTGAATATATTTAAGCCAGGAATATATTTAGGCCAGGATAGATGGATATTTTGGTCTCTCAGGGAATTACGATGATTCTGGGGAGTGGGCGGGAAAATGGAGTTGGAGCCTGAGACCAGCCATGATCATGTTTGAATGTGAACAGACTGGATGTGGATGTGGGTGTGGATCCCCCCCCCCCCCCCCCCCCCCCCCGCCCGCCCGCCAAGTCCTGGACTTCCCAGCCAGTGGAATCCCATTGAATGCTGGAGCAGACTCGAAGAGCTGATTCATGCTCCCATTGTGCGTGAGACAGGATCACTTGCAGACAAACACCAAAATTGGCTGTCCCAGAATAACAGGCAAAAACAAGCATCTGACAGCATTTAAAACATGCTGAGATATTGGCTGGAATTTTACCAGCTCACCCGCCACGGGAATCAGAGCAGGAGAGGGGCGGGGCACAGGGAGATCCATTGACCTAGAATCATAGAAACACTACAGGACAGAAAGAGGCCATTAGGCCCATCGAGTCTGTACCGACAACAATCCCATCTAGGCCTTATCCCCGCTACCCCACACATTTACCCCACTAATCCCTCCAACTTACATATAGAACAAAGAACAATACAGCACAGGAACAGGCCCTTCGGCCCTCCAAGCCTGTGCCGCTCATGTGCCCAACTAGACCATTCGTTTGTATCCCTCTATTCCCAGTCTGGTCATGTGGCTATCTAGATAAGTCTTAAACGATCCCAGCGTGTCCGCCTCAATCACCTTGCTTGGCAGTGCATTCCAGGCCCCCACCACCCTCTGTGTAAAATACATCCCCCTGACATCTGTGTTGAACCTTGCCCCCCTCACCTTGAACCCGTGACCCCTTGTGTTCGTCACCTCCAACCTGGGAAAAAGCTTCCCACTGTTCACTCTATCTATGATGTGGAGATGCCGGCGTTGGACTGGGGTAAGCACAGTAAAAAGTCTCACAACACCAGGTTAAAGTCCAACAGGTTTATTTGGTAGCAAATACCATAAGCTTTCGGAGCACAGCTCCTTTGTCAGATGGAGTGGATATCTGACGAAGGAGCTGTGCTCCGAAAGCTTATGGTATTTGCTACCAAATAAACCTGTTGGACTTTAACCTGGTGTTGTGAGACTTCTTACTGCACTCTATCTATGTCCTTCATAATTTTATACACCTCTATTAGGTCGCCCCTCATCCTCCGTCTTTCCAGGAGAACAACCCCAGTTTACCCAATCTCTCCTCATAGCTAAGACCCTCCATACCAGGCAACATCCTGGTAAACCTTCTCTGCACTCTCTCCAAAGCCTCCACGTCCTTCTGGTAGTGTGGCAACCAGAACTGGACGCAGTATTCCAAATGTGGCCTAACCAACGTTCTGTACAGCTGCAACATCATATGCCAACTTTTATATTCTATGCCCCGTCCAATAAAGACAAGCATGCCATATGCCTTCTTCACCACTCTCTCCACCTGTGCTGCCACCTTTAAGGATCTGTGGACTTGTACACCCAGGTCCCTCTGTGTGTCTATACTCCTGATGGTTCTGCCATTTATTGTATAGCTCCCCCTTACATTAGATCTACCGAAATGCATCACTTCACATTTATCTGGATTAAATTCCATCTGCCATTTCTCCGCCCAATGTTCCAGCCTATCTATATCCTGCTGTATTCTCTGACAATGTTCATTACTATCCGCAACTCCAGCAATCTTTGTGTCGTCCGCAAACTTACTGATCACACCAGCTACATCTTCCTCCAAATCATTTATATATATTACAAACAGCAGAGGTTCCAGTACAGAGCCCTGCGGAACACCACTAGTCACAGACCTCCAACCGGAAAAAGACCCCTCCACTGTTACCCTCTGTCTTCTATGGCTAAGCCAGTTCTCCACCCATCTAGCTAGCTCACCTTTTATCCCGCGAGATTTAACCTTTTGCACCAGCCTGCCATGAGGGACCTTGTCAAACGCTTTACTAAAATCCATATAGATGACAACCACGGCCCTTCCCTCGTCAATCGTTTTTGTCACCTCCTCAAAAAACTCAACCAAATTTGTGAGGCATGACCTTCCTCGTACAAAACCATGCTGTCTATCGCTAATGAGATTATCCCAGGACACTAAGGGGCAATTTAGCATGGCCAATCCATCCAACCCGCACACCTTTGGACTGTGGGAGGAAACCCACGCAGACACGGGGAGAACGTGCAAACTCCACACGGACAGTGACCCAAGCCGGGAATTGAACCCAGGTCCTTGGAGCTGTGAAGCAGCAGTGCTAACCCACTGTGCCACCGTGGTGCCGCCCAGGCAGAAGTTTACTGTTTTGGGATGAGCGAGGCCTCCCGATGAGTGGTTACTTGTTCTTTTCAAAGTGCAGTAACTCAACTCTCCAACAGAGGGAGGCAATGTGCAATAAATCACAGCAGTGAAATGGGCCCCCTAGTGGTGTTTACAGAGACGGCAAATACTCTCCGATAATACCGACAGTGTCTTGTTCAATTCTTTAATACGATGGGGAACATTTGGATTTCCCAACGTCAGCTCAGACTCAAATCCCTTTCCCCTGCCCCCCTTCCCACATTCATTCAATGAAGGGTCAGTATTTGTTGCCCATCCCTAGTTGCCCTCGGACTGAGTGTCTCACTCGGGCATTTCAGAGGACAGATAAGAGCCAACCACATTGCTGTGGCTCTGGAGTCACATGTAGGCCAGACCGGGTAAGGACGGCAGATTTCATTCCCTAAAGGGCATTGGTGAACCAGATGGGTTTTTCCGACAATCAGTTCGATGATCAATATTACAAATTTATTTAAATATGGAATTTAAATTCTCGAGCCGTAGGATCTGAGCTCTCGTCCAGATAGTTCAACGCTCTGACTTCTAATCCAATAACAAAACCATTGATGTGGGTGGTAGTGAGGGGGGTGAGGGGGAGGGTGTGATAGTTCAGGCGGCGAGACAGCGAGTGTAGGGTTCCGAATAACACCAATAATGCGGTTTGATTCCCGTCCAGCCAAGGTAAACCTGGCAATCACCTCCTGTCCTTCCCAGAGACAATGACAAACCACCGGCGACAAAACAATCACTACCACCTAAAAAATCATCAATTCTGTCACACACTTCCAGAAATTTGAGATCTAATCACATACACATTTCACAAAGAATATTCTGATTGTTTACCTCCGGCCTGCCTCCTGTGATGAGTAAATTCCCGTTCTGCTGTCCCTGTTGTTAACTCTCACTCATTCACACTCTGTCCCTGTTGTTAACTCTCACTCATTCACACTCTGTCCCTGTTGTTAACTCTCACTCATTCACACTCTGACCC
Organism: Mustelus asterias; assembly: GCF_964213995.1. Lineage (NCBI taxonomy): Eukaryota > Metazoa > Chordata > Chondrichthyes > Carcharhiniformes > Triakidae > Mustelus > Mustelus asterias. Next base: position 3,973,555 of record NC_135807.1, read on the forward strand.
TGTTAACTCACTCATTCACACTCTGTCCCTGTTAACTCACTCATTCACACTCTGTCCCTGTTAACTCACACTCGTTCACACTCTGACCCTGTTAACTCACACTCATTCACACTCTGATTCTGTTAACTCTCACTCATTCACACTCTGTCCCTGTTGTTAACTCTCACTCATTCACACTCTGACCCTGTTAACTCACACTCGTTCACACTCTGACCCTGTTAACTCACACTCATTCACACTCTGACCCTGTTAACTCACACTCGTTCACACTCTGACCCTGTTAACTCACACTCATTCACACTCTGATTCTGTTAACTCTCACTCGTTCACACTCTGACCCTGTTAACTCTCACTCATTCACACTCTGACCCTGTTAACTCACACTCATTCACACTCTGACCCTGTTAACTCACTCATTCACACTCTGACCCTGTTAACTCACTCATTCACACTCTGTCCCTGTTAACTCTCACTCATTCACACTCTGTCCCTGTTAACTCACACTCATTCACACTCTGTCCCTGTTAACTCTCACTCATTCACACTCTGACCCTGTTAACTCTCACTCATTCACACTCTGACCCTGTTAACTCACTCATTCACACTCTGACCCTGTTAACTCTCACTCATTCACACTCTGACTCTGTTAACTCTCACTCATTCACACTCTGACTCTGTTAACTCTCACTCATTCACACTCTGACCCTGTTAACTCTCACTCATTCACACTCTGACCCTGTTAACTCTCACTCATTCACACTCTGTCCCTGTTGTTAACTCTCACTCATTCACACTCTGATTCTGTTAACTCTCACTCATTCACACTCTGTCCCTGTTGTTAACTCTCACTCATTCACACTCTGTCCCTGTTGTTAACTCTCACTCATTCACACTCTGACCCTGTTAACTCTCACTCATTCACACTCTGTCCCTGTTAACTCACTCATTCACACTCTGTCCCTGTTAACTCACTCATTCACACTCTGTCCCTGTTGTTAACTCTCACTCATTCACACTCTGACCCTGTTAACTCTCACTCATTCACACTCTGTCCCTGTTAACTCACTCATTCACACTCTGTCCCTGTTAACTCACTCATTCACACTCTGTCCCTGTTGTTAACTCTCACTCATTCACACTCTGTCCCTGTTAACTCACTCATTCACACTCTGTCCCTGTTAACTCTCACTCATTCACACTCTGTCCCTGTTAACTCACTCATTCACACTCTGTCCCTGTTGTTAACTCTCACTCATTCACACTCTGACCCTGTTAACTCTCACTCATTCACACTCTGACCCTGTTAACTCTCACTCATTCACACTCTGACCCTGTTAACTCTCACTCATTCACACTCTGTCCCTGTTGTTAACTCTCACTCATTCACACTCTGACCCTGTTACCTCTCACTCATTCACACTCTGACCCTGTTAACTCACACTCATTCACACTCTGACCCTGTTAACTCTCACTCATTCACACTCTGACCCTGTTAACTCACTCATTCACACTCTGACCCTGTTAACTCACACTCATTCACACTCTGTCCCTGTTAACTCTCACTCATTCACACTCTGACCCTGTTAACTCTCACTCATTCACACTCTGTCCCTGTTGTTAACTCTCACTCATTCACACTCTGACCCTGTTAACTCTCACTCATTCACACTCTGTCCCTGTTAACTCTCACTCATTCACACTCTGTCCCTGTTGTTAACTCTCACTCATTCACACTCTGACCCTGTTAACTCTCACTCATTCACACTCTGACCCTGTTAACTCTCACTCATTCACACTCTGACCCTGTTAACTCTCACTCATTCACACTCTGTCCCTGTTGTTAACTCTCACTCATTCACACTCTGACCCTGTTACCTCTCACTCATTCACACTCTGACCCTGTTAACTCACACTCATTCACACTCTGACCCTGTTAACTCTCACTCATTCACACTCTGACCCTGTTAACTCACTCATTCACACTCTGACCCTGTTAACTCACACTCATTCACACTCTGTCCCTGTTAACTCTCACTCATTCACACTCTGACCCTGTTAACTCTCACTCATTCACACTCTGTCCCTGTTGTTAACTCTCACTCATTCACACTCTGACCCTGTTAACTCTCACTCATTCACACTCTGTCCCTGTTAACTCTCACTCATTCACATTCTGTCCCTGTTAACTCTCACTCATTCACACTCTGTCCCTGTTAACTCTCACTCATTCACACTCTGTCCCTGTTAACTCTCACTCATTCACACTCTGTCCCTGTTGTTAACTCTCACTCATTCACACTCTGACCCTGTTAACTCTCACTCATTCACACTCTGACCCTGTTAACTCTCACTCATTCACACTCTGACCCTGTTAACTCACACTCATTCACACTCTGACCCTGTTGTTAACTCTCACTCATTCACACTCTGACCCTGTTAACTCTCACTCATTCACACTCTGACCCTGTTAACTCTCACTCATTCACACTCTGTCCCTGTTAACTCTCACTCATTCACACTCTGTCCCTGTTAACTCACTCATTCACACTCTGACCCTGTTGTTAACTCTCACTCATTCACACTCTGACCCTGTTAACTCTCACTCATTCACACTCTGACCCTGTTAACTCACTCATTCACACTCTGACCCTGTTGTTAACTCTCACTCATTCACACTCTGACCCTGTTAACTCACACTCATTCACACTCTGACCCTGTTAACTCACTCATTCACACTCTGACCCTGTTGTTAACTCTCACTCATTCACACTCTGACCCTGTTAACTCACACTCATTCACACTCTGACCCTGTTGTTAACTCTCACTCATTCACACTCTGACCCTGTTAACTCTCACTCATTCACACTCTGACCCTGTTAACTCTCACTCATTCACACTCTGACCCTGTTAACTCACTCATTCACACTCTGACCCTGTTAACTCACTCATTCACACTCTGACCCTGTTAACTCTCACTCATTCACACTCTGACCCTGTTAACTCACTCATTCACACTCTGACCCTGTTAACTCTCACTCATTCACACTCTGACCCTGTTAACTCTCACTCATTCACACTCTGACCCTGTTGTTAACTCTCACTCATTCACACTCTGACCCTGTTAACTCACTCATTCACACTCTGACCCTGTTAACTCTCACTCATTCACACTCTGACCCTGTTGTTAACTCTCACTCATTCACACTCTGACCCTGTTAACTCTCACTCATTCACACTCTGACCCTGTTAACTCACTCATTCACACTCTGACCCTGTTAACTCACACTCATTCACACTCTGTCCCTGTTGTTAACTCTCACTCATTCACACTCTGACCCTGTTGTTAACTCTCACTCATTCACACTCTGACCCTGTTGTTAACTCTCACTCATTCACACTCTGTCCCTGTTAACTCACTCATTCACACTCTGACCCTGTTGTTAACTCTCACTCATTCACACTCTGACCCTGTTAACTCTCACTCATTCACACTCTGTCCCTGTTAACTCTCACTCATTCACACTCTGTCCCTGTTAACTCACTCATTCACACTCTGACCCTGTTGTTAACTCACACTCATTCACACTCTGACCCTGTTAACTCTCACTCATTCACACTCTGACCCTGTTGTTAACTCTCACTCATTCACACTCTGACCCTGTTAACTCTCACTCATTCACACTCTGACCCTGTTAACTCACTCATTCACACTCTGACCCTGTTGTTAACTCTCACTCATTCACACTCTGACCCTGTTAACTCTCACTCATTCACACTCTGACCCTGTTAACTCTCACTCATTCACACTCTGACCCTGTTAACTCTCACTCATTCACACTCTGACCCTGTTGTTAACTCTCACTCATTCACACTCTGACCCTGTTAACTCTCACTCATTCACACTCTGACCCTGTTAACTCTCACTCATTCACACTCTGACCCTGTTAACTCACTCATTCACACTTTGTCCCTGTTGTTAACTCTCACTCATTCACACTCTGACCCTGTTAACTCACTCATTCACACTCTGTCCCTGTTAACTCTCACTCATTCACACTCTGTCCCTGTTAACTCACTCATTCACACTCTGACCCTGTTAACTCTCACTCATTCACACTCTGTCCCTGTTAACTCTCACTCATTCACACTCTGTCCCTGTTAACTCACTCATTCACACTCTGACCCTGTTAACTCACTCATTCACACTCTGACCCTGTTGTTAACTCTCACTCATTCACACTCTGACCCTGTTAACTCTCACTCATTCACACTCTGTCCCTGTTGTTAACTCTCACTCATTCACACTCTGACCCTGTTGTTAACTCTCACTCATTCACACTCTGTCCCTGTTAACTCACTCATTCACACTCTGACCCTGTTGTTAACTCTCACTCATTCACACTCTGTCCCTGTTAACTCACTCATTCACACTCTGTCCCTGTTAACTCACTCATTCACACTCTGACCCTGTTAACTCTCACTCATTCACACTCTGACCCTGTTAACTCTCACTCATTCACACTCTGACCCTGTTAACTCTCACTCATTCACACTCTGACCCTGTTAACTCTCACTCATTCACACTCTGACCCTGTTAACTCTCACTCATTCACACTCTGACCCTGTTAACTCTCACTCATTCACACTCTGTCCCTGTTAACTCACTCATTCACACTCTGACCCTGTTGTTAACTCTCACTCATTCACACTCTGACCCTGTTAACTCTCACTCATTCACACTCTGTCCCTGTTAACTCACTCATTCACACTCTGACCCTGTTGTTAACTCTCACTCATTCACACTCTGACCCTGTTAACTCTCACTCATTCACACTCTGACCCTGTTAACTCTCACTCATTCACACTCTGTCCCTGTTAACTCACTCATTCACACTCTGACCCTGTTGTTAACTCTCACTCATTCACACTCTGACCCTGTTAACTCTCACTCATTCACACTCTGACCCTGTTGTTAACTCTCACTCATTCACACTCTGTCCCTGTTGTTAACTCTCACTCATTCACACTCTGTCCCTGTTAACTCTCACTCATTCACACTCTGACCCTGTTGTTAACTCTCACTCATTCACACTCTGTCCCTGTTGTTAACTCACACTCATTCACACTCTGTCCCTGTTAACTCTCACTCATTCACACTCTGACCCTGTTGTTAACTCTCACTCATTCACACTCTGTCCCTGTTGTTAACTCTCACTCATTCACACTCTGACCCTGTTAACTCTCACTCATTCACACTCTGTCCCTGTTAACTCACACTCATTCACACTCTGACCCTGTTGTTAACTCTCACTCATTCACACTCTGTCCCTGTTAACTCTCACTCATTCACACTCTGACCCTGTTAACTCACACTCATTCACACTCTGTCCCTGTTGTTAACTCTCACTCATTCACACTCTGACCCTGTTGTTAACTCTCACTCATTCACACTCTGTCCCTGTTAACTCACTCATTCACACTCTGTCCCTGTTAACACACACTCATTCACACTCTGACCCTGTTAACTCTCACTCATTCACACTCTGTCCCTGTTAACTCTCACTCATTCACACTCTGTCCCTGTTGTTAACTCACACTCATTCACACTCTGACCCTGTTAACTCTCACTCATTCACACTCTGACCCTGTTAACTCTCACTCATTCACACTCTGTCCCTGTTAACTCTCACTCATTCACACTCTGTCCCTGTTAACTCTCACTCATTCACACTCTGACCCTGTTAACTCACACTCATTCACACTCTGACCCTGTTAACTCACACTCATTCACACTCTGTCCCTGTTAACTCTCACTCATTCACACTCTGACCCTGTTAACTCTCACTCATTCACACTCTGTCCCTGTTAACTCACACTCATTCACACTCTGACCCTGTTAACTCTCACTCATTCACACTCTGACCCTGATAACTCTCACTCATTCACACTCTGACTCTGTTAACTCTCACTCATTCACACTCTGACCCTGTTAACTCTCACTCATTCACACTCTGTCCCTGTTAACTCTCACTCATTCACACTCTGACCCTGTTAACTCACACTCATTCACACTCTGTCCCTGTTAACTCTCACTCATTCACACTCTGACCCTGTTAACTCACACTCATTCACACTCTGTCCCTGTTAACTCTCACTCATTCACACTCTGACCCTGTTAACTCACACTCATTCACACTCTGTCCCTGTTAACTCTCACTCATTCACACTCTGACCCTGTTAACTCACACTCATTCACACTCTGACCCTGTTGTTAACTCTCACTCATTCACACTCTGACCCTGTTAACTCACACTCATTCACACTCTGACCCTGTTAACTCTCACTCATTCACACTCTGACCCTGTTAACTCTCACTCATTCACACTCTGACTCTGTTGTTAACTCTCACTCATTCACACTCTGTCCCTGTTAACTCTCACTCATTCACACTCTGATTCTGTTAACTCTCACTCATTCACACTCTGTCCCTGTTAACTCTCACTCATTCACACTCTGATTCTGTTAACTCTCACTCATTCACACTCTGACTCTGTTGTTAACTCTCACTCATTCACACTCTGTCCCTGTTAACTCTCACTCATTCACACTCTGTCCCTGTTAACTCTCACTCATTCACACTCTGATTCTGTTAACTCTCACTCATTCACACTCTGACTCTGTTGTTAACTCTCACTCATTCACACTCTGTCCCTGTTAACTCTCACTCATTCACACTCTGACCCTGTTAACTCTCACTCATTCACACTCTGACCCTGTTAACTCTCACTCATTCACACTCTGTCCCTGTTAACTCTCACTCATTCACACTCTGTCCCTGTTAACTCTCACTCATTCACACTCTGTCCCTGTTAACTCACACTCATTCACACTCTGACCCTGTTAACTCTCACTCATTCACACTCTGTCCCTGTTAACTCTCACTCATTCACACTCTGACCCTGTTAACTCTCACTCATTCACACTCTGACCCTGTTAACTCACACTCATTCACACTCTGTCCCTGTTAACTCTCACTCATTCACACTCTGACCCTGTTAACTCACACTCATTCACACTCTGTCCCTGTTAACTCTCACTCATTCACACTCTGACCCTGTTAACTCACACTCATTCACACTCTGTCCCTGTTAACTCTCACTCATTCACACTCTGACCCTGTTAACTCACACTCATTCACACTCTGACCCTGTTAACTCACACTCATTCACACTCTGTCCCTGTTAACTCTCACTCATTCACACTCTGACCCTGTTACCTCTCACTCATTCACACTCTGTCCCTGTTAACTCACACTCATTCACACTCTGACCCTGTTAACTCTCACTCATTCACACTCTGACCCTGTTAACTCACACTCATTCACACTCTGTCCCTGTTAACTCTCACTCATTCACACTCTGACCCTGTTAACTCTCACTCATTCACACTCTGTCCCTGTTAACTCACACTCATTCACACTCTGTCCCTGTTAACTCACGCTCATTCACACTCTGACCCTGTTAACTCACGCTCATTCACACTCTGTCCCTGTTAACTCTCACTCATTCACACTCTGACCCTGTTAACTCACACTCATTCACACTCTGTCCCTGTTAACTCTCACTCATTCACACTCTGACCCTGTTAACTCACACTCATTCACACTCTGTCCCTGTTAACTCTCACTCATTCACACTCTGACCCTGTTAACTCACACTCATCACACTCTGACCCTGTTGTTAACTCTCACTCATTCACACTCTGACTCTGTCCGTTAACTCTCACTCATTCACACTCTGACCCTGTTAACTCTCACTCATTCACACTCTGACTCTGTTGTTAACTCTCACTCATTCACACTCTGTCCCTGTTAACTCTCACTCATTCACACTCTGATTCTGTTAACTCTCACTCATTCACACTCTGACTCTGTTAACTCTCACTCATTCACACTCTGTCCCTGTTAACTCACACTCATTCACACTCTGTCCCTGTTAACTCTCACTCATTCACACTCTGTCCCTGTTGTTAACTCTCACTCATTCACACTCTGACCCTGTTAACTCTCACTCATTCACACTCTGTCCCTGTTAACTCACACTCATTCACACTCTGTCCCTGTTAACTCTCACTCATTCACACTCTGACCCTGTTAACTCACTCATTCACACTCTGACCCTGTTAACTCTCACTCATTCACACTCTGTCCCTGTTGTTAACTCTCACTCATTCACACTCTGACTCTGTTAACTCTCACTCATTCACACTCTGTCCCTGTTGTTAACTCTCACTCATTCACACTCTGACCCTGTTAACTCACTCATTCACACTCTGTCCCTGTTAACTCACTCATTCACACTCTGTCCCTGTTAACTCTCACTCATTCACACTCTGACCCTGTTGTTAACTCTCACTCATTCACACTCTGTCCCTGTTGTTAACTCTCACTCATTCACACTCTGACTCTGTTGTTAACTCTCACTCATTCACACTCTGACCCTGTTAACTCTCACTCATTCACACTCTGTCCCTGTTAACTCTCACTCATTCACACTCTGTCCCTGTTAACTCTCACTCATTCACACTCTGTCCCTGTTAACTCACACTCATTCACACTCTGACCCTGTTGTTAACTCTCACTCATTCACACTCTGTCCCTGTTGTTAACTCTCACTCATTCACACTCTGTCCCTGTTAACTCTCACTCATTCACACTCTGTCCCTGTTGTTAACTCACTCATTCACACTCTGACCCTGTTAACTCTCACTCATTCACACTCTGACCCTGTTAACTCTCACTCATTCACACTCTGTCCCTGTTGTTAACTCTCACTCATTCACACTCTGACCCTGTTAACTCACTCATTCACACTCTGTCCCTGTTGTTAACTCTCACTCATTCACACTCTGTCCCTGTTAACTCTCACTCATTCACACTCTGTCCCTGTTAACTCACACTCATTCACACTCTGTCCCTGTTAACTCTCACTCATTCACACTCTGACCCTGTTAACTCTCACTCATTCACACTCTGACCCTGTTAACTCTCACTCATTCACACTCTGTCCCTGTTAACTCTCACTCATTCACACTCTGTCCCTGTTAACTCACACTCATTCACACTCTGTCCCTGTTAACTCTCACTCATTCACACTCTGACCCTGTTAACTCTCACTCATTCACACTCTGACCCTGTTAACTCTCACTCATTCACACTCTGACCCTGTTAACTCTCACTCATTCACACTCTGACTCTGTTAACTCACTCATTCACACTCTGTCCCTGTTAACTCACTCATTCACACACTGACCCTGTTAACTCACTCATTCACACTCTGACCCTGTTAACTCTCACTCATTCACACTCTGTCCCTGTTAACTCACTCATTCACACTCTGTCCCTGTTGTTAACTCTCACTCATTCACACTCTGACTCTGTTAACTCTCACTCATTCACACTCTGACCCTGTTAACTCTCACTCATTCACACTCTGACCCTGTTAACTCTCACTCATTCACACTCTGACTCTGTTAACTCACTCATTCACACTCTGTCCCTGTTAACTCACTCATTCACACTCTGACCCTGTTAACTCTCACTCATTCACACTCTGTCCCTGTTAACTCACTCATTCACACTCTGACCCTGTTAACTCTCACTCATTCACACTCTGACCCTGTTAACTCACTCATTCACACTCTGACCCTGTTAACTCTCACTCATTCACACTCTGACCCTGTTAACTCACACTCATTCACACTCTGACTCTGTTAACTCTCACTCATTCACACTCTGACTCTGTTAACTCTCACTCATTCACACTCTGACCCTGTTAACTCTCACTCATTCACACTCTGTCCCTGTTAACTCTCACTCATTCACACTCTGACCCTGTTAACTCTCACTCATTCACACTCTGTCCCTGTTAACTCTCACTCATTCACACTCTGTCCCTGTTAACTCTCACTCATTCACACTCTGACCCTGTTAACTCTCACTCATTCACACTCTGTCCCTGTTGTTAACTCTCACTCATTCACATTCTGACTCTGTTAACTCACTCATTCACACTCTGACCCTGTTAACTCACTCATTCACACTCTGTCCCTGTTAACTCTCACTCATTCACACTCTGACCCTGTTGTTAACTCTCACTCATTCACACTCTGACTCTGTTAACTCACTCATTCACACTCTGACCCTGTTAACTCACTCATTCACACTCTGACCCTGTTAACTCTCACTCATTCACACTCTGTCCCTGTTAACTCACTCATTCACACACTGACCCTGTTAACTCTCACTCATTCACACTCTGTCCCTGTTAACTCACTCATTCACACTCTGTCCCTGTTAACTCTCACTCATTCACACTCTGTCCCTGTTAACTCACTCATTCACACTCTGACCCTGTTAACTCACTCATTCACACTCTGACCCTGTTAACTCTCACTCATTCACACTCTGTCCCTGTTAACTCTCACTCATTCACACTCTGTCCCTGTTAACTCACTCATTCACACTCTGTCCCTGTTAACTCTCACTCATTCACACTCTGACCCTGTTGTTAACTCTCACTCATTCACACTCTGACCCTGTTAACTCACACTCATTCACACTCTGACTCTGTTGTTAACTCTCACTCATTCACACTCTGACCCTGTTAACTCTCACTCATTCACACTCTGACTCTGTTGTTAACTCTCACTCATTCACACTCTGTCCCTGTTAACTCTCACTCATTCACACTCTGTCCCTGTTAACTCACACTCATTCACACTCTGACCCTGTTGTTAACTCTCACTCATTCACACTCTGTCCCTGTTGTTAACTCTCACTCATTCACACACTGACCCTGTTAACCCTCACTCATTCACACTCTGACCCTGTTAACTCTCACTCATTCACACTCTGTCCCTGTTGTTAACTCTCACTCATTCACACTCTGTCCCTGTTAACTCTCACTCATTCACACTCTGTCCCTGTTAACTCTCACTCATTCACACTCTGTCCCTGTTAACTCACACTCATTCACACTCTGACCCTGTTGTTAACTCTCACTCATTCACACTCTGTCCCTGTTAACTCACACTCATTCACACTCTGACCCTGTTGTTAACTCACACTCATTCACACTCTGTCCCTGTTAACTCTCACTCATTCACACTCTGTCCCTGTTAACTCTCACTCATTCACACTCTGTCCCTGTTAACTCACACTCATTCACACTCTGACCCTGTTGTTAACTCTCACTCATTCACACTCTGACCCTGTTAACCCTCACTCATTCACACTCTGACCCTGTTAACTCTCACTCATTCACACTCTGTCCCTGTTAACTCTCACTCATTCACACTCTGTCCCTGTTGTTAACTCTCACTCATTCACACTCTGACCCTGTTAACCCTCACTCATTCACACTCTGTCCCTGTTAACTCTCACTCATTCACACTCTGTCCCTGTTAACTCTCACTCATTCACACTCTGACCCTGTTAACTCTCACTCATTCACACACTGACCCTGTTAACTCTCACTCATTCACACTCTGTCCCTGTTGTTAACTCTCACTCATTCACACTCTGACCCTGTTAACCCTCACTCATTCACACTCTGTCCCTGTTAACTCTCACTCATTCACACTCTGTCCCTGTTAACTCTCACTCATTCACACACTGACCCTGTTAACTCTCACTCATTCACACTCTGTCCCTGTTGTTAACTCACACTCATTCACACTCTGTCCCTGTTAACTCTCACTCATTCACACTCTGTCCCTGTTAACTCTCACTCATTCACACTCTGTCCCTGTTAACTCACACTCATTCACACTCTGACCCTGTTGTTAACTCTCACTCATTCACACACTGACCCTGTTAACTCTCACTCATTCACACTCTGTCCCTGTTGTTAACTCACACTCATTCACACTCTGTCCCTGTTAACTCTCACTCATTCACACTCTGTCCCTGTTAACTCTCACTCATTCACACTCTGTCCCTGTTAACTCACACTCATTCACACTCTGACCCTGTTGTTAACTCTCACTCATTCACACTCTGTCCCTGTTAACTCTCACTCATTCACACTCTGTCCCTGTTGTTAACTCTCACTCATTCACACTCTGACCCTGTTAACTCTCACTCATTCACACTCTGACCCTGTTAACTCTCACTCATTCACACTCTGTCCCTGTTAACTCTCACTCATTCACACACTGACCCTGTTAACTCTCACTCATTCACACTCTGTCCCTGTTAACTCTCACTCATTCACACTCTGTCCCTGTTGTTAACTCACACTCATTCACACTCTGACCCTGTTGTTAACTCTCACTCATTCACACTCTGACCCTGTTAACTCTCACTCATTCACACACTGACCCTGTTAACTCTCACTCATTCACACTCTGTCCCTGTTAACTCTCACTCATTCACACTCTGTCCCTGTTAACTCACACTCATTCACACTCTGACCCTGTTAACTCTCACTCATTCACACTCTGTCCCTGTTAACTCACACTCATTCACACTCTGACCCTGTTAACTCTCACTCATTCACACTCTGTCCCTGTTGTTAACTCTCACTCATTCACACTCTGACCCTGTTAACTCTCACTCATTCACACTCTGACCCTGTTAACTCTCACTCATTCACACTCTGACCCTGTTAACTCTCACTCATTCACACTCTGTCCCTGTTAACTCACTCATTCACACTCTGACCCTGTTAACTCTCACTCATTCACACACTGACCCTGTTAACTCACACTCATTCACACTCTGTCCCTGTTAACTCTCACTCATTCACACTCTGACCCTGTTAACTCTCACTCATTCACACTCTGACCCTGTTAACTCTCACTCATTCACACTCTGTCCCTGTTGTTAACTCTCACTCATTCACACTCTGACCCTGTTAACTCACACTCATTCACACTCTGTCCCTGTTAACTCTCACTCATTCACACTCTGACCCTGTTAACTCTCACTCATTCACACTCTGTCCCTGTTAACTCTCACTCATTCACACACTGACCCTGTTAACTCTCACTCATTCACACTCTGTCCCTGTTGTTAACTCACACTCATTCACACTCTGACCCTGTTGTTAACTCTCACTCATTCACACTCTGACCCTGTTAACTCTCACTCATTCACACACTGACCCTGTTAACTCTCACTCATTCACACTCTGTCCCTGTTGTTAACTCACACTCATTCACACTCTGACCCTGTTGTTAACTCTCACTCATTCACACTCTGACCCTGTTAACTCTCACTCATTCACACTCTGACCCTGTTAACTCACACTCATTCACACTCTGTCCCTGTTAACTCTCACTCATTCACACTCTGACCCTGTTAACTCTCACTCATTCACACTCTGTCCCTGTTAACTCTCACTCATTCACACTCTGTCCCTGTTGTTAACTCACACTCATTCACACTCTGACCCTGTTGTTAACTCTCACTCATTCACACTCTGACCCTGTTAACTCTCACTCATTCACACTCTGACCCTGTTAACTCACACTCATTCACACTCTGTCCCTGTTAACTCTCACTCATTCACACTCTGACCCTGTTAACTCTCACTCATTCACACTCTGTCCCTGTTAACTCACTCATTCACACTCTGACCCTGTTAACTCTCACTCATTCACACTCTGTCCCTGTTAACTCACACTCATTCACACTCTGACCCTGTTAACTCTCACTCATTCACACTCTGACCCTGTTAACTCTCACTCATTCACACTCTGACCCTGTTAACTCTCACTCATTCACACTCTGTCCCTGTTGTTAACTCTCACTCATTCACACTCTGACCCTGTTAACTCACACTCATTCACACTCTGTCCCTGTTAACTCTCACTCATTCACACTCTGACCCTGTTAACTCTCACTCATTCACACTCTGTCCCTGTTAACTCTCACTCATTCACACTCTGTCCCTGTTAACTCTCACTCATTCACACTCTGTCCCTGTTAACTCACACTCATTCACACTCTGACCCTGTTGTTAACTCTCACTCATTCACACTCTGTCCCTGTTAACTCTCACTCATTCACACTCTGTCCCTGTTAACTCTCACTCATTCACACACTGACCCTGTTAACTCTCACTCATTCACACTCTGTCCCTGTTGTTAACTCACACTCATTCACACTCTGTCCCTGTTAACTCTCACTCATTCACACTCTGTCCCTGTTGTTAACTCACACTCATTCACACTCTGTCCCTGTTAACTCTCACTCATTCACACTCTGACCCTGTTGTTAACTCTCACTCATTCACACTCTGTCCCTGTTAACTCTCACTCATTCACACACTGACCCTGTTAACTCACTCATTCACACTCTGTCCCTGTTAACTCTCACTCATTCACACTCTGACCCTGTTAACTCTCACTCATTCACACTCTGTCCCTGTTAACTCACTCATTCACACTCTGTCCCTGTTAACTCTCACTCATTCACACTCTGTCCCTGTTAACTCTCACTCATTCACACACTGACCCTGTTAACTCACTCATTCACACTCTGTCCCTGTTAACTCTCACTCATTCACACTCTGACCCTGTTAACTCACACTCATTCACACTCTGTCCCTGTTAACTCTCACTCATTCACACTCTGTCCCTGTTGTTAACTCACACTCATTCACACTCTGACCCTGTTGTTAACTCTCACTCATTCACACTCTGACCCTGTTGTTAACTCTCACTCATTCACACTCTGACCCTGTTAACTCTCACTCATTCACACTCTGACCCTGTTAACTCTCACTCATTCACACTCTGACCCTGTTAACTCTCACTCATTCACACTCTGTCCCTGTTAACTCTCACTCATTCACACTCTGTCCCTGTTAACTCTCACTCATTCACACTCTGTCCCTGTTAACTCACACTCATTCACACTCTGACCCTGTTGTTAACTCTCACTCATTCACACTCTGTCCCTGTTGTTAACTCTCACTCATTCACACTCTGTCCCTGTTGTTAACTCTCACTCATTCACACTCTGTCCCTGTTGTTAACTCTCACTCATTCACACACTGTCCCTGTTAACTCTCACTCATTCACACTCTGTCCCTGTTAACTCTCACTCATTCACACTCTGTCCCTGTTAACTCACACGCATTCACACTCTGTCCCTGTTAACTCTCACTCATTCACACTCTGTCCCTGTTAACTCACACTCATTCACACTCTGTCCCTGTTAACTCACACTCATTCACACTCTGACCCTGTTAACTCACTCATTCACACTCTGTCCCTGTTGTTAACTCTCACTCATTCACACTCTGTCCCTGTTAACTCTCACTCATTCACACTCTGTCCCTGTTAACTCTCACTCATTCACACTCTGACCCTGTTGTTAACTCTCACTCATTCACACTCTGACCCTGTTAACTCTCACTCATTCACACTCTGTCCCTGTTAACTCTCACTCATTCACACTCTGTCCCTGTTAACTCTCACTCATTCACACTCTGACCCTGTTGTTAACTCTCACTCATTCACACTCTGACCCTGTTAACTCACACTCATTCACACTCTGTCCCTGTTAACTCTCACTCATTCACACTCTGACCCTGTTAACTCTCACTCATTCACACTCTGACCCTGTTAACTCTCACTCATTCACACTCTGACCCTGTTAACTCTCACTCATTCACACTCTGTCCCTGTTAACTCTCACTCATTCACACTCTGTCTGTTAACTCACACTCATTCACACTCTGACCCTGTTAACTCTCACTCATTCACACTCTGACCCTGTTAACTCTCACTCATTCACACTCTGACCCTGTTAACTCACTCATTCACACTCTGACTCTGTTGTTAACTCTCACTCATTCACACTCTGACCCTGTTGTTAACTCTCACTCATTCACACTCTGTCCCTGTTAACTCACTCATTCACACTCTGACCCTGTTAACTCTCACTCATTCACACTCTGTCCCTGTTAACTCACTCATTCACACTCTGACCCTGTTAACTCACTCATTCACACTCTGACCCTGTTAACTCTCACTCATTCACACTCTGACTCTGTTAACTCACTCATTCACACTCTGACCCTGTTAACTCACTCATTCACACTCTGACCCTGTTAACTCACTCATTCACACTCTGACCCTGTTAACTCACACTCATTCACACTCTGACTCTGTTGTTAACTCTCACTCATTCACACTCTGACCCTGTTAACTCTCACTCATTCACACTCTGTCCCTGTTAACTCACTCATTCACACTCTGACTCTGTTGTTAACTCTCACTCATTCACACTCTGTCCCTGTTGTTAACTCTCACTCATTCACACTCTGACCCTGTTGTTAACTCTCACTCATTCACACACTGACCCTGTTAACTCTCACTCATTCACACTCTGTCCCTGTTAACTCACACTCATTCACACTCTGACCCTGTTAACTCTCACTCATTCACACTCTGACCCTGTTAACTCACACTCATTCACACTCTGATTCTGTTAACTCTCACTCATTCACACTCTGACCCTGTTAACTCTCACTCATTCACACTCTGTCCCTGTTAACTCACACTCATTCACACTCTGATTCTGTTAACTCTCACTCATTCACACTCTGACCCTGTTAACTCTCACTCATTCACACTCTGACCCTGTTAACTCTCACTCATTCACACTCTGTCCCTGTTAACTCACACTCATTCACACTCTGATTCTGTTAACTCTCACTCATTCACACTCTGACCCTGTTGTTAACTCTCACTCATTCACACTCTGTCCCTGTTGTTAACTCTCACTCATTCACACACTGACCCTGTTAACTCTCACTCATTCACACTCTGTCCCTGTTAACTCTCACTCATTCACACTCTGTCCCTGTTAACTCACACTCATTCACACTCTGTCCCTGTTAACTCACTCATTCACACTCTGACCCTGTTAACTCACTCATTCACACTCTGACCCTGTTAACTCACTCATTCACACTCTGTCCCTGTTAACTCTCACTCATTCACACTCTGTCCCTGTTGTTAACTCTCACTCATTCACACACTGACCCTGTTAACTCTCACTCATTCACACTCTGTCCCTGTTGTTAACTCTCACTCATTCACACTCTGACCCTGTTGTTAACTCTCACTCATTCACACTCTGTCCCTGTTAACTCACTCATTCACACTCTGTCCCTGTTGTTAACTCTCACTCATTCACACACTGACCCTGTTAACTCTCACTCATTCACACTCTGTCCCTGTTAACTCTCACTCATTCACACTCTGTCCCTGTTAACTCACACTCATTCACACTCTGTCCCTGTTAACTCACTCATTCACACTCTGACCCTGTTAACTCACTCATTCACACTCTGACCCTGTTAACTCTCACTCATTCACACTCTGTCCCTGTTGTTAACTCTCACTCATTCACACACTGACCCTGTTAACTCTCACTCATTCACACTCTGTCCCTGTTAACTCTCACTCATTCACACTCTGTCCCTGTTAACTCACACTCATTCACACTCTGTCCCTGTTAACTCTCACTCATTCACACTCTGTCCCTGTTAACTCTCACTCATTCACACTCTGACCCTGTTAACTCTCACTCATTCACACTCTGACCCTGTTAACTCACACTCATTCACACTCTGACCCTGTTAACTCTCACTCATTCACACACTGACCCTGTTAACTCACACTCATTCACACTCTGACCCTGTTAACTCACACTCATTCACACACTGACCCTGTTAACTCACTCATTCACACTCTGACCCTGTTGTTAACTCTCACTCATTCACACTCTGTCCCTGTTGTTAACTCTCACTCATTCACACTCTGACCCTGTTAACTCTCACTCATTCACACTCTGTCCCTGTTAACTCACACTCATTCACACTCTGTCCCTGTTAACTCTCACTCATTCACACTCTGACCCTGTTGTTAACTCTCACTCATTCACACTCTGTCCCTGTTGTTAACTCTCACTCATTCACACACTGACCCTGTTAACTCACTCATTCACACTCTGACCCTGTTAACTCACACTCATTCACACTCTGTCCCTGTTAACTCTCACTCATTCACACTCTGTCCCTGTTGTTAACTCTCACTCATTCACACTCTGACCCTGTTAACTCACACTCATTCACACTCTGACCCTGTTAACTCTCACTCATTCACACTCTGTCCCTGTTAACTCTCACTCATTCACACTCTGTCCCTGTTGTTAACTCTCACTCATTCACACTCTGACCCTGTTAACTCTCACTCATTCACACTCTGTCCCTGTTGTTAACTCTCACTCATTCACACTCTGACCCTGTTAACTCTCACTCATTCACACTCTGTCCCTGTTGTTAACTCTCACTCATTCACACTCTGTCCCTGTTAACTCACACTCATTCACACTCTGACCCTGTTGTTAACTCTCACTCATTCACACTCTGTCCCTGTTGTTAACTCTCACTCATTCACACTCTGTCCCTGTTGTTAACTCTCACTCATTCACACTCTGACTCTGTTGTTAACTCTCACTCATTCACACTCTGACCCTGTTAACTCTCACTCATTCACACTCTGTCCCTGTTAACTCTCACTCATTCACACTCTGTCCCTGTTAACTCTCACTCATTCACACTCTGTCCCTGTTAACTCACACTCATTCACACTCTGACCCTGTTGTTAACTCTCACTCATTCACACTCTGTCCCTGTTGTTAACTCTCACTCATTCACACTCTGTCCCTGTTGTTAACTCTCACTCATTCACACTCTGACTCTGTTGTTAACTCTCACTCATTCACACTCTGACCCTGTTAACTCTCACTCATTCACACTCTGTCCCTGTTAACTCTCACTCATTCACACTCTGTCCCTGTTAACTCTCACTCATTCACACTCTGTCCCTGTTAACTCTCACTCATTCACACTCTGACCCTGTTGTTAACTCTCACTCATTCACACTCTGTCCCTGTTGTTAACTCTCACTCATTCACACTCTGACCCTGTTAACTCTCACTCATTCACACTCTGTCCCTGTTAACTCTCACTCATTCACACTCTGTCCCTGTTAACTCTCACTCATGCACACTCTGTCCCTGTTAACTCACACTCATTCACACTCTGACCCTGTTGTTAACTCTCACTCATTCACACTCTGTCCCTGTTGTTAACTCTCACTCATTCACACTCTGACCCTGTTAACTCTCACTCATTCACACTCTGTCCCTGTTGTTAACTCTCACTCATTCACACTCTGTCCCTGTTAACTCTCACTCATTCACACTCTGACCCTGTTAACTCACTCATTCACACTCTGACCCTGTTAACTCTCACTCATTCACACTCTGACCCTGTTAACTCTCACTCATTCACACTCTGTCCCTGTTAACTCTCACTCATTCACACTCTGTCCCTGTTGTTAACTCTCACTCATTCACACTCTGTCCCTGTTAACTCTCACTCATTCACACTCTGTCCCTGTTAACTCTCACTCATTCACACTCTGACTCTGTTAACTCTCACTCATTCACACTCTGTCCCTGTTAACTCTCACTCATTCACACTCTGTCCCTGTTAACTCTCACTCATTCACACTCTGTCCCTGTTGTTAACTCTCACTCATTCACACTCTGTCCCTGTTAACTCTCACTCATTCACACTCTGTCCCTGTTAACTCACACTCATTCACACTCTGTCCCTGTTAACTCTCACTCATTCACACTCTGACCCTGTTAACTCTCACTCATTCACACTCTGTCCCTGTTGTTAACTCTCACTCATTCACACTCTGTCCCTGTTAACTCTCACTCATTCACACTCTGTCCCTGTTAACTCACACTCATTCACACTCTGTCCCTGTTAACTCTCACTCATTCACACTCTGACCCTGTTAACTCTCACTCATTCACACTCTGACCCTGTTAACTCTCACTCATTCACACTCTGACCCTGTTAACTCTCACTCATTCAAACTCTGACCCTGTTAACTCTCACTCATTCACACTCTGACCCTGTTAACTCACTCATTCACACTCTGACCCTGTTAACTCTCACTCATTCACACTCTGTCCCTGTTGTTAACTCTCACTCATTCACACTCTGACTCTGTTGTTAACTCTCACTCATTCACACTCTGACCCTGTTAACTCTCACTCATTCACACTCTGTCCCTGTTAACTCTCACTCATTCACACTCTGTCCCTGTTAACTCTCACTCATTCACACTCTGTCCCTGTTAACTCACACTCATTCACACTCTGACCCTGTTGTTAACTCTCACTCATTCACACTCTGTCCCTGTTAACTCACACTCATTCACACTCTGACCCTGTTAACTCTCACTCATTCACACTCTGTCCCTGTTGTTAACTCTCACTCATTCACACTCTGTCCCTGTTAACTCTCACTCATTCACACTCTGTCCCTGTTGTTAACTCTCACTCATTCACACTCTGTCCCTGTTAACTCTCACTCATTCACACTCTGACCCTGTTAACTCTCACTCATTCACACTCTGTCCCTGTTAACTCTCACTCATTCACACTCTGTCCCTGTTAACTCTCACTCATTCACACTCTGACCCTGTTAACTCTCACTCATTCACACTCTGACCCTGTTAACTCTCACTCATTCACACTCTGTCCCTGTTGTTAACTCTCACTCATTCACACACTGACCCTGTTAACTCAGTCATTCACACTCTGTCCCTGTTAACTCTCACTCATTCACACTCTGTCCCTGTTGTTAACTCTCACTCATTCACACTCTGTCCCTGTTGTTAACTCTCACTCATTCACACTCTGTCCCTGTTGTTAACTCACTCATTCACACTCTGTCCCTGTTGTTAACTCTCACTCATTCACACTCTGTCCCTGTTGTTAACTCTCACTCATTCACACTCTGTCCCTGTTGTTAACTCTCACTCATTCACACTCTGTCCCTGTTAACTCACTCATTCACACTCTGTCCCTGTTAACTCTCACTCATTCACACTCTGACCCTGTTAACTCTCACTCATTCACACTCTGACCCTGTTAACTCTCACTCATTCACACTCTGTCCCTGTTAACTCTCACTCATTCACACTCTGACCCTGTTAACTCACTCATTCACACTCTGACCCTGTTGTTAACTCTCACTCATTCACACTCTGTCCCTGTTGTTAACTCTCACTCATTCACACTCTGTCCCTGTTAACTCTCACTCATTCACACTCTGACCCTGTTAACTCACTCATTCACACTCTGACCCTGTTAACTCTCACTCATTCACACTCTGACCCTGTTAACTCACACTCATTCACACTCTGACCCTGTTAACTCTCACTCATTCACACTCTGACCCTGTTAACTCACACTCATTCACACTCTGACCCTGTTAACTCACACTCATTCACACACTGACCCTGTTAACTCTCACTCATTCACACTCTGTCCCTGTTGTTAACTCTCACTCATTCACACTCTGTCCCTGTTGTTAACTCTCACTCATTCACACTCTGACCCTGTTAACTCTCACTCATTCACACTCTGACCCTGTTGTTAACTCTCACTCATTCACACTCTGACCCTGTTAACTCTCACTCATTCACACTCTGTCCCTGTTAACTCACACTCATTCACACTCTGACCCTGTTAACTCACACTCATTCACACTCTGTCCCTGTTAACTCTCACTCATTCACACTCTGACCCTGTTAACTCTCACTCATTCACACTCTGTCCCTGTTAACTCTCACTCATTCACACTCTGACCCTGTTAACTCTCACTCATTCACACTCTGACCCTGTTAACTCTCACTCATTCACACTCTGTCCCTGTTAACTCTCACTCATTCACACTCTGTCCCTGTTAACTCACTCATTCACACTCTGACCCTGTTAACTCTCACTCATTCACACTCTGTCCCTGTTAACTCTCACTCATTCACACTCTGACCCTGTTAACTCTCACTCATTCACACTCTGTCCCTGTTGTTAACTCTCACTCATTCACACTCTGACCCTGTTAACTCACACTCATTCACACTCTGACCCTGTTAACTCTCACTCATTCACACTCTGACCCTGTTAACTCTCACTCATTCACACTCTGTCCCTGTTGTTAACTCTCACTCATTCACACTCTGACCCTGTTAACTCTCACTCATTCACACTCTGTCCCTGTTAACTCTCACTCATTCACACTCTGTCCCTGTTAACTCTCACTCATTCACACTCTGTCCCTGTTAACTCACACTCATTCACACTCTGACCCTGTTGTTAACTCTCACTCATTCACACTCTGTCCCTGTTGTTAACTCTCACTCATTCACACTCTGTCCCTGTTGTTAACTCTCACTCATTCACACTCTGACTCTGTTGTTAACTCTCACTCATTCACACTCTGACCCTGTTAACTCTCACTCATTCACACTCTGTCCCTGTTAACTCTCACTCATTCACACTCTGTCCCTGTTAACTCTCACTCATTCACACTCTGTCCCTGTTAACTCACACTCATTCACACTCTGACCCTGTTGTTAACTCTCACTCATTCACACTCTGTCCCTGTTGTTAACTCTCACTCATTCACACTCTGACCCTGTTAACTCTCACTCATTCACACTCTGTCCCTGTTGTTAACTCTCACTCATTCACACTCTGACCCTGTTAACTCTCACTCATTCACACTCTGTCCCTGTTAACTCTCACTCATTCACACTCTGTCCCTGTTAACTCTCACTCAGTCCCTGTTAACTCTCACTCATTCACACTCTGACCCTGTTAACTCTCACTCATTCACACTCTGTCCCTGTTAACTCTCACTCATTCACACTCTGTCCCTGTTAACTCTCACTCAGTCCCTGTTAACTCTCACTCATTCACACTCTGACCCTGTTGTTAACTCTCACTCATTCACACTCTGTCCCTGTTGTTAACTCTCACTCATTCACACTCTGTCCCTGTTGTTAACTCTCACTCATTCACACTCTGACCCTGTTGTTAACTCTCACTCATTCACACTCTGTCCCTGTTGTTAACTCTCACTCATTCACACTCTGACCCTGTTAACTCTCACTCATTCACACTCTGTCCCTGTTGTTAACTCTCACTCATTCACACTCTGACCCTGTTAACTCTCACTCATTCACACTCTGTCCCTGTTAACTCTCACTCATTCACACTCTGTCCCTGTTAACTCTCACTCAGTCCCTGTTAACTCTCACTCATTCACACTCTGACCCTGTTAACTCTCACTCATTCACACTCTGTCCCTGTTAACTCTCACTCATTCACACTCTGTTCCTGTTAACTCTCACTCAGTCCCTGTTAACTCTCACTCATTCACACTCTGACCCTGTTGTTAACTCTCACTCATTCACACTCTGTCCCTGTTGTTAACTCTCACTCATTCACACTCTGACCCTGTTAACTCTCACTCATTCACACTCTGTCCCTGTTGTTAACTCTCACTCATTCACACTCTGTCCCTGTTAACTCTCACTCATTCACACTCTGACCCTGTTAACTCACTCATTCACACTCTGACCCTGTTAACTCTCACTCATTCACACTCTGACCCTGTTAACTCTCACTCATTCACACTCTGACCCTGTTAACTCTCACTCATTCACACTCTGTCCCTGTTAACTCTCACTCATTCACACTCTGTCCCTGTTAACTCTCACTCATTCACACTCTGTCCCTGTTGTTAACTCTCACTCATTCACACTCTGTCCCTGTTAACTCTCACTCATTCACACTCTGTCCCTGTTAACTCACACTCATTCACACTCTGTCCCTGTTAACTCTCACTCATTCACACTCTGACCCTGTTAACTCTCACTCATTCACACTCTGACCCTGTTAACTCTCACTCATTCACACTCTGACCCTGTTAACTCTCACTCATTCACACTCTGACCCTGTTAACTCTCACTCATTCAAACTCTGACCCTGTTAACTCTCACTCATTCACACTCTGACCCTGTTAACTCGCTCATTCACACTCTGACCCTGTTAACTCTCACTCATTCACACTCTGTCCCTGTTGTTAACTCTCACTCATTCACACTCTGTCCCTGTTGTTAACTCTCACTCATTCACACTCTGTCCCTGTTAACTCTCACTCATTCACACTCTGTCCCTGTTAACTCACACTCATTCACACTCTGTCCCTGTTAACTCTCACTCATTCACACTCTGACCCTGTTAACTCTCACTCATTCACACTCTGACCCTGTTAACTCTCACTCATTCACACTCTGACCCTGTTAACTCTCACTCATTCAAACTCTGACCCTGTTAACTCTCACTCATTCACACTCTGACCCTGTTAACTCACTCATTCACACTCTGACCCTGTTAACTCTCACTCATTCACACTCTGTCCCTGTTGTTAACTCTCACTCATTCACACTCTGACTCTGTTGTTAACTCTCACTCATTCACACTCTGACCCTGTTAACTCTCACTCATTCACACTCTGTCCCTGTTAACTCTCACTCATTCACACTCTGTCCCTGTTAACTCTCACTCATTCACACTCTGTCCCTGTTAACTCACACTCATTCACACTCTGACCCTGTTGTTAACTCTCACTCATTCACACTCTGTCCCTGTTAACTCACACTCATTCACACTCTGACCCTGTTAACTCTCACTCATTCACACTCTGTCCCTGTTGTTAACTCTCACTCATTCACACTCTGTCCCTGTTAACTCTCACTCATTCACACTCTGACCCTGTTAACTCTCACTCATTCACACTCTGTCCCTGTTAACTCTCACTCATTCACACTCTGTCCCTGTTAACTCTCACTCATTCACACTCTGACCCTGTTAACTCTCACTCATTCACACTCTGTCCCTGTTAACTCTCACTCATTCACACTCTGTCCCTGTTGTTAACTCTCACTCATTCACACACTGACCCTGTTAACTCAGTCATTCACACTCTGTCCCTGTTAACTCTCACTCATTCACACTCTGTCCCTGTTGTTAACTCTCACTCATTCACACTCTGTCCCTGTTGTTAACTCTCACTCATTCACACTCTGTCCCTGTTGTTAACTCACTCATTCACACTCTGTCCCTGTTGTTAACTCTCACTCATTCACACTCTGTCCCTGTTAACTCACTCATTCACACTCTGTCCCTGTTAACTCTCACTCATTCACACTCTGACCCTGTTAACTCTCACTCATTCACACTCTGACCCTGTTAACTCTCACTCATTCACACTCTGACCCTGTTAACTCTCACTCATTCACACTCTGTCCCTGTTAACTCACTCATTCACACTCTGACCCTGTTGTTAACTCTCACTCATTCACACTCTGTCCCTGTTGTTAACTCTCACTCATTCACACTCTGTCCCTGTTAACTCTCACTCATTCACACTCTGTCCCTGTTAACTCTCACTCATTCACACTCTGACCCTGTTAACTCACTCATTCACACTCTGACCCTGTTGTTAACTCTCACTCATTCACACTCTGTCCCTGTTGTTAACTCTCACTCATTCACACTCTGTCCCTGTTAACTCTCACTCATTCACACTCTGACCCTGTTAACTCACTCATTCACACTCTGACCCTGTTAACTCTCACTCATTCACACTCTGACCCTGTTAACTCACACTCATTCACACTCTGACCCTGTTAACTCTCACTCATTCACACTCTGACCCTGTTAACTCACACTCATTCACACTCTGACCCTGTTAACTCACACTCATTCACACACTGACCCTGTTAACTCTCACTCATTCACACTCTGTCCCTGTTGTTAACTCTCACTCATTCACACTCTGTCCCTGTTGTTAACTCTCACTCATTCACACTCTGACCCTGTTGTTAACTCTCACTCATTCACACTCTGACCCTGTTAACTCTCACTCATTCACACTCTGTCCCTGTTAACTCACACTCATTCACACTCTGACCCTGTTAACTCACACTCATTCACACTCTGTCCCTGTTAACTCTCACTCATTCACACTCTGACCCTGTTAACTCTCACTCATTCACACTCTGTCCCTGTTAACTCTCACTCATTCACACTCTGACCCTGTTAACTCTCACTCATTCACACTCTGACCCTGTTAACTCTCACTCATTCACACTCTGTCCCTGTTAACTCTCACTCATTCACACTCTGTCCCTGTTAACTCACTCATTCACACTCTGACCCTGTTAACTCTCACTCATTCACACTCTGTCCCTGTTAACTCTCACTCATTCACACTCTGACCCTGTTAACTCTCACTCATTCACACTCTGTCCCTGTTGTTAACTCTCACTCATTCACACTCTGACCCTGTTAACTCACACTCATTCACACTCTGACCCTGTTAACTCTCACTCATTCACACTCTGACCCTGTTAACTCTCACTCATTCACACTCTGTCCCTGTTGTTAACTCTCACTCATTCACACTCTGACCCTGTTAACTCTCACTCATTCACACTCTGTCCCTGTTAACTCTCACTCATTCACACTCTGTCCCTGTTAACTC